>NC_091477.1:124622217-124938467 GCF_036971445.1 Narcine bancroftii | reverse complement strand
GCACCCTCTCTACTTTATTGATAGCTTTCCTCTCATTTGGTGACCAGAACTGCACACAGTACTCACAAAAGAGCCTCACCAACATCTTGTCTAGTCTCAACCTCACTGCCCGACTCCTGTATTCTATGCGATGGTTGATCAAGGCCAGCTATTTGAACAGATTCATTTCGAGGTACTCTCTGATTACCCTCCAATAATTTACCTATTTTGTCAGGCTCACCTGGTTTGCTTTTGAAGCCGTTTTTAAACAAGGGAACATTAGATTACATCCATTCCTCTGGCACCTCACCCGTGGATAAACAGGTTTTAAATATTTCTGTCAGAGCCCTTGCAATTTCTACTCTTCTTTCCCTCAAGGCCAAGGGAATATCATGTCAGACCTCCATCCACCAACAGACAAATATCAGCCATCACAAGGTGAAGGCAGGACAGTAGTCCCACCTCTCCAGCACGAGTCACCCCAGGATCAAGTGAGCACTGACTGCAAGAAGTTTCTACATCCTCTTGGTGTCTGTGTGGATTTCCTCCCACACTCCACAGCTCAAGGGGGCCGTAAGTTCATTGGCGATTTGGAGAGCTCAAGACCATGGGGTGGAAGTGCACATTCTGGACCTGGGGGCATCAATTCAATTCAACAGCACAGATGAACCTTTGGGCACGACCTGATCTTTTTCTGGTTTCAAACTCATTATTTTTGAAAATTGTATGTGCACCTCTAATGCAACACGACTGCTGCAAAACAGGCTTCTTGATGCACATCCATGACAAGAACTCGGGAGAATCTGATTTGGTTACTAGACTTTTGAACAGAACAGTGTCTGGACATTTTATCCCTAAACTGAAACTTTATAGACATACAGAACAAAAAGAGGGCAAAACAAGCTTGTGTCTCACCAATACCACAATTCACGGACACATTTTAAGTTCTCAAGGGTGGCAGAAAACACAGAACAGACAAACTCCTTCCACACTGTCACTTTGAGAGCTTTGGACTCACCATGCTATAAATATTGCCAAGCCATCACTCTCTCTCCAAATCAATGACCAAAAGTACTGGCTGAGTGATAGATTTGAGACATTTTACCCGCGATGTAGCAATCAGGCACAAGGAAAAGTGCTGCTTCCATTGTAAAGTATTTAGGAATCTCAGACCACAAACAACCTTCACCCCGAAAAACAAGCAATTCTCCACAATAAAACTAGGTTTCCTTCCTGTCTGCAAGCATCTGCTCTCTTGAGTCTGAATGGCACAACTGGGGAAACCGTTTCAAACCCATGACCTGAAACAGCATATTCTCTTCCCCTAATTGGAGCTGTCTTGCAATTGGCCACCACTGCCCAAGCAAGAATGAACTGGGGGATCTCACACTTGCTCCTTCACAGGTGAGACCTCCCTGTTCATTGGAGCTCCATATTATCCATCTTGCTCTATTTTGTTAACCTTAATCAAGTCTCCTCTCATACTCCAACACTCCCATGAAAAATAAAAATCATGTATCCTGTAGTTTGCGAGTCCGGACACCAGGTGGTGGTATTATACCTAGATCTCTCTCTCTCTCCCTCGCTTCATGCATGAAGTACTCGGTGTGAACAGGCAGTGGCAGCACTGTACAGCCCTTGCAATCTGCAGCTTGGACAGGAGATGTCGGAGTTACGGAGGCATGGCTGCGGGAAGGGCAGGATTGGGAAATCAATGTTCCTGGGTACACATCCTATAGAAAAGACAGAAAGTTGGGAAGAGGGGGTGGGTTAGCTCTGTTGGTAAGAAATGAAATTCAGGCGTTTGAAAGGAAAGACACTAAAAGAGGTGGGTCGAGTCTGTTTGGATAGAATTAAGAAATTGTAAAGGCATGAGGACCATAATGGGGGTGATTTACAGGTCTCCGAAAAGTAGCTCAGATATAGAGGTATAAATCAGGAATTAAGAGTGGCATGTCAAAGTGGTAGCAATACGGTAGTTATGGGGGACTTCAACATGAAAGTGGACTGGGATAATCAGACGGGGGCAGGAACACAAGAGAGTGAGTTTATTGAATGTCTACGAAATACTTTCTTCCATTGATTTAATTATAATTTGGTTACTTTGTTCTTTCTGTTAATTTTTTTCCCCAGTTTTATCCATATTTGAATCCAAATTCAGGTTGAAATCCCCTCCTATTTATATGTTCCCTTGCGTATCTGCTACCTTCAAAAAGATATCTTCCATAAACTTTTGATCTTCTTCGTTAGGTGAATATACATTGAGTAGATTCCAAAACTCTGAATATATCTGACATTTTATCATTACATATCTCCCTGCTGGATCTATTATTTCCTCTTCTATTTTAAATGGCACATTTTTACTAATTAATATAGCTACTCCTCTTGCTTTTGAATTATATGATGCTGGTGTTACATGTCCTACCCAATACGAGATACTTTCTTGGAGCAGCTAGTGGAAGTACCTACCAGGGGGAAGTCGATTCTGGACTTGGTGCTGTGCAGCGACGCAGAGTTAATAAGTGACCTCGATGTAGGGGAGCCATTAGGGAATAGTGACCATGGTATGGTTATTTTTGAGCTGCAATTAGAAAGGGAAAAAGAAAGGAAGTCGGAAGCATCTGTACTGCAGTTAAATAAAGGGGATTATGCAGCTATGAGGGAGGAGCTAGCCAAAATAAAATGGAAAGATACACTAGCTGGGAGGACAACTCGGGAAAAATGGCAGGTGCTTTTGGACATTTTCCACAGGATTCAGGACAAATTTATTCCAAAGTGGAGGAAAGGCTCGAGGAGATGCAAATGGCAGTCGTGGCTAACTAATGAAATCAAGTCCAATATCAAATCCAAAAGGAGTCAGTATAAGATAGCAAAGTGGAGTGGGAAGCTAGAGGATTGGGAAACCTTCAAAGAGCATCAGAGGGTAACTAAGAAAGTCATAAGAGAGGGGAAAATGAAGTATGAGAGGAAATTAGCAAATAATATCATGGAGGTTAGCAAAAGATTTTTTAAATATGTGAAGAGGAAGAAATTGGTTCGGTCTAAAATTGGTCCATTAAGAATGGAAAAGGCTGGAATTATTACCGGAAACAAGGAGATGGCTGAGGAATTTAACAAATATTTTGCATCGGTCTTCACCAAGGAGGATATAGGTTATGGTCAGTTAGGGGGTAGTGGTCATGCGGTATCAAGAGACTTGGGAAACTTTCCTGGGGAAGTAGGGGATCCAATGGATATCCGGATATAGAAGCAGGAGGTTGTGAGTAAATTGTTGGGACTAAGGGCTGATAAAACCCCAGGGCCTGATGGGCTGCATCACAGGGTGCTTAAAGAAGTTGCTATGGAAATTGTGGAGGCACTGGTCGACATTTTCCAAAGTTCCATAGATTCGGGGGAGGTCCCTGAGGATTGGAGAGTGGCTGATGTGGTGCCGATTTTTAAGAAGGGAGGGAGGGAGAAAACGGGAAATTATAGACCGGTCAGCCTGACGTCAGTGGTGGGGAAGATATTGGAATCTATCATAAAAGGAGTAATACCAGAACACTTAGGCAGAAATAGGATAATGGCTAGTCAGCATGGATTCCTTAAGGGTAAGTCATGCTTGACTAACCTTCTGGAATTTTTCGAGGATGTGACAAAGAGGGTGGACTTGGGAGAGCCAGTGGATGTGGTGTATTTGGACTTCCAGAAGGCCTTTGATAAGGTACCGCACGGGAGACTAGTGGGCAAGATCAGGGAGCATGGAATTGGAGGTAAGGTGCTGACATGGATAGGAAATTGGTTAAGAAATAGGAAACAAAGGGTTGGAGTAAGCCGGTCCTTTTCAGGATGGCAGGATGTGACGAGTTGAGTGCCGCAGGGATCGGCATTGGGTCCTCAGTTGTTTGTAATTTATGTAAATGATTTGGATGAGGGTATTATTAATAACATGAGCAAATTTGCAGATGACACTAAACTGCGTGGCGGTGTGGGGTGTGAGGAGGATGTCAGGAAAATGCAGAGGGACTTGGACAGGTTGGGGTTTGGGCTGCTGAATGGAAGATGACGTTCAATGTGAGCAAATGTGAGGTTATCCATTTTGGGGGCAATAATAGGAAAGGTGAGTATTATTTAAATGGAGACAGGCTAGGGAGTGGGGAGGAGAAAATGGATCTGGGTTTACTTGTTCACCGGTCACTGAAGGCTAACATGCAGGTTCAGAATGTGGTGAAGAAGGCAAATGGCATGTTGGCTTTCATAAAGAGGGGATTGGAGTATAGGAACAGAGACGCCCTTCTGCAGTTGTACAGGGCCCTGGTGAGACCCCACCTGGAGTATTGTACCCAGTACTGGTCTCCAATTTTGAGGAAGGACATACTAGCTATAGTGGGTGTGCAGCGCAGATTTACAAGGTTAGTTCCAGCGATGGCGGGGTTGACATATGCTGAAAGGCTAGAAAAACTGGACTTGTATCCGATGGAGTTTAGAAGGATGAGGGGGGACATGATTGAGGTATACAAAATTATCAGGGGGATGGACAGGGTGAAGTCGGATTACTTGTTCCCAGTGATGGGGAAGACGAGGACTAGAGGGCATAGTTTAAGAATACAGGGTAGGCCCTTTAGGACGGAGATGAGAAAACATTTTTTTACCCAGAGAAGTGTGAATCTGTGGAATGCTCTGCCACTGAGGGTGGTCGAGGCAGATTCGCTGATTATGTTCAAAAGAGATTAGATAAGACTCTAGTGGGCAAAGGAGTTAAGGGTTATGGGGATAAGGCTGGAAAGGGGTACTGATAGTAGTGATCAGCCATGATCTGTAAAATGGTGGTGCTGGCTCGACAGGCCGAAGGGCCTACTCCTGCTCCTATTGTCTATTGAACCATTCCTCTGTTCCTCAATGCCTTCCCCTTCACTGCATACGTCTTGGTTATTCTTCCCAAAATAAAGCACCTCACACTTACCTACATTAAACTCCATCTGCCATCTTTCCAAACAGTCCAAATCCTTTTGTAGTCCATGAAAAGCCTCCTCACTCTCCACAACTCTTGAAAATAAGCAAAATGTATTACGTTAAGTTAAGCTTCTCTTTGAAAATTTTAATTTCACATGCATTAAATGCGTACATAAATTTCTCATTCAAAGATAATGAAAAATTAATACATAGTATTTTTTTTTAAATTCCCCCTGCCCAACAACCCAATAGAAAAGAAAGATAACATCTGGAAAGTATTTATAAAAACATTACTAAAAAGCTATCAAATAAAATCTAACAAATTTTCTTGATTTTAGGAGTCAGAAGGTTCAGGTTGGGCGATTACAACTTAATTCCTACAGTTTATAAATAGGATTCCCAAATCTTTCCAAAAATTTCAAATTTGTTACAGAAATTACATGTAATTATTTCAAGTGTCAAGGGACTTGGGGGGGGGGGGTTCTCGTTCAGGAAAACATAGTGAGTGGGTAACCACCAGGTTGGATCGGCAGGAAAAGAAAGCAAATTCTATGTTGGCCTTTGTTTCAAGGGTAGGGAGGTGTTGATGGGGCATGGGAGAGACCTCATTTGGAGAACTGCGAAGTTTATCTTAAAAAGGATGTGCTGATGTTGGAGAGAGAGCAGAGATTTACCAGGATGATATATCTCCACTCTTCATTGGAGTATAGAAGAAGGAGAGGAGATCTCAGAAACCTTTCCAATGCTGAAAGGATTGGACAGTAGATGTGAATAATGTTTCCCTTGGATAAAAAGACATTGTCAGAATTAGAAGATACCTATTTAAAGCAGATGAGAAATTTATTTCACCAGAAGGTCATGGAATTTGTTGCTGGACTGTTGAGGGAGTTTAAGTGGGGGGGGGGGGGGTGGCGGAATTAATAGATGTTTAATGAGTCAGGGTATCAAGGGATCAGGGGAAAAAGCCAGAACTTGGAATGAGAGGCGAGAACAGTTTAGATCAGGGGATAGCAGACACAGTGGGCTGAATGGCCAACTTCTGTTCCTTGTAATTTGACACCATTTTAACTAATGTACATTTGAGAATTTTAACATCCATCCATATATCCTCTGTGGAGGCCTGTGACGAGAGCTGTGCCTCAGGGATAGGTGCTGGAACAATAATGTGGTGAATTGGATTAGCAAGTTTGCAGGTGACACCAAGAACGGTGGAGTTGTGGACAGCCAGGAAAGCTTGCAGAAGGATCTGGACCAGCTGGAGAAAGGGCAGATGGAATTTAATGCAGACAAGTGTGAGGTGTCACATTTTGAAGGGCAAACCAAGAAAAGATAGACACGGTGAATGGTCGGGCACTGAGGAGTGAGGTTGAACAGAGCGACATGGTAAACGGGTGTCATTCCATGCAAGTGCTGTCACAGGTGGATTTGGGCGGGAATTGAAGATACCCAAGTTAACTAAAATTGAAAATTGTAAATGGGGCAAAAAAAGGGATCTATTTCAGAAATGTTTGTGACAACAGAAAATGGCTAAACCAACTTTAGATTAAATGGGAGATTCTTCTTTAGAATTAACCCAAGAAGAACGGACTACTTACTATGTGTGAAGATGGTGGATTAAATTGATGAATGTGCGATATAATTGGGTGAATTATAATTTTTTTTACATCATTTGTATTTAACTTTAGTCATTCAGATTTATGTTTTCATTGTGGGATTCAAATTAATACCTTTTTTTGTCTGTCTGGTGGTGTGATAAAGTTAAGCCTTTGAGGATTTATTTGAAAGGTTAACACAATTCCATTACACCTCCTTCCCATGGAGAAATTTTTAGACTTCTGAAAGGTTAAAATTTTAAACTGCAATCTCTGATTTGTTCTTAATAGATTTCACAGCCATAATCAATAGAATAAAAACAAATGTAGCAGAAACCTCTAAATCCAACATCTAAATAAGCAATCCTCAATGACACTGGCCCTTAATATCATTATAGTGTCTTATACTTCAGTCCTATTCTTGCAAAATTAAACTCCAGTTGAATCATCATCTATTCTTATTTTTAATCTTACTCAAAAATTATGATCAATACTTAATCCCATAGCAGCACAAACACATTCTTCTACATGTTGCAGAGCTAATACAAGGGACAAAAATGATTTTCCAGCAGCAGAATAATTCTTTTGAGTGTTTATTCAATGTCTGAGAATCATAAGCCAGTGGATTTTTAACATCATCAGACATATTTATTTTTAATACAGCACCGGCTGCATCCATCAAATCCCGGGATGAAGCGGTTGTAAAAGTAGTCCATACCCGCAAACTCCTGCAGCTCCTTGAGGCTGTCCGGACATGGTAACTCCCTGAGAGCGGAGACCTTTGCAGCGGTGGGCGTGGCTCCTTCGGCCGTGATGGTATGGCCCAGGAACTGCATGGACTCTTTCCCAAACTAGCACTTGGCCAGGTTGATGGCAAGGCTGAAATCGGCCAGCCGGGAGAAAAGGGCACAAAGGTGGGCCTTGTGTTGCGCCTGGCCCTTGCTGGCGACGAGAATGTCGTCCTAATAAATAAAGCCAAAATCCAAGTCCATGCCCACAGAGTCCATGAGGCGCTTGAAGGTCTGAGCGGGACCCTTGAGCCTGAATGGCATGCGCAGGAATTCGAACAAGCCAAAGGGGGAGATGATTGCTGTCTTTGGTATGTCCTCAGGGTTCACCGGGATCTGGTAATATCCACGCACCAGGTCAACCATGGAGAAAACCCTCGCACCATGCAGGTTGGCCGCAAAGTCTTGGATGTGAGGGATGGGATAACGGTCAGGAACTGTTACCTCATTGAGCCGTCGATAGTCTCCGCAGGGACGCCAGCCACCGGAGGCTTTCAGGACCAGGTGGAGCGGCGAGGCCCATGGGTTTTCAGACCGCCGAATGATCCCCAGGTCCAACAGGTGCCAAAACTCCTCCTTCGCCTCCTTGAGATTGTCAGGCAGGAGCCGGCGAGCCTTGGCGTGAACCAGTGGGCCCTGAGTGGGGATGTGGTGGAACAGCCCGTGGTGCGGTGAGGCAGCGGAGAACTATGGCTTGATGAGTGTCGTGAACTCTTCCGGGATTCACTGGAACGAGTCTCTGGGTGTGCTAATCGTGGCCATCTGTGGTTGCTCCGAGCAGGAGGCGTCGAGGCGAACGGCCTGGAAGGTACGGCGTCCACCAGGCGCCTACCCCGAATATCTACCAGAAGCCCATGTGCGAGGAGGAAGTCTGCACCCAGGATGGCAGTTGGAAAGGACAAGACGGTGAACCTCCATGTGAAATTTCATTGGCTGATCTGGAAGTGGACTGTCTTGTCTCCATACATCTGGATTGCTGTTGCATTGGCTGCACGGAGGGGAGGACCACAAGGTCAGTTCCTGGACTCGACGGTCGTGGCCAGGATGACATTGATCTGGGCTCCAGATCAACGAGGAACTGCCAGCTGCTGACTGAGTCCCGCAGATAGAGGAGGCTGTGTTCTTCGCCAGCCCCCGCAGCCATTAACCCTGGCCGGCCTGGTCATTTCCCTGGAATGAGCCAGACTGATGACACTTCCGAGCCTTGGCTCCCCAGCGCTGGTGGTAGGAGCAGAGGCATGGAGCGGATGCTGTGGCCTTGGTTATGCTCTTGGGCACCCCTGCAGGAGCCAAATGCTCTACTGCAGCGCTCGGGGCAGGCTTGGCGTGGTCATGTCTGTGCCTCGAGACCTACTGGACCACTGAGCCCTCTGGGAATAGTGCGTGCCATAGCTCCTGGGCCTTCTTGGGGACCTTCCTCACGTCAGTGAAGCTCTCCTGGACCAGCAGCAGCTGGACGTCTCCGGGCATATGGTCGAGGAAAATGCACTCGAAGAGTGGGGAGTTGGTGTGCTCACCCATGAGCGTGAGCATCTCGTCCATCAGCTCCATTGGGGATCTGTCCCTCAGGGCGCCGAGGTGTAGCATCTGAGCGGCATGCTGGTGTCTGTATAGTCCGAGGGATCCAGTAAGCACTTGCTTTACGGTCTCGTATTTGTCTTCGGCGGGTGGGTGCTGAGCAAGGTGCAGCACGTGTCTGCCGATGGCCAGGTCCAGGGCAGCGACCACATGATAGAATTTGGTTGTGTCGGACGAGGTCTGGCAGAGGTGAAACTGAGCCTCCACGTGGCTGACGCAGGTCTCCAGCTCCTGAACCCAGAATTCATGGAGTTTCGCGGCTAAGGCGCTGATCACCCCAGGCTCACTCATGATGGGTTCAAAGACGTTTGATCCAATCAGGGTCACCAATTGTTGCATCAGCTACAGTGCTCCTGAAAGAACACACACAACCAGACAGTTTGAGCTCAGTGAGCAGACTAGTTTATTGCAGGCTGCTAAGCTGTACTTATACTCCCATCCTGGACCTGGCTGAAAACCATGCTGGAGGGCGCTGACGTCACCTGGGCATCACGTGGTCCCCCAGCTCGGGGCTTCTGAGCCCCGTGCTGGGAGGAAGGGAACACATCCAATGGCGCCATTTTGGCCGGCTGTCCCACCGCGTGGCTTACAAGCGGGGCTGGTTCGCCTGCCTGGTGGTGAGCCGCCACACATCACACATTCTGGGTGATTTGCAGACAATGCAATTTGATTTTTTTAATACTTTATTTCTCAATTTTTCACCAAAATAATAATTGTATTACATTCAACTGTAAATTATTTTTAAAAATTAAACATGTGGTATTATCCTCCCATCCCCCTCAACCCACCCTCCCAACATCCCCCCCACTCCTAAAAAAATAAATAAACTGGAGAATGCCAAGAACATAAAGCATTCCTGGAGAAATATCTATTGGGATGTCTGGGAATGGACCAAGCGTTTGGCCTTCACGTCCAAAGGCAGGCTGTGTGCTCGTAGAAAGTCTGCGCCGAGAAGTGATGTGTCCACAGTGGCTCGAATGAAATTCCACTAGAAATTTTCTCTGCCGAGTTGTTTTTGGACATTGTGCGTGACAAAGGTCTTGATGGCAGTCTTTTTTGTCGCCCAGAGGGTGGGACCTTGTGGGTATGTTCGTCTCTTCAGGGCGATTGGTGGGATGACACTGAGTTCAGCACCCGTGCCGGCCATTAGCCTTGTCAGTAATGTTCAAGAGGCTATTGGTGAGGTCAGCCACCTTGTCCATGAGCGGCGGCTGGCCTGGGCATTTTCTGAAAATGAGCAGGGCTGGCTGCATCTTCACGCTCGAGCCCATCAATGTTGCTGATAAAGACACCAGCTAACGTTCAGTGCCTCTGCTAATTTGATGGGGCGCGGTTGTGCTCGGTTCGGGTGAAATCAGTTCTGCTGCCCCACATGAGGATGAGTCAATCGGTTCATGGCGGTCTCATTTTCATGTTTCATGTGCACAGCGCATCAGCTCTGGCCGTGACCTTACGTGGGTCTGAGAAATCTTCGTCCGTCAACGGCAGTTGTATGTCATCTGGCATCTGTTCCAAGAAAGCCTACTCAGACATGAGGCATGACTTGTGGCCCTCTGCTCGTGCGACCATCTCATCCATCAGGGCACATGGTGTTCTGTCTCCTTAGCTGTGCAGGTGCATCAGCCTGGCAGCGCACTGTCGTCTGAACAGGCCGAAAGCCCTCAAGAGGAGTTTGTTGAGGGCTGGGTATTTCCTTCCTCCGGGGATCGTGTATCAGGTCGTCCACACTGGCCGCGGTCTCTTGGTCCAGGGAACTGACGACATGGTAGAACGTTGTCGAGTCAGACGTGATCTGCCGGAGGTGAAATCGTGCTTCCGCTTGCCTGAACCAAGTGCGTGGGCGAAGCGTCCAGAGGTTGGCAATTTCATAGCCACTGCGTTGACTGCTGCAGCATCCATGGTGTGGAGTCCAGAATCGTCTGGACTCGTCGGGGTCACCAATTGTAGCGGTAGCTACAAGGAGAAATGAAATAAGGAGATGACTTTGTTAGTCGCTTGCACTTCCAACAGTTTATATTGGAAAATTCCCATGCTGCACCTTATCAGGTGGCCCGTAAGTGCCGCCCACACAGGGGCGGTGATGTAACGACGCAGCCAAGTGCATCTGCATGGCCCGTTTGAGCTGGGGAGAAGATGCGCCCAGCAGTAACATCTTGACACGGCTACACTGCTGCTGCGGCCGTAACAGTGCAGAGCCGATTCGACTGCGTCTCGATGTGTGCCGCTACAGCTATACATTTCCGAGCAACTGCTGAAGCAATTGACACAAATTCAATGTGATAAATATTTCAATTTAATTTTGGCCTCATAACCTTAATCTTTCTTTGGCTTGGCTTCGCGGACGAAGATTTATGGAGGGGTAATGTCCACGTCAGCTGCAGGCTCGTTTGTGGCTGACAAGTCCGATGCAGGACAGGCAGACACGGTTGTAGCGGTCGCAAGGGAAAATTGGTGGGTTGGGGTTGGGTGTTGGGTTTTTCCTCCTTTGTCTTTTGTCAGTGAGGTGGGCTCTGCGGTCTTCTTCAAAGGAGGTTGCTGCCGGCCAAACTGAGAGGCGCCAAGATGCACGGTTTGAGGCGATATCGGCCCACTGGCGGTGGTCAATGTGGAAGGCACCAAGAGATTTCTTTAGGCAGTCCTTGTACCTCTTCTTTGGTGCACCTCTGTCTCGGTGGCCAGTGGAGAGCTCGCCATATAACACCATCTTGGGAAGGCGATGGTCCTCCATTCTGGAGACGTGACCTACCCAGCACAGTTGGATCTTCAGCAGCGTCGGCCTCTGCCATATCGAGTACTTCGATGTTGGAGATGAAGTCGCTCCAATGAATGTTGAGGATGGAGCAGAGACAACGCTGGTGGAAGCGTGATGCCGGTAGAGGACCCATGATTCGGAGCCAAACAGGAGTGTGGGTATGACAATGGCTCTGTATACGCTAATCTTTGTGAGGTTTTTCAGTTCGTTGATTTTCCAAACTCTTTTGTGTAGTCTTCCAAAGGCGCTATTTGCCTTGGCGAGTCTGTTGTCTATCTCGTTGTCGATCCTTGCATCCGATGAAATGGTGCAGCTGAGATAGGTAAACTGCTTGATCATTTTGAGTTTTGTGTGCCCGATGGAGATGTGGGGGGGCTGGTAGTCATGGTGGGGAGCTGGCTGATGGAGGACCTCAGTTTTCTTCAGGCTGACTTCCAGGCCAAACATTTTGGCAGTTTCCGCAAAACAGGACGTCAAGCGCTGAAGAGCTGGCTCTGAATGGGCAACTAAAGCGGCATCGTCTGCAAAGAGTAGTTCACGGACAAGTTGCTCTTGTGTCTTGGTGTGAGCTTAATATTACTCGGTAAAAATAACATGAAGGCCTGTGAAAATTACGTACCCCAATCCAAAATTGTCTAACTTTAGGACATTGCCAAGTTGAATGCAAAAATGTTCCAATCTCAGGTTCACATCGAAAACATTAATCCGATACGGCAGGATTTAATCTATTTGATTTTTGTGGAGTCAAATAGAACTGATGTAAAAAATGATATTGAACCAACCTATATCTTAGTCAGATTATTTACACAAATCCATCCAATCCTTTTCGCTTATTTGAGAATTTAAATCTATTTCCCGTCTTCATCTAGATTTATTCACTCCAGTTTTTGGGGCCTTAGATTGAAGCAAGTTATACATTACTGAAATAAATTTATTTCCAGCAGGATAACAAATCAGTAATTCTAATTCACTTTGATTAGGTAACATCAAAGTAAGACCTATTTTTAAAGATAAAAAAGCTTTAACTTGGTAATAACAAGATAATTCTTTCAAAGATTTCAATCTCACATCCTCAAAACTAATTTTCTTAATACCCTTCCATCTCCAAATCCTCCAGAATTGGTTGTCTATTGAAAAAGGAAAATGCCTATTTCAATATTAAACCTTTCATGCGAATTTCATTATCAACTCAATCAAATGTTTCAAAATAGATGATTCCCCACTTCCAAATAAAGCTTAGGATTCCATTTGTAAATAAAATCTTGGGGATCCGTATTCCCTATTGCATTAAATTCAACAGAAACCCAAGCTGGAATATCATCTAAATTATACAATATATTTATAAATCTTAATTGAGCTGCTTTTCAAAATTCTTAAAATGAGGAAGACACAAACCACACCCCCCCCCCCCCCCCACCAACTCATATTTCCAAGTCAATTTTTCCAAAGAAACCCTGGGCATTTTATCTTTACATAATTTCCGAACCGCCATATTTAAATCCTGACAATGCAATTCTCCAAAACACCACAACCATTCCTTAATTGGGCAACACTTCTCCTAAATATTGGCAACATTTATGCTGGCATTGCTCGGACACCCTAATCAGAGTGACCCACAGTCGCCAGGAGTGGGTGCTGCCACGCGAGCCATCATTCAAGTAAATGGCTCGCGAGACTATCTTGTGACTTGAAGTCAAGCTGGTGTAAATACGATCAATAACTCTCTCTCTGTTTTGTGCAAAGAATCTTGCATATAAGAACGAAAGAGAGTTGGAGTGTGGTTTGGTGAAACTCTGTGTCCTTCATTAATTCTCTGAGTCAACTCAAAGTGGGAGTTCGATTCCTCATCTACGTGTGCAGCCCAGACAGTTTGGGCACAGTTACACCAGGTGTACACATTGCCCAAAGCCTTTGGGATCAGCATTGTGGTGCACACAATAATCACGTCAAATAGGATGGAGTGATTAAACACCTTCAATGACCAAAAACCTGAGCATTACTGATACACGACTGGGCCAGGTTCCATGAACAGAAGCAAGAGGGGGCTAGTCCGGGAAATCCAGGGTGGAGCTAAGGGAGAGGTTGGAGAAGGTCAGGAAGATATGGACTGGCCAGTCCATACATCTATATCAAAGCCTTTCACCACTTCTTTGAGATAAAACCCAACGAGGTGATGTGGCGACACAGAGCACATACTGTACTTTATGACATACATAGTTCATAGTGTCCATCACAAGTTCAGCCTGTCGGGTGGTCTTGTGATCCTCTGTGGCTTCCGAGGCACTGGGCCCTCCCAATTTTGTGCCAGCTCCCCTTCTCGCTTCAGTCTGTGTACGGACCTGAATCATTAACTGACCATCTCTCTCCATGGACACTGCCTAACCTGCTGAGTTCCTCCAGCTTCATTCTTTATTCCTCGTTCTGGTGGTCCTTCAGCTAAAGGCAGAATAGGCTCACGGGGAGAAACAGCCTCCTGCTCCTACTTTGTTCTGTGTTGGGGAAAACCTATTCTAAATCCTCGTTCACTCCTTGAGGTGATCGGTCCTTGGCATCTGTTGGCCCTTGTACAGAACAAAGGCCACTCTTCTGCCTCTCACCCTGAAAGGACTCAGTTCAACCTTGTGCCATTTGGGGGATTAGCATTGGGGGAGTGGGTTTGTTGGGGGATCAGGGATAAGTTAAAGGTTATCTGCCCTCTCATTTCAACTGAATCCACACAGACCTGCATCATTCTGTGTCATATTAAGCCCTGACCACACAAATCCCCCCATTCACTTTCCAATTTGATGAAGGGTGCAGAATATTAGCTGGATCTTGTTCTGATAATTCTGATGAAGACATCATCACACAGATTTTGCCAGGAAGCTAGGAGAGAGAGTGACCAAGGACATTTCAGACAGGAATCAATTCTCAATTCCTCGACTGAGTCTCATATCCTAATGCCTGCCTCATCTCTAAAACAATAGTGCGAATTGACTACAGCTGGAGCCACTTTCAGCTGCATTCTACGTCAAGAATCAGTCTGCAGAAGCAGAAACAGCCCTATGGAATGTTCTTTCAGATGGCAGCCTGAAAGGGAAAGCTTCAGGAGAGGCGCCTCAGAGCGCACTCCAGTTCCTGTCAGCGCAGGACATCAGGGCAGGTGCGGCTGGCACAGGATGTTGGGGCAGGGGAGGCATGGGTGGTGTCGGGAGCAGTGATGGGGGCCCTCGGGTGAGGTGAATGGGGCTGTCGGACGTGGGAAGGGTGGGTTGTCGGGCATGAGGAGAGGGGCTGTCAGGCGCGGGGATTTGGGTCCCTGGCTGATTATCATCAGGCGGCTGCATTCAGGTTCCTCGGGGGAATTGCTCAGACACGGAGATCATACCTCCCGAAGGAAGATTGGTAAGTACTCCTCCGAGCCGCATCTGCTCTTTCACATGGCCTCCTTACAGCCGCATTCGGGCAGAATATGTGACTTTACATCGGGGGTATTCTGGCCACCTGAAGGAGGCTCATCAGGCCTGATCCAAAGGCTGCAAGAAGCCTTCAGCACCACTCAGTCCCAGAATGGCTGTTTCTGCTTTGAACTGTTAGCCACCATTGTCAACTTCAAGAATTAAAAATGACTATGAAATTAGACATTTACATGTGTAAATTGGAAACCAGAAATCAGACAGGCAGAGAATGATTACCAATGTGTACTGTGAGCAACCCTTCCAGATTTCTGTTGAAATTTTGTAGACCAGAAGGATGTTCTTAATTATAATGGGCACATGAGATTAAATTGCCAACAACATATCCTTTCTGTGTCTTGAGGAAGAGGATGTGCAAAATGTAAAGCAGAAGCTGTACTAATACCTTCCAAGAAATGTTATCCAATTTGTTGGCAGGAAAATGTCTTAAAAGCTCTACCATGTGAGTGTGTTCTTTAACTGCCGTTCAAACATTGATAGTGAGGTGAGTCTGTTCACCCACCACTGGTACCCCTCATTCCTGCTGGCATGACTCAATAAAGACTGTGTTTTAGAGTTTGTGGTTTGTTACTGTACCTTTTTGTACCTTGACAGGAAATCGACTTCAACAAGGGTGAGAAAAAAAAACACTCAAACCCCTTACATGGTGACAGATTTGAACCTGGGTCACTGTCACTAAGAACATTCTTCCATACATGCCAAGATCAAAATTCAATTGATTGTCATGGTATAAAGTGCAATATTACACAAAATTCACTTCATTCAGTCATAAAGCAGACAGAGTCACATCAGCAGGAAGTTAGACATAGTGTTCCTTGCAGTTAAGAGGAAAAGAGAATTCCCTGAGTCCCCTACAGCCCCCAAACACAGCCCTTGCCCACAAACACCCAGCCCCCTGCCCCCAAAATCCAGCGCAAACCATCAAATGCAGTTGCCTTGTTTAGAAAAGGTAATGGGGAGAATCTTGGGAATTATAGACCAGTTAGGATCTATGAGCATTTGCAGAAGTACAGACTTCTCAAGGTCAGTCAGCATGGCTTTGTGATGGGAAGGTCATGCCTCATGAGTCTAAATGAGTTTTATTTGAGTGGGGTAACAAAGGAAATGAATGAGGGTCGTGTGGTAGATGTGGTCTACATGGATTTTATCAAGAATTTGACGAGACTCATTAGAAAGCAATTTGGCAAAGGATCAGGGTAACTTTGGCTGTGGATAAAAAATTGTCTTGTTGGAAGAAAGCAGAGAGGAGTGGAGTGCCACATGGATCTGTTCTGGGACCCCTGCTCTTGATGATTTTTATAAATGACCTGGATGAAGAGGCAGAAGATGGGTCAGTATGTCTGCAGATGATGTGAAGGTTGGAGGAGTTGTGGATGATGCTGAAGGTTGTCGAAGGATAAGGATTTCAATCCAGGTAAGTGTGAGGTGATGCATTTTGGAAGGACAAACCAGAAGGCTGGGTACAAGGTTACCAGTCGGTTACATGAGTGAGGATAAACAGAGGGACTTTGGGGTTCAAATCCAAACATCCCTCAAGGTTGCCGCTCAGGTTGATAAGATAGTTATGAAGGCCAATGGGATGATGAGCTTCATTAAACTTTTCTACGTTGTCGTGCGTGAAAGTGAGGCCATTTTGGCAAGAAAGCGCAGAAAAATTAACCACGATCACAGCAGTGACCTCCACGTGAGACCTGACAATCTCTTCATTGAAACAAGCGACAACTTGACCAAATATCTAATCTCATTTATAAAAATAGCACTGGCCTTCGCGAAGAGATGTATCACGATCAACTGGATGTCCGATAGCACGTTGGGCTGTGGAAACGAACTTCAGTTACCTACGGGAAAAAAAAATCACATAAACGTGACCCTTTGGTAAAGGTCTGTCAGCTGTACCTGGACCACATAGGGGCCCAGACACTAATACAAATGAACAATAAAAGGGGATGAAAGTAACCATTATATAGACCAAAACCAAGTTTCCCCAACTGGACTCATCGACTTGTAATCTCTGAAAATGTGGATATGAAAACAAACTGCAACAGAGAGAAAAAAATTCAAAGTGCAAAAGGGAGAGTCTTTAAATGAGTCCCTGAATGTGTGTTGAGTCTCGTGGTGAAGGGGTAGCAGCTGTTCCTGAACCTGGCTATACCTCTTCCCTGATGGGAGCAGTGAGAACAGAGCGGGTGATGTGGATCCTTGATTGCTGCTGCTCTCTGACAGCAGCGTTCCCTGCAAATGTTCTCAATGGTGGAGGGTTCTGGGCGGTGTCCGTACTTTTGCAGAGCTTTTTGCTCAGGGGTATTGGTGTCACAAGACAATAGCTCAAACCCTCTACAAACTGAACCGTTCTCCCCTCACACCCGTAACCCACTATTTTTCTTGCATCAATGTGCCTGTCTAAATGTTAAAGGTCCCTATTATTCCAGACTCCACTATCCTGCCCGGCCATGCGCTCCAGGCATCCGCAGCCTTGTGGGTCCCCGTCCCCACTCAGCCTTCGGGGTCCCCGTCTCCCCTCAGCATTCTGGGTCCCTGTCCCCGTCCCCCCTTAGCCTTCTTGGTCCCAGACCCGTCCCCCCTCAGCCTTTTGGGTCCCCGTCCCCCCTCAGCCTTCTGGGTCCCCGTCCCCACTCAGCCTTCTGGGTCCAAGTCCCCCCTGAGCCTTCTGGGTCCCCATCCCCCCTCAGCCTTCTTGGTCCCCGTCCCCCCTCAGCCTTCTGGGTCCCCGACCCGTCCCACCTCAGCCTTATGGGTCCCCGTCCCCCGTCAGCATTCTGGGACCCCGTCCCCGTCCTCCTCAGCCTTCTGGGTCCCCGCCCCCCTCAGCCTTCTGAGTCCCCGTCCCCATCAGCCTTCTGGGTCCCCGTCCCCCCTCAGCCTTCTGGGTCCCCGTCCCCCCTCCGCCGTCTGGTTCCCCGTCCCCCCTCAGCCTTATGGGTCCCCGTCCCTGTCCCTGCTCAGCCTTCTGGGTCCCTGTCCCTGCTCAGCCTTCTGAGTCCATGTCCCCCCTCAGCCTTCTGGGTCCCCGTCCCCACTCAGCCTTCTGGGTCCCCGTCGCCCCTCAGCCTAATGGGTCCCGGTCCCCGTTCTTCCTCAGCCTTGTGGGTCCCGGTCCCCGTTCTTCCTCAGCCTTGTGGGTCCCGGTCCCCGTCACCCCTCAGCCTTCTGGGTCGCCGTCCCCCCTCAGCCTTCTGGGTCGCCGTCCCCCCTCAGCCTTCTGGGTCCCCGTCCCCCCTCAGCCGTCTGGTTCCCCGTCCCCCCTCAGCCTTCTGGGTCCCCGTCCCTGTCCCTGCTCAGCCTTCTGGGTCCCTGTCCCTGCTCAGCCTTCTGGGTCCCCGTCCCCCCTCAGCCTTCTGGGTCCCCGTCCCCCCTCAGCCTTCTGGGACCCGTCCCCCCTCAGCCTTCTGGGTCCCCGTCCCCGCTGAGCCTTCTGGATCCCCGTCCCCCCTCAGCCTTCTGGGTCCCCCCCTCAGCCTTCTGGGTCCCCGTCCCCCAACAGCCTTCTGAGTCCATGTCCCCCCTCAGCCTTCTGGGTCCCCGTCCCCCCTCAGCCTTCTGGGTCCACGTCCCCCCTCAGCATTCTGGGTCCCCGTCCCCCCTCAGGCTTCTGGGTCCCCGTCCCCCCTCAGCCTTCTGGGTCCCCGTCCCCCCTCAGCCTTCTGGGTCCCGGTCCCCGTCCCCCCTCAGCCTTCTGGGTCCCGGTCCCCCCTCAGCCTTCTGGGTCCCGGTCCCCGTCCCCCCTCAGCCTTCTGTGTCCCGGTCCCCGTCCCCCCTCAGCCTTGTGGGTCCCCGTCCCCCCTCAGCCTTGTGGGTCCCCGTCCCCCCTCAGCCTTGTGGGTCCCCGTCCCCCCTCAGCCTTGTGGGTCCCCGTCCCCCCTCAGCCTTGTGGGTCCCCGTCCCCCCTCAGCCTTGTGGGTCCCCGTCCCCCCTCAGCCTTGTGGGTCCCCGTCCCCCCTCAGCCTTGTGGGTCCCCGTCCCCCCTCAGCTTTGTGGGTCCCCGTCCCCCCTCAGCCTTCTGGGTCCCCGTCCCTCCCTCAGCCTTCTGGGTCCCCGTCCCCCCTCAGCCTTCAGGGTCCCCGTCCCCCCTCAGCCTTCTGGATCCCCGTCCCCTCTCAGCCTTCTGGGTCCCCGTCCACGTCCCTCCTCAGCCTTCTGGGTCCCCGTCCCCCCTCAGCCATCTGGGTCCCGGTCCCCCCTCAGCCTTCTGGGTAACTGCAGTTACCTACGGGAAAAAAAAATCACATAAACGTGACCCTTTGGTAAAGGTCTGTCAGCTGTACCTGGACCACATAGGGGCCCAGACACTAATACAAATGAACAATAAAAGGGGATGAAAGTAACCATTATATAGACCAAAACCAAGTTTCCCCAACTGGACTCATCAACTTGTAATCTCTGAAAATGTGGATATGAAAACAAACTGCAACAGAGAGAAAAAAATTCAAAGTGCAAAAGGGAGAGTCTTTAAATGAGTCCCTGAATGTGTGTTGAGTCTCGTGGTGAAGGGGTAGCAGCTGTTCCTGAACCTGGCTATACCTCTTCCCTGATGGGAGCAGTGAGAACAGAGCGGGTGATGTGGATCCTTGATTGCTGCTGCTCTCTGACAGCAGCGTTCCCTGCAAATGTTCTCAATGGTGGAGGGTTCTGGGCGGTGTCCGTACTTTTGCAGAGCTTTTTGCTCAGGGGTATTGGTGTCACAAGACAATAGCTCAAACCTTCTACAAACTGAACCGTTCTCCCCTCACACCCGTAACCCACTATTTTTCTTGCATCAATGTGCCTGTCTAAATGTTAAAGGTCCCTATTATTCCAGACTCCACTATCCTGCCCGGCCATGCGCTCCAGGCATCCGCAGCCTTGTGGGTCCCCGTCCCCACTCAGCCTTCGGGGTCCCCGTCTCCCCTCAGCATTCTGGGTCCCTGTCCCCGTCCCCCCTTAGCCTTCTTGGTCCCAGACCCGTCCCCCCTCAGCCTTTTGGGTCCCCGTCCCCCCTCAGCCTTCTGGGTCCCCGTCCCCCCTCAGCCTTCTGGGTCCCCGTCCCCACTCAGCCTTCTGGGTCCAAGTCCCCCCTGAGCCTTCTGGGTCCCCATCCCCCCTCAGCCTTCTTGGTCCCCGTCCCCCCTCAGCCTTCTGGGTCCCCGTCCCCGTCCCACCTCAGCCTTATGGGTCCCCGTCCCCCGTCAGCATTCTGGGACCCCGTCCCCGTCCTCCTCAGCCTTCTGGGTCCCCGCCCCCCTCAGCCTTCTGAGTCCCCGTCCCCCTCAGCCTTCTGAGTCGCCGTCCCCCCTCAGCCTTCTGGGTCCCCGTCCCACCTCAGCCTTCTGGGTCCCCGTCCCCCCTCAGCCTTCTGGGTCCCCGTCCCCCCTCAGCCTTCTGGGTCCCCGTCCCCCCTCAGCCTTCTGGGTCCCCATCCCCCCTCAGCCTTCTGGGTCCCCGACCCCCCTCAGCCTTGATGAGCTTCATTAAACTTTTCTACGTTGTCAAATAGAACTGATGTAAAAAATTATATTGAACCAACCTATATCTTAGTCATATTATTTACACAAATCCATCCAATCCTTTTCGCTTATTTGAGAATTTAAATCTATTTCCCATCTTCATCTAGATTTATTCACTCCAGTTTTGGAGGTCTTAGATTGAAGCAAGTTATACATTACTGAAATAAATTTATTTCCAGTAGGATAACAAATCAGTAATTCTAATTCACTTTGATTAGGTAACATCAAAGTAAGACCTATTTTTACAGATAAAAAAGCTTTAACTTGGTAATAACAAGATAATTCTTTCAAAGATTTCAATCTCACATCCTCAAAACTAATTTTCTTAATACCCTTCCATCTCCAAATCTTCCAGGATTGGTTGTCTATTGAAGAAGGAAAATGCCTATTTCAATATTAAACCTTTCATGCCAATTTCATTATCAACTCAATCAAATGTTTCAAAATAGATGATTCCCCACTTCCAAATAAAGCTTAGGATTCCATTTGTAAATAAAATCTTGGGGATTCGTATTCCCTATTGCATTAAATTCAACAGAAACCCAAGCTGGAATATCATCTAAATTATTCAATATATTTATAAATCTCAATTGAGCTGCTTTTCAAAATTCTTAAAATGAGGAAGACACAAACCACACCCACCCCCCCCCCCCCCCCCCACCAACTCATATTTCCAAGTCAATTTTTCCAAAGAAACCCTGGGCATTTTATCTTTACATAATTTCCGAACCGCCATATTTAAATCCTGACAATGCAATTTGTTGAGCTCCTTGTTTATAAACTAACGGTTGAAATACATCTGACATAAAATTCTTTCCCTGATCTGATTTCATTTCTTGAGGCAAACCAAACCAATTGAAAAAATTTTTCTCGAGCCCCAGACACAGTGTTTGCTTTAATGATCCCAAGTGGTATGGCTTCTGTACACCTGGAAACATCCAAGCTAACTCATCAAGAATACAGGTACAATATTTTACCTCAGTAATTTAATTTACTAAGACATTTTTATATACGAGAAATATTAAATTAATATTAAAGGTTAACACAACTCCGTGACATATCTGAATAGTCAAGGTATTAAAGGTGAGTGGGAGAATGGATCAGTTCATGATGGAATGGACACAATGGGCCAAATGGCCTACTTCTGCTCCTGTATCTTATTGTATCATATTTTACAAAGCACAGATGTTTTTTTCAACCCCAATTTGAAAATCACAGTTTTGGCTTTTGAAATGAAAATTGCACACATTTTTGCACAGTAAAGATGTCGGTTTTGACCCAAAAACAGGACCTATTTTGAAAAATACAACTTTTGTCCCTTTTTAGCAAAGCACTCCATACTTTCCTTCAAAACACAACCTTCAGTTTTTGTTTATTAGAACCTCCACTTCTCCCAGAACAACCATTGTACACAAATTCTCCAAAACACCACAACCATTCCTTAATTGGGCAACACTTCTCCTAAATATTGGTAACATTTATGCTGGCATTGCTCGGACGCCCTAATCAGAGTGACCCACAGTCGCCAGGAGTGGGTGCTGCCACGCGAGCCATCATTCAAGTAAATGGCTCGCGAGACTATCTTGTGACTTGAAGTCAAGCTGGTGTAAATACGATCAATAACTCTCTCTCTGTTTTGTGCAAAGAATCTTGCATATAAGAACGAAGAGAGTTGGAGTGTGGTTTGGTGAAACTCTGTGTCCTTCATTAATTCTCTGAGTCAACTCAAAGTGGGAGTTCGATTCCTCATCCACGTGTGCAGCCCAGACAGTTTGGGCACAGTTACACCAGGTGTACACATTGCCCAAAGCCTTTGGGATCAGCATTGTGGTGCACACAATAATCACGTCAAATAGGATGGAGTGATTAAACACCTTCAATGACCAAAAACCTGAGCATTACTGATACACGACTGGGCCAGGTTCCATGAACAGAAGCAAGAGGGGGCAAGTCCGGGAAATCCAGGATGGAGCTAAGGGAGAGGTTGGAGAAGGTCAGGTAGATATGGACTGGCCAGTCCATACATCTATATCAAAGCCTTTCACCACTTCTTTGAGATAAAACCCAACGAGGTGATCTGGCGACACAGAGCACGTACTGTACTTTATGTCATACATAGTTCATAGTGTCCATCACAAGTTCAGCCTGTCGGGTGGTCTTGTGATCCTCTGTGGCTTCCGAGGCACTGGGCCCTCCCAATTTTGTGCCAGCTCCCCTTCTCGCTTCAGTCTGTGTACGGACCTGAATCATTAACTGACCATCTCTCTCCATGGACACTGCCTAACCTGCTGAGTTCCTCCAGCTTCATTCTTTATTCCTCGTTCTCGTGGTCCTTCACCTAAAGGCAGAATAGGCTCACGGGGAGAAACAGCCTCCTGCTCCTACTTTGTTCTGTGTTGGGGAAAACCTATTCTAAATCCTCGTTCACTCCTTGAGGTGATCGGTCCTTGGCATCTGTTGGCCCTTGTACAGAACAAAGGCCACTCTTCTGCCTCTCACCCTGAAAGGACTCAGTTCAACCTTGTGCCATTTGGGGGATTAGCATTGGGGGAGTGGGTTTGTTGGGGGATCAGGGATAAGTTAAAGGTTATCTGCCCTCTCATTTCAACTGAATCCACACAGACCTGCATCATTCTGTGTCATATTAAGCCCTGACCACACAACTCCCCCCATTCACTTTCCAATTTGATGAAGGGTGCAGAATATTAGCTGGATCTTGTTCTGATAATTCTGATGAAGACATCATCACACAGATTTTGCCAGGAAGCTAGGAGAGTGTCCAAGGACATTTCAGACAGGAATCAATTCTCAACTCCACGACTGAGTCTCATATCCTAATGCCTGCCTCATCTCTAAAACAATAGTGCGAATTGACTACAGCTGGAGCCAGTTTCAGCTGCATTCTATGTCAAGAATCAGTCTGCAGAAGCAGAAACAGCCCTATGGAATGTTCTTTCAGATGGCAGCCTGAAAGGGAAAGCTTCAGGAGAGGCGCCTCAGAGCGCACTCCAGTTCCGGTCAGCGCAGGACATCAGGGCAGGTGCGGCTGGCACAGGATGTTGGGGCAGGGGAGGCATGGGTGGTGTCGGGAGCAGTGATGGGGGCTCTCGGGTGAGGTGAATGGGGCTGTCGGACGCGGGAAGGGTGGGTTGTCGGGCATGAGGAGAGGGGCTGTCAGGCGTGGGGATTTGGGTCCCTGGCTGATTATCATCAGGCGGCTGCATTCAGGTTCCTCGGGGGAATTGCTCAGACACGGAGATCATACCTCCCGAAGGAAGATTGGTAAGTACTCCTCCGAGCCGCATCTGCTCTTTCACATGGCCTCCTTACAGCCGCATTCGGGCAGAATATGTGACTTTACATCGGGGGTATTCTGGCCACCTGAAGGAGGCTCATCAGGCCTGATCCAAAGGCTGCAAGAAGCCTTCAGCACCACTCAGTCCCAGAATGGCTGTTTCTGCTTTGAACTGTTAGCCACCATTGTCAACTTCAAGAATTAAAAATTCCTATGAAATTAGACATTACATGTGTAAATTGGAAACCAGAAATCAGACAGGCAGAGAATGATTACCAATGTGTGCTGTGAGCAACCCTTCCAGATTTCTGTTGAAATTTTGTAGACCAGAAGGATGTTCTTAATTATAATGGGCACATGAGATTAAATTGCCAACAACATATCCTTTCTGTGTCTTGAGGAAGAGGATGTGCAAAATGTAAAGCAGAAGCTGTACTAATACCTTCCAAGAAATGTTATCCAATTTGTTGGCAGGAAAATGTCTTAAAAGCTCTACCATGTGAGTGTGTTCTTTAACTGCCGTTCAAACATTGATAGTGAGGTGAGTCTGTTCACCCACCACTGGTACCCCTCATTCCTGCTGGCATGACTCAATAAAGACTGTGTTTTAGAGTTTGTGGTTTGTTACTGTATCTTTTTGTACCTTGACAGGAAATCGACTTCAACAAGGGTGAGAAAAAAAAAACACTCAAACCCCTTACATGGTGACAGATTTGAACCTGGGTCACTGTCACTAAGAACATTCTTCCAAACATGCCAAGATCAAAATTCAATTGATTGTCATGGTATAAAGTGCAATATTACACAAAATTCACTTCATTCAGTCATAAAACAGACAGAGTCACATCAGCAGGAAGTTAGACATAGTGTTCCTTGCAGTTAAGAGGAGAAGAGAATTCCGAGTCACCTACAGCCCCCAAACCCAGCCCTTGCCCACAAACACCCAGCCCCCTGCCCCCAAAATCCAGCGCAAACCATCAAATGCAGTCGCCTTGTTTAGAAAAGGTAATGGGGAGAATCTTGGGAATTATAGACCAGTATAGGATCTATGAGCATTTGCAGAAGTACAGACTTCTCAAGGTCAGTCAGCATGGCTTTGTGATGGGAAGGTCATGCCTCATGAGTCTAAATGAGTTTTATTTGAGTGGGGTAACAAAGGAAATGAATGAGGGTCGTGTGGTAGATGTGGTCTACATGGATTTTAGCAAGAATTTGACGAGACTCATCAGAAAGCAATTTGGCAAAGGATCGGGGTAACTTTGGCTGTGTATAAAAAATTGTCTTGTTGGAAGAAAGCAGAGAGGAGTGGAGTGCCACAAGGATCTGTTCTGGGACCCCTGCTCTTGATGATTTTTACAAATGACCTGGATGAAGAGGCAGAAGATGGGTCAGTATGTCTGCAGATGATGTGAAGGTTGGAGGAGTTGTGGATGAAGCTGAAGGTTGTCGAAGGATAAGGAGTTCAATCCAGGTAAGTGTGAGGTGATGCATTTTGGGAGGACAAACCAGAAGGCTGGGTACAAGGTTACCAGTCGGTTACATGAGTGAGGCTAAACAGAGGGACTTTGGGGTTCAAATCCAAACATCCCTCAAGGTTGCCACTCAGGTTGATAGGATAGTTATGAAGGCCAATGGGATGATGAGCTTCATTAAACTTTTCTACGTTGTCGTGCGTGAAAGTGAGGCCATTTTGGCAAGAAAGCGCAGAAAAATTAACCACGATCACAGCAGTGACCTCCACGTGAGACCTGGAGCAATCTCTTCATTGAAACAAGCGACAACTTGACCAAATATCTAATCTCATTGATAAAAATAGCACTGGCCTTCGCGAAGAGATGTATCATGGTCAACTGGATGTCCGATAGCACGCTGGGCTGTGGAAATGAACTGCAGTTACCTATGGAAAAAAAAAAATCACATAAACGTGACCCTTTGGTAAAGGTCTGTCAGCTGTACCTGGACCACATAGGGGCCCAGACACTAATATAAATGAACAATAAAAGGAGTTAAAAGTAACCATGATATAGACCAAAACCAAGTTTCCCCAACTGGACTCATCTACTTGAAGTCTCTGAAAATGTGGAAATGAAAACAAACTGCAATAGAGAGAGAAAAAATTCAAAGTGCAAAAGGGAGAGTCTTTAAATGAGTCCCTGAATGTGTGTTGAGTCTCGTGGTGAAGGAGTAGCAGCTGTTCCTGAACCTGGCTATACCTCTTTCCTGATGGGAGCAGTGAGAACAGAGCGGGTGATGTGGATCCTTGATTGCTGCTGCTCTCTGACAGCAGCGTTCCCTGCAAATGTTCTCAATGGTGGAGGGTTTTTACCTGAGATGTCCAGGGCGGTGTCCAAGACAATAGCTCAAGCCTTCTACAAACTGAACCTTTCCCCCCTCACACCCGTAAAACACTATTTTTCTCGCATCAATGTGCCTGTCTAATTGTTAAAGGTCCCTATTATTCCAGACTCCACTATCCTGCCCGGCCATGCGCTCCAGGCATCCGCAGCCTTGTGGGTCCCTGTTCCCGTCCCCACTCAGCCTTCTGGGACCCAGACCCGTCCCACCTCAGCATACTGGGTCCCCTTCCCCCCCTTAGCCTTCAGGGTCCCAGACCCGTCCCCCCTCAGCCTTTTGGGTCCCCGTCCCCCCTGAGCCTTCTGGGTCCCCGTCCCCCCTGAGCCTTCTGGGTCCCCGTCCCCCCTGAGCCTTCTGGGTCCCCGTCCCCCCTGAGCCTTCTGGGTCCCCGTCCCCCCTGAGCCTTCTGGGTCCCCGTCCCCCCTGAGCCTTCTGGGTCCCCATCCCCCCTCAGCCTTCTGTGTCCCCGTCCCCCCTCAGCCTTCTGGGTCCCCGTCCCCCCTCAGCCTTCTGGGTCCCCGTCCCTCCTCAGCCTTCAGGGTCCCCGTCCCCCCTCAGCCTTCAGGGTCCCCGTCCCTCCTCAGTCTTCTGGGTCCCCGTCCCCGTCCCCCCTCAGCCTTCTGGCTCCCCGTCCCTCCCTCAGCCTTCTGGGTCCCCGTCCCCCCTCAGCCTTCAGGGTCCCCGTCCCCCCTCAGCCTTCTGGATCCCCGTCCCCTCTCAGCCTTCTGGGTCCCCGTCCACGTCCCTCCTCAGCCTTCTGGGTCCCCGTCCCCCCTCAGCCATCTGGGTCCCCGTCCCCATCCCTCCTCAGCCTTCTGGGTGCCCGTCCCTCCTCAGCCTTCTGGGTCCCCATCCCCCCTCAGCCTTCTGGGTCCCGGTCCCCCCTCAGCCTTCTGGGTCCCCATCCCACCTCAGCCTTCTGGGTCCCCATCCCACCTCAGCCTTCTGGGTCGCCGTCCTCCCTCAGCCTTTTGGGTCCCCGTCCCCCCTCAGCCGTCTGGGTCCCCGTCCTCCCTCAGCCTTCTGGGTCCCCGTCCCTGCTCAGCCTTCTGGGTCCCCGTCCCTGCTCAGCCTTGTGGGTCCCCGTCCCCCCTCAGCCTTCTGGGTCCCCGTCCCCCCTCAGCCTTCTGGGTCCCCGTCCCCCCTCAGCCTTCTGGGTCCCCGTCCCCCCTCAGCCTTCTGGGTCCCCGTCCCCCCTCAGCCTTCTGGGTCCCCTTCCCCCCTCAGCCTTCTGGGTCCCCGTCCCCCCACAGCCTTCTGGGTCCCCGTCCCCCCACAGCCTTCTGGGTCCGCGTCCCCCCTCAACCTTCTGGGTCCCGGTCCCTCCTCAGCCTTCTGTTAGGGGGTAGTGGTCATGCGGTATCAAGAGACTTGGGGAACTTTCCTGGGGAAGTAGGGGATCTAATGCATATCCAGATCTAGAAGGAGGAGGTTGTGAGTAAATTGTTGGGACTGAGGGCTGATAAATCCCCAGGGCCTGATGGGCTGCATCCCAGGGTGCTTAAAGAAGTTGCTATGGAAATTGTGGAGGCACTGGTCGACATTTTCCAAAGTTCCATAGATTCGGGGGAGGTCCCTGAGGATTGGTGAGTGGCTGATGTGGTGCCGATTTTTAAGAAGGGAGGGAGGGAGAAAACGGGAAATTATAGACCGGTCAGCCTGACGTCAGTGGTGGGGAAGATATTGGAATCTATCATAAAAGGAGTAATACCAGAACACTTAGGCAGAAATAGGATAAGGGCTAGTCAGCATGGATTCCTTAAGGGTAAGTCATGCTTGACTAACCTTCTGGAATTTTTCGAGGATGTGACAAAGAGGGTGGACTTGGGAGAGCCAGTGGATGTGGTGTATTTGGACTTCCAGAAGGCCTTTGATAAGGTACCGCACGGGAGACTAGTGGGCAAGATCAGGGAGCATGGAATTGGAGGTAAGGTGCTGACATGGATAGGAAATTGGTTAAGAAATAGGAAACAAAGGGTTGGAGTAAGCCGGTCCTTTTCAGGATGGCAGGATGTGACGAGTTGAGTGCCGCAGGGATCGGTATTGGGTCCTCAGTTGTTTGTAATTTATGTAAATGATTTGGATGAGGGTATTATTAATAACATGAGCAAATTTGCAGATGACACTAAACGGGGTGGCGGTGTGGGGTGTGAGGAGGATGTCAGGAAAATGCAGAGGGACTTGGACAGGTTGGGGTTTGGGCTGCTGAATGGAAGATGACGTTCAATGTGAGCAAATGTGAGGTTTTCCATTTTGGGGGCAATAATAGGAAAGGTGAGTATTATTTAAATGGAGACAGGCTAGGGAGTGGGGAGGAGAAAATGGATCTGGGTTTACTTGTTCACCGGTCACTGAAGGCTAACATGCAGGTTCAGAATGTGGTGAAGAAGGCAAATGGCATGTTGGCTTTCATAAAGAGGGGATTGGAGTATAGGAACAGAGACGCCCTTCTGCAGTTGTACAGGGCCCTGGTGAGACCCCACCTGGAGTATTGTACCCAGTACTGGTCTCCAATTTTGAGGAAGGACATACTAGCTATAGTGGGTGTGCAGCGCAGATTTACAAGGTTAATTCCAGCGATGGCGGGGTTGACATATGCTGAAAGGCTAGAAAAACTGGACTTGTATCCGATGGAGTTTAGAAGGATGAGGGGGGACATGATTGAGGTATACAAAATTATCAGGGGGATGGACAGGGTGAAGTCGGATTACTTGTTCCCAGTGATGGGGGAGACGAGGACTAGAGGGCATAGTTTAAGAATACAGGGTAGGCCCTTTAGGACGGAGATGAGAAAACATTTTTTTACCCAGAGAAGTGTGAATCTGTGGAATGCTCTGCCACTGAGGGTGGTCGAGGCAGATTCGCTGATTATGTTCAAAAGAGATTAGATAAGACTCTAGTGGGCAAAGGAGTTAAGGGTTATGGGGATAAGGCTGGAAAGGGGTACTGATAGTAGTGATCAGCCATGATCTGTAAAATGGTGGTGCTGGCTCGACAGGCCGAAGGGCCTACTCCTGCTCCTATTGTCTTTTGAACCATTCCTCCAAGGTCCCTCTGTTCCTCAATGCCTTCCCCTTCACTGCATACGTCTTGGTTATTCTTCCCAACATAAAGCACCTCACACTTACCTACATTAAACTCCATCTGCCATCTTTCCAAACAGTCCAAATCCTTTTGTAGTCCATGAAAAGCCTCCTCACTCTCCACAACTCTTGAAAATAAGCAAAATGTATTACGTTAAGTTAAGCTTCTCTTTGAAAATTTTAATTTCACATGCATTAAATGCGTACATAAATTTCTCATTCAAAGATAATGAAAAATTAATACATAGTATTTTTTTTTAAATTCCCCCTGCCCAACAACCCAATAGAAAAGAAAGATAACATCTGGAAAGTATTTATAAAAACATTACTAAAAAGCTATCAAATAAAATCTAACAAATTTTCTTGATTTTAGGAGTCAGAAGGTTCAGGTTGGGCGATTACAACTTAATTCCTACAGTTTATAAATAGGATTCCCAAATCTTTCCAAAAATTTCAAATTTGTTACAGAAATTACATGTAATTATTTCAAGTGTCAAGGGACTTGGGGGGGGGGGTTCTCGTTCAGGAAAACATAGTGAGTGGGTAACCACCAGGTTGGATCGGCAGGAAAAGAAAGCAAATTCTATGTTGGCCTTTGTTTCAAGGGTAGGGAGGTGTTGATGGGGCATGGGAGAGACCTCATTTGGAGAACTGCGAAGTTTATCTTAAAAAGGATGTGCTGATGTTGGAGAGAGAGCAGAGATTTACCAGGATGATATATCTCCACTCTTCATTGGAGTATAGAAGAAGGAGAGGAGATCTCAGAAACCTTTCCAATGCTGAAAGGATTGGACAGTAGATGTGAATAATGTTTCCCTTGGATAAAAAGACATTGTCTTAGAATTAGAAGATACCTATTTAAAGCAGATGAGAAATTTATTTCACCAGAAGGTCATGGAATTTGTTGCTGGACTGTTGAGGGAGTTTAAGTGGGGGGGGGGGGGGGTGGCGGAATTAATAGATGTTTAATGAGTCAGGGTATCAAGGGATCAGGGGAAAAAGCCAGAACTTGGAATGAGAGGCGAGAACAGTTTAGATCAGGGGATAGCAGACACAGTGGGCTGAATGGCCAACTTCTGTTCCTTGTAATTTGACACCATTTTAACTAATGTACATTTGAGAATTTTAACATCCATCCATATATCCTCTGTGGAGGCCTGTGACGAGAGCTGTGCCTCAGGGATAGGTGCTGGAACAATAATGTGGTGAATTGGATTAGCAAGTTTGCAGGTGACACCAAGAACGGTGGAGTTGTGGACAGCCAGGAAAGCTTGCAGAAGGATCTGGACCAGCTGGAGAAAGGGCAGATGGAATTTAATGCAGACAAGTGTGAGGTGTCACATTTTGAAGGGCAAACCAAGAAAAGATAGACACGGTGAACGGTCGGGCACTGAGGAGTGAGGTTGAACAGAGCGACATGGTAAACGGGTGTCATTCCATGCAAGTGCTGTCACAGGTGGATTTGGGCGGGAATTGAAGATACCCAAGTTAACTAAAATTGAAAATTGTAAATGGGGCAAAAAAAGGGATCTATTTCAGAAATGTTTGTGACAACAGAAAATGGCTAAACCAACTTTAGATTAAATGGGAGATTCTTCTTTAGAATTAACCCAAGAAGAACGGACTACTTACTATGTGTGAAGATGGTGGATTAAATTGATGAATGTGCGATATAATTGGGTGAATTATAATTTTTTTTACATCATTTGTATTTAACTTTAGTCATTCAGATTTATGTTTTCATTGTGGGATTCAAATTAATACCTTTTTTTGTCTGTCTGGTGGTGTGATAAAGTTAAGCCTTTGAGGATTTATTTGAAAGGTTAACACAATTCCATTACACCTCCTTCCCATGGAGAAATTTTTAGACTTCTGAAAGGTTAAAATTTTAAACTGCAATCTCTGATTTGTTCTTAATAGATTTCACAGCCATAATCAATAGAATAAAAACAAATGTAGCAGAAACCTCTAAATCCAACATCTAAATAAGCAATCCTCAATGACACTGGCCCTTAATATCATTATAGTGTCTTATACTTCAGTCCTATTCTTGCAAAATTAAACTCCAGTTGAATCATCATCTATTCTTATTTTTAATCTTACTCAAAAATTATGATCAATACTTAATCCCATAGCAGCACAAACACATTCTTCTACATGTTGCAGAGCTAATACAAGGGACAAAAATGATTTTCCAGCAGCAGAATAATTCTTTTGAGTGTTTATTCAATGTCTGAGAATCATAAGCCAGTGGATTTTTAACATCATCAGACATATTTATTTTTAATACAGCACCGGCTGCATCCATCAAATCCCGGGATGAAGCGGTTGTAAAAGTAGTCCATACCCGCAAACTCCTGCAGCTCCTTGAGGCTGTCCGGACATGGTAACTCCCTGAGAGCGGAGACCTTTGCAGCGGTGGGCGTGGCTCCTTCGGCCGTGATGGTATGGCCCAGGAACTGCATGGACTCTTTCCCAAACTAGCACTTGGCCAGGTTGATGGCAAGGCTGAAATCGGCCAGCCGGGAGAAAAGGGCACAAAGGTGGGCCTTGTGTTGCGCCTGGCCCTTGCTGGCGACGAGAATGTCGTCCTAATAAATAAAGCCAAAATCCAAGTCCATGCCCACAGAGTCCATGAGGCGCTTGAAGGTCTGAGCGGGACCCTTGAGCCTGAATGGCATGCGCAGGAATTCGAACAAGCCAAAGGGGGAGATGATTGCTGTCTTTGGTATGTCCTCAGGGTTCACCGGGATCTGGTAATATCCACGCACCAGGTCAACCATGGAGAAAACCCTCGCACCATGCAGGTTGGCCGCAAAGTCTTGGATGTGAGGGATGGGATAACGGTCAGGAACTGTTACCTCATTGAGCCGTCGATAGTCTCCGCAGGGACGCCAGCCACCGGAGGCTTTCAGGACCAGGTGGAGCGGCGAGGCCCATGGGTTTTCAGACCGCCGAATGATCCCCAGGTCCAACAGGTGCCAAAACTCCTCCTTCGCCTCCTTGAGATTGTCAGGCAGGAGCCGGCGAGCCTTGGCGTGAACCAGTGGGCCCTGAGTGGGGATGTGGTGGAACAGCCCGTGGTGCGGTGAGGCAGCGGAGAACTATGGCTTGATGAGTGTCGTGAACTCTTCCGGGATTCACTGGAACGAGTCTCTGGGTGTGCTAATCGTGGCCATCTGTGGTTGCTCCGAGCAGGAGGCGTCGAGGCGAACGGCCTGGAAGGTACGGCGTCCACCAGGCGCCTACCCCGAATATCTACCAGAAGCCCATGTGCGAGGAGGAAGTCTGCACCCAGGATGGCAGTTGGAAAGGACAAGACGGTGAACCTCCATGTGAAATTTCATTGGCTGATCTGGAAGTGGACTGTCTTGTCTCCATACATCTGGATTGCTGTTGCATTGGCTGCACGGAGGGGAGGACCACAAGGTCAGTTCCTGGACTCGACGGTCGTGGCCAGGATGACATTGATCTGGGCTCCAGATCAACGAGGAACTGCCAGCTGCTGACTGAGTCCCGCAGATAGAGGAGGCTGTGTTCTTCGCCAGCCCCCGCAGCCATTAACCCTGGCCGGCCTGGTCATTTCCCTGGAATGAGCCAGACTGATGACACTTCCGAGCCTTGGCTCCCCAGCGCTGGTGGTAGGAGCAGAGGCATGGAGCGGATGCTGTGGCCTTGGTTATGCTCTTGGGCACCCCTGCAGGAGCCAAATGCTCTACTGCAGCGCTCGGGGCAGGCTTGGCGTGGTCATGTCTGTGCCTCGAGACCTACTGGACCACTGAGCCCTCTGGGAATAGTGCGTGCCATAGCTCCTGGGCCTTCTTGGGGACCTTCCTCACGTCAGTGAAGCTCTCCTGGACCAGCAGCAGCTGGACGTCTCCGGGCATATGGTCGAGGAAAATGCACTCGAAGAGTGGGGAGTTGGTGTGCTCACCCATGAGCGTGAGCATCTCGTCCATCAGCTCCATTGGGGATCTGTCCCTCAGGGCGCCGAGGTGTAGCATCTGAGCGGCATGCTGGTGTCTGTATAGTCCGAGGGATCCAGTAAGCACTTGCTTTACGGTCTCGTATTTGTCTTCGGCGGGTGGGTGCTGAGCAAGGTGCAGCACGTGTCTGCCGATGGCCAGGTCCAGGGCAGCGACCACATGATAGAATTTGGTTGTGTCGGACGAGGTCTGGCAGAGGTGAAACTGAGCCTCCACGTGGCTGACGCAGGTCTCCAGCTCCTGAACCCAGAATTCATGGAGTTTCGCGGCTAAGGCGCTGATCACCCCAGGCTCACTCATGATGGGTTCAAAGACGTTTGATCCAATCAGGGTCACCAATTGTTGCATCAGCTACAGTGCTCCTGAAAGAACACACACAACCAGACAGTTTGAGCTCAGTGAGCAGACTAGTTTATTGCAGGCTGCTAAGCTGTACTTATACTCCCATCCTGGACCTGGCTGAAAACCATGCTGGAGGGCGCTGACGTCACCTGGGCATCACGTGGTCCCCCAGCTCGGGGCTTCTGAGCCCCGTGCTGGGAGGAAGGGAACACATCCAATGGCGCCATTTTGGCCGGCTGTCCCACCGCGTGGCTTACAAGCGGGGCTGGTTCGCCTGCCTGGTGGTGAGCCGCCACACATCACACATTCTGGGTGATTTGCAGACAATGCAATTTGATTTTTTTAATACTTTATTTCTCAATTTTTCACCAAAATAATAATTGTATTACATTCAACTGTAAATTATTTTTAAAAATTAAACATGTGGTATTATCCTCCCATCCCCCTCAACCCACCCTCCCAACATCCCCCCCACTCCTAAAAAAATAAATAAACTGGAGAATGCCAAGAACATAAAGCATTCCTGGAGAAATATCTATTGGGATGTCTGGGAATGGACCAAGCGTTTGGCCTTCACGTCCAAAGGCAGGCTGTGTGCTCGTAGAAAGTCTGCGCCGAGAAGTGATGTGTCCACAGTGGCTCGAATGAAATTCCACTAGAAATTTTCTCTGCCGAGTTGTTTTTGGACATTGTGCGTGACAAAGGTCTTGATGGCAGTCTTTTTTGTCGCCCAGAGGGTGGGACCTTGTGGGTATGTTCGTCTCTTCAGGGCGATTGGTGGGATGACACTGAGTTCAGCACCCGTGCCGGCCATTAGCCTTGTCAGTAATGTTCAAGAGGCTATTGGTGAGGTCAGCCACCTTGTCCATGAGCGGCGGCTGGCCTGGGCATTTTCTGAAAATGAGCAGGGCTGGCTGCATCTTCACGCTCGAGCCCATCAATGTTGCTGATAAAGACACCAGCTAACGTTCAGTGCCTCTGCTAATTTGATGGGGCGCGGTTGTGCTCGGTTCGGGTGAAATCAGTTCTGCTGCCCCACATGAGGATGAGTCAATCGGTTCATGGCGGTCTCATTTTCATGTTTCATGTGCACAGCGCATCAGCTCTGGCCGTGACCTTACGTGGGTCTGAGAAATCTTCGTCCGTCAACGGCAGTTGTATGTCATCTGGCATCTGTTCCAAGAAAGCCTACTCAGACATGAGGCATGACTTGTGGCCCTCTGCTCGTGCGACCATCTCATCCATCAGGGCACATGGTGTTCTGTCTCCTTAGCTGTGCAGGTGCATCAGCCTGGCAGCGCACTGTCGTCTGAACAGGCCGAAAGCCCTCAAGAGGAGTTTGTTGAGGGCTGGGTATTTCCTTCCTCCGGGGATCGTGTATCAGGTCGTCCACACTGGCCGCGGTCTCTTGGTCCAGGGAACTGACGACATGGTAGAACGTTGTCGAGTCAGACGTGATCTGCCGGAGGTGAAATCGTGCTTCCGCTTGCCTGAACCAAGTGCGTGGGCGAAGCGTCCAGAGGTTGGCAATTTCATAGCCACTGCGTTGACTGCTGCAGCATCCATGGTGTGGAGTCCAGAATCGTCTGGACTCGTCGGGGTCACCAATTGTAGCGGTAGCTACAAGGAGAAATGAAATAAGGAGATGACTTTGTTAGTCGCTTGCACTTCCAACAGTTTATATTGGAAAATTCCCATGCTGCACCTTATCAGGTGGCCCGTAAGTGCCGCCCACACAGGGGCGGTGATGTAACGACGCAGCCAAGTGCATCTGCATGGCCCGTTTGAGCTGGGGAGAAGATGCGCCCAGCAGTAACATCTTGACACGGCTACACTGCTGCTGCGGCCGTAACAGTGCAGAGCCGATTCGACTGCGTCTCGATGTGTGCCGCTACAGCTATACATTTCCGAGCAACTGCTGAAGCAATTGACACAAATTCAATGTGATAAATATTTCAATTTAATTTTGGCCTCATAACCTTAATCTTTCTTTGGCTTGGCTTCGCGGACGAAGATTTATGGAGGGGTAATGTCCACGTCAGCTGCAGGCTCGTTTGTGGCTGACAAGTCCGATGCAGGACAGGCAGACACGGTTGTAGCGGTCGCAAGGGAAAATTGGTGGGTTGGGGTTGGGTGTTGGGTTTTTCCTCCTTTGTCTTTTGTCAGTGAGGTGGGCTCTGCGGTCTTCTTCAAAGGAGGTTGCTGCCGGCCAAACTGAGAGGCGCCAAGATGCACGGTTTGAGGCGATATCGGCCCACTGGCGGTGGTCAATGTGGAAGGCACCAAGAGATTTCTTTAGGCAGTCCTTGTACCTCTTCTTTGGTGCACCTCTGTCTCGGTGGCCAGTGGAGAGCTCGCCATATAACACCATCTTGGGAAGGCGATGGTCCTCCATTCTGGAGACGTGACCTACCCAGCACAGTTGGATCTTCAGCAGCGTCGGCCTCTGCCATATCGAGTACTTCGATGTTGGAGATGAAGTCGCTCCAATGAATGTTGAGGATGGAGCAGAGACAACGCTGGTGGAAGCGTGATGCCGGTAGAGGACCCATGATTCGGAGCCAAACAGGAGTGTGGGTATGACAATGGCTCTGTATACGCTAATCTTTGTGAGGTTTTTCAGTTCGTTGATTTTCCAAACTCTTTTGTGTAGTCTTCCAAAGGCGCTATTTGCCTTGGCGAGTCTGTTGTCTATCTCGTTGTCGATCCTTGCATCCGATGAAATGGTGCAGCTGAGATAGGTAAACTGCTTGATCATTTTGAGTTTTGTGTGCCCGATGGAGATGTGGGGGGGCTGGTAGTCATGGTGGGGAGCTGGCTGATGGAGGACCTCAGTTTTCTTCAGGCTGACTTCCAGGCCAAACATTTTGGCAGTTTCCGCAAAACAGGACGTCAAGCGCTGAAGAGCTGGCTCTGAATGGGCAACTAAAGCGGCATCGTCTGCAAAGAGTAGTTCACGGACAAGTTGCTCTTGTGTCTTGGTGTGAGCTTAATATTACTCGGTAAAAATAACATGAAGGCCTGTGAAAATTACGTACCCCAATCCAAAATTGTCTAACTTTAGGACATTGCCAAGTTGAATGCAAAAATGTTCCAATCTCAGGTTCACATCGAAAACATTAATCCGATACGGCAGGATTTAATCTATTTGATTTTTGTGGAGTCAAATAGAACTGATGTAAAAAATGATATTGAACCAACCTATATCTTAGTCAGATTATTTACACAAATCCATCCAATCCTTTTCGCTTATTTGAGAATTTAAATCTATTTCCCGTCTTCATCTAGATTTATTCACTCCAGTTTTTGGGGCCTTAGATTGAAGCAAGTTATACATTACTGAAATAAATTTATTTCCAGCAGGATAACAAATCAGTAATTCTAATTCACTTTGATTAGGTAACATCAAAGTAAGACCTATTTTTAAAGATAAAAAAGCTTTAACTTGGTAATAACAAGATAATTCTTTCAAAGATTTCAATCTCACATCCTCAAAACTAATTTTCTTAATACCCTTCCATCTCCAAATCCTCCAGAATTGGTTGTCTATTGAAAAAGGAAAATGCCTATTTCAATATTAAACCTTTCATGCGAATTTCATTATCAACTCAATCAAATGTTTCAAAATAGATGATTCCCCACTTCCAAATAAAGCTTAGGATTCCATTTGTAAATAAAATCTTGGGGATCCGTATTCCCTATTGCATTAAATTCAACAGAAACCCAAGCTGGAATATCATCTAAATTATACAATATATTTATAAATCTTAATTGAGCTGCTTTTCAAAATTCTTAAAATGAGGAAGACACAAACCACACCCCCCCCCCCCCCCCACCAACTCATATTTCCAAGTCAATTTTTCCAAAGAAACCCTGGGCATTTTATCTTTACATAATTTCCGAACCGCCATATTTAAATCCTGACAATGCAATTCTCCAAAACACCACAACCATTCCTTAATTGGGCAACACTTCTCCTAAATATTGGCAACATTTATGCTGGCATTGCTCGGACACCCTAATCAGAGTGACCCACAGTCGCCAGGAGTGGGTGCTGCCACGCGAGCCATCATTCAAGTAAATGGCTCGCGAGACTATCTTGTGACTTGAAGTCAAGCTGGTGTAAATATGATCAATAACTCTCTCTCTGTTTTGTGCAAAGAATCTTGCATATAAGAACGAAAGAGAGTTGGAGTGTGGTTTGGTGAAACTCTGTGTCCTTCATTAATTCTCTGAGTCAACTCAAAGTGGGAGTTCGATTCCTCATCTACGTGTGCAGCCCAGACAGTTTGGGCACAGTTACACCAGGTGTACACATTGCCCAAAGCCTTTGGGATCAGCATTGTGGTGCACACAATAATCACGTCAAATAGGATGGAGTGATTAAACACCTTCAATGACCAAAAACCTGAGCATTACTGATACACGACTGGGCCAGGTTCCATGAACAGAAGCAAGAGGGGGCTAGTCCGGGAAATCCAGGGTGGAGCTAAGGGAGAGGTTGGAGAAGGTCAGGAAGATATGGACTGGCCAGTCCATACATCTATATCAAAGCCTTTCACCACTTCTTTGAGATAAAACCCAACGAGGTGATGTGGCGACACAGAGCACATACTGTACTTTATGACATACATAGTTCATAGTGTCCATCACAAGTTCAGCCTGTCGGGTGGTCTTGTGATCCTCTGTGGCTTCCGAGGCACTGGGCCCTCCCAATTTTGTGCCAGCTCCCCTTCTCGCTTCAGTCTGTGTACGGACCTGAATCATTAACTGACCATCTCTCTCCATGGACACTGCCTAACCTGCTGAGTTCCTCCAGCTTCATTCTTTATTCCTCGTTCTGGTGGTCCTTCAGCTAAAGGCAGAATAGGCTCACGGGGAGAAACAGCCTCCTGCTCCTACTTTGTTCTGTGTTGGGGAAAACCTATTCTAAATCCTCGTTCACTCCTTGAGGTGATCGGTCCTTGGCATCTGTTGGCCCTTGTACAGAACAAAGGCCACTCTTCTGCCTCTCACCCTGAAAGGACTCAGTTCAACCTTGTGCCATTTGGGGGATTAGCATTGGGGGAGTGGGTTTGTTGGGGGATCAGGGATAAGTTAAAGGTTATCTGCCCTCTCATTTCAACTGAATCCACACAGACCTGCATCATTCTGTGTCATATTAAGCCCTGACCACACAAATCCCCCCATTCACTTTCCAATTTGATGAAGGGTGCAGAATATTAGCTGGATCTTGTTCTGATAATTCTGATGAAGACATCATCACACAGATTTTGCCAGGAAGCTAGGAGAGAGAGTGACCAAGGACATTTCAGACAGGAATCAATTCTCAATTCCTCGACTGAGTCTCATATCCTAATGCCTGCCTCATCTCTAAAACAATAGTGCGAATTGACTACAGCTGGAGCCACTTTCAGCTGCATTCTACGTCAAGAATCAGTCTGCAGAAGCAGAAACAGCCCTATGGAATGTTCTTTCAGATGGCAGCCTGAAAGGGAAAGCTTCAGGAGAGGCGCCTCAGAGCGCACTCCAGTTCCTGTCAGCGCAGGACATCAGGGCAGGTGCGGCTGGCACAGGATGTTGGGGCAGGGGAGGCATGGGTGGTGTCGGGAGCAGTGATGGGGGCCCTCGGGTGAGGTGAATGGGGCTGTCGGACGTGGGAAGGGTGGGTTGTCGGGCATGAGGAGAGGGGCTGTCAGGCGCGGGGATTTGGGTCCCTGGCTGATTATCATCAGGCGGCTGCATTCAGGTTCCTCGGGGGAATTGCTCAGACACGGAGATCATACCTCCCGAAGGAAGATTGGTAAGTACTCCTCCGAGCCGCATCTGCTCTTTCACATGGCCTCCTTACAGCCGCATTCGGGCAGAATATGTGACTTTACATCGGGGGTATTCTGGCCACCTGAAGGAGGCTCATCAGGCCTGATCCAAAGGCTGCAAGAAGCCTTCAGCACCACTCAGTCCCAGAATGGCTGTTTCTGCTTTGAACTGTTAGCCACCATTGTCAACTTCAAGAATTAAAAATGACTATGAAATTAGACATTTACATGTGTAAATTGGAAACCAGAAATCAGACAGGCAGAGAATGATTACCAATGTGTACTGTGAGCAACCCTTCCAGATTTCTGTTGAAATTTTGTAGACCAGAAGGATGTTCTTAATTATAATGGGCACATGAGATTAAATTGCCAACAACATATCCTTTCTGTGTCTTGAGGAAGAGGATGTGCAAAATGTAAAGCAGAAGCTGTACTAATACCTTCCAAGAAATGTTATCCAATTTGTTGGCAGGAAAATGTCTTAAAAGCTCTACCATGTGAGTGTGTTCTTTAACTGCCGTTCAAACATTGATAGTGAGGTGAGTCTGTTCACCCACCACTGGTACCCCTCATTCCTGCTGGCATGACTCAATAAAGACTGTGTTTTAGAGTTTGTGGTTTGTTACTGTACCTTTTTGTACCTTGACAGGAAATCGACTTCAACAAGGGTGAGAAAAAAAAACACTCAAACCCCTTACATGGTGACAGATTTGAACCTGGGTCACTGTCACTAAGAACATTCTTCCATACATGCCAAGATCAAAATTCAATTGATTGTCATGGTATAAAGTGCAATATTACACAAAATTCACTTCATTCAGTCATAAAGCAGACAGAGTCACATCAGCAGGAAGTTAGACATAGTGTTCCTTGCAGTTAAGAGGAAAAGAGAATTCCCTGAGTCCCCTACAGCCCCCAAACACAGCCCTTGCCCACAAACACCCAGCCCCCTGCCCCCAAAATCCAGCGCAAACCATCAAATGCAGTTGCCTTGTTTAGAAAAGGTAATGGGGAGAATCTTGGGAATTATAGACCAGTTAGGATCTATGAGCATTTGCAGAAGTACAGACTTCTCAAGGTCAGTCAGCATGGCTTTGTGATGGGAAGGTCATGCCTCATGAGTCTAAATGAGTTTTATTTGAGTGGGGTAACAAAGGAAATGAATGAGGGTCGTGTGGTAGATGTGGTCTACATGGATTTTATCAAGAATTTGACGAGACTCATTAGAAAGCAATTTGGCAAAGGATCAGGGTAACTTTGGCTGTGGATAAAAAATTGTCTTGTTGGAAGAAAGCAGAGAGGAGTGGAGTGCCACATGGATCTGTTCTGGGACCCCTGCTCTTGATGATTTTTATAAATGACCTGGATGAAGAGGCAGAAGATGGGTCAGTATGTCTGCAGATGATGTGAAGGTTGGAGGAGTTGTGGATGATGCTGAAGGTTGTCGAAGGATAAGGATTTCAATCCAGGTAAGTGTGAGGTGATGCATTTTGGAAGGACAAACCAGAAGGCTGGGTACAAGGTTACCAGTCGGTTACATGAGTGAGGATAAACAGAGGGACTTTGGGGTTCAAATCCAAACATCCCTCAAGGTTGCCGCTCAGGTTGATAAGATAGTTATGAAGGCCAATGGGATGATGAGCTTCATTAAACTTTTCTACGTTGTCGTGCGTGAAAGTGAGGCCATTTTGGCAAGAAAGCGCAGAAAAATTAACCACGATCACAGCAGTGACCTCCACGTGAGACCTGACAATCTCTTCATTGAAACAAGCGACAACTTGACCAAATATCTAATCTCATTTATAAAAATAGCACTGGCCTTCGCGAAGAGATGTATCACGATCAACTGGATGTCCGATAGCACGTTGGGCTGTGGAAACGAACTTCAGTTACCTACGGGAAAAAAAAATCACATAAACGTGACCCTTTGGTAAAGGTCTGTCAGCTGTACCTGGACCACATAGGGGCCCAGACACTAATACAAATGAACAATAAAAGGGGATGAAAGTAACCATTATATAGACCAAAACCAAGTTTCCCCAACTGGACTCATCGACTTGTAATCTCTGAAAATGTGGATATGAAAACAAACTGCAACAGAGAGAAAAAAATTCAAAGTGCAAAAGGGAGAGTCTTTAAATGAGTCCCTGAATGTGTGTTGAGTCTCGTGGTGAAGGGGTAGCAGCTGTTCCTGAACCTGGCTATACCTCTTCCCTGATGGGAGCAGTGAGAACAGAGCGGGTGATGTGGATCCTTGATTGCTGCTGCTCTCTGACAGCAGCGTTCCCTGCAAATGTTCTCAATGGTGGAGGGTTCTGGGCGGTGTCCGTACTTTTGCAGAGCTTTTTGCTCAGGGGTATTGGTGTCACAAGACAATAGCTCAAACCCTCTACAAACTGAACCGTTCTCCCCTCACACCCGTAACCCACTATTTTTCTTGCATCAATGTGCCTGTCTAAATGTTAAAGGTCCCTATTATTCCAGACTCCACTATCCTGCCCGGCCATGCGCTCCAGGCATCCGCAGCCTTGTGGGTCCCCGTCCCCACTCAGCCTTCGGGGTCCCCGTCTCCCCTCAGCATTCTGGGTCCCTGTCCCCGTCCCCCCTTAGCCTTCTTGGTCCCAGACCCGTCCCCCCTCAGCCTTTTGGGTCCCCGTCCCCCCTCAGCCTTCTGGGTCCCCGTCCCCACTCAGCCTTCTGGGTCCAAGTCCCCCCTGAGCCTTCTGGGTCCCCATCCCCCCTCAGCCTTCTTGGTCCCCGTCCCCCCTCAGCCTTCTGGGTCCCCGACCCGTCCCACCTCAGCCTTATGGGTCCCCGTCCCCCGTCAGCATTCTGGGACCCCGTCCCCGTCCTCCTCAGCCTTCTGGGTCCCCGCCCCCCTCAGCCTTCTGAGTCCCCGTCCCCATCAGCCTTCTGGGTCCCCGTCCCCCCTCAGCCTTCTGGGTCCCCGTCCCCCCTCCGCCGTCTGGTTCCCCGTCCCCCCTCAGCCTTATGGGTCCCCGTCCCTGTCCCTGCTCAGCCTTCTGGGTCCCTGTCCCTGCTCAGCCTTCTGAGTCCATGTCCCCCCTCAGCCTTCTGGGTCCCCGTCCCCACTCAGCCTTCTGGGTCCCCGTCGCCCCTCAGCCTAATGGGTCCCGGTCCCCGTTCTTCCTCAGCCTTGTGGGTCCCGGTCCCCGTTCTTCCTCAGCCTTGTGGGTCCCGGTCCCCGTCACCCCTCAGCCTTCTGGGTCGCCGTCCCCCCTCAGCCTTCTGGGTCGCCGTCCCCCCTCAGCCTTCTGGGTCCCCGTCCCCCCTCAGCCGTCTGGTTCCCCGTCCCCCCTCAGCCTTCTGGGTCCCCGTCCCTGTCCCTGCTCAGCCTTCTGGGTCCCTGTCCCTGCTCAGCCTTCTGGGTCCCCGTCCCCCCTCAGCCTTCTGGGTCCCCGTCCCCCCTCAGCCTTCTGGGACCCGTCCCCCCTCAGCCTTCTGGGTCCCCGTCCCCGCTGAGCCTTCTGGATCCCCGTCCCCCCTCAGCCTTCTGGGTCCCCCCCTCAGCCTTCTGGGTCCCCGTCCCCCAACAGCCTTCTGAGTCCATGTCCCCCCTCAGCCTTCTGGGTCCCCGTCCCCCCTCAGCCTTCTGGGTCCACGTCCCCCCTCAGCATTCTGGGTCCCCGTCCCCCCTCAGGCTTCTGGGTCCCCGTCCCCCCTCAGCCTTCTGGGTCCCCGTCCCCCCTCAGCCTTCTGGGTCCCGGTCCCCGTCCCCCCTCAGCCTTCTGGGTCCCGGTCCCCCCTCAGCCTTCTGGGTCCCGGTCCCCGTCCCCCCTCAGCCTTCTGTGTCCCGGTCCCCGTCCCCCCTCAGCCTTGTGGGTCCCCGTCCCCCCTCAGCCTTGTGGGTCCCCGTCCCCCCTCAGCCTTGTGGGTCCCCGTCCCCCCTCAGCCTTGTGGGTCCCCGTCCCCCCTCAGCCTTGTGGGTCCCCGTCCCCCCTCAGCCTTGTGGGTCCCCGTCCCCCCTCAGCCTTGTGGGTCCCCGTCCCCCCTCAGCCTTGTGGGTCCCCGTCCCCCCTCAGCTTTGTGGGTCCCCGTCCCCCCTCAGCCTTCTGGGTCCCCGTCCCTCCCTCAGCCTTCTGGGTCCCCGTCCCCCCTCAGCCTTCAGGGTCCCCGTCCCCCCTCAGCCTTCTGGATCCCCGTCCCCTCTCAGCCTTCTGGGTCCCCGTCCACGTCCCTCCTCAGCCTTCTGGGTCCCCGTCCCCCCTCAGCCATCTGGGTCCCGGTCCCCCCTCAGCCTTCTGGGTAACTGCAGTTACCTACGGGAAAAAAAAATCACATAAACGTGACCCTTTGGTAAAGGTCTGTCAGCTGTACCTGGACCACATAGGGGCCCAGACACTAATACAAATGAACAATAAAAGGGGATGAAAGTAACCATTATATAGACCAAAACCAAGTTTCCCCAACTGGACTCATCAACTTGTAATCTCTGAAAATGTGGATATGAAAACAAACTGCAACAGAGAGAAAAAAATTCAAAGTGCAAAAGGGAGAGTCTTTAAATGAGTCCCTGAATGTGTGTTGAGTCTCGTGGTGAAGGGGTAGCAGCTGTTCCTGAACCTGGCTATACCTCTTCCCTGATGGGAGCAGTGAGAACAGAGCGGGTGATGTGGATCCTTGATTGCTGCTGCTCTCTGACAGCAGCGTTCCCTGCAAATGTTCTCAATGGTGGAGGGTTCTGGGCGGTGTCCGTACTTTTGCAGAGCTTTTTGCTCAGGGGTATTGGTGTCACAAGACAATAGCTCAAACCTTCTACAAACTGAACCGTTCTCCCCTCACACCCGTAACCCACTATTTTTCTTGCATCAATGTGCCTGTCTAAATGTTAAAGGTCCCTATTATTCCAGACTCCACTATCCTGCCCGGCCATGCGCTCCAGGCATCCGCAGCCTTGTGGGTCCCCGTCCCCACTCAGCCTTCGGGGTCCCCGTCTCCCCTCAGCATTCTGGGTCCCTGTCCCCGTCCCCCCTTAGCCTTCTTGGTCCCAGACCCGTCCCCCCTCAGCCTTTTGGGTCCCCGTCCCCCCTCAGCCTTCTGGGTCCCCGTCCCCCCTCAGCCTTCTGGGTCCCCGTCCCCACTCAGCCTTCTGGGTCCAAGTCCCCCCTGAGCCTTCTGGGTCCCCATCCCCCCTCAGCCTTCTTGGTCCCCGTCCCCCCTCAGCCTTCTGGGTCCCCGTCCCCGTCCCACCTCAGCCTTATGGGTCCCCGTCCCCCGTCAGCATTCTGGGACCCCGTCCCCGTCCTCCTCAGCCTTCTGGGTCCCCGCCCCCCTCAGCCTTCTGAGTCCCCGTCCCCCTCAGCCTTCTGAGTCGCCGTCCCCCCTCAGCCTTCTGGGTCCCCGTCCCACCTCAGCCTTCTGGGTCCCCGTCCCCCCTCAGCCTTCTGGGTCCCCGTCCCCCCTCAGCCTTCTGGGTCCCCGTCCCCCCTCAGCCTTCTGGGTCCCCATCCCCCCTCAGCCTTCTGGGTCCCCGACCCCCCTCAGCCTTGATGAGCTTCATTAAACTTTTCTACGTTGTCAAATAGAACTGATGTAAAAAATTATATTGAACCAACCTATATCTTAGTCATATTATTTACACAAATCCATCCAATCCTTTTCGCTTATTTGAGAATTTAAATCTATTTCCCATCTTCATCTAGATTTATTCACTCCAGTTTTGGAGGTCTTAGATTGAAGCAAGTTATACATTACTGAAATAAATTTATTTCCAGTAGGATAACAAATCAGTAATTCTAATTCACTTTGATTAGGTAACATCAAAGTAAGACCTATTTTTACAGATAAAAAAGCTTTAACTTGGTAATAACAAGATAATTCTTTCAAAGATTTCAATCTCACATCCTCAAAACTAATTTTCTTAATACCCTTCCATCTCCAAATCTTCCAGGATTGGTTGTCTATTGAAGAAGGAAAATGCCTATTTCAATATTAAACCTTTCATGCCAATTTCATTATCAACTCAATCAAATGTTTCAAAATAGATGATTCCCCACTTCCAAATAAAGCTTAGGATTCCATTTGTAAATAAAATCTTGGGGATTCGTATTCCCTATTGCATTAAATTCAACAGAAACCCAAGCTGGAATATCATCTAAATTATTCAATATATTTATAAATCTCAATTGAGCTGCTTTTCAAAATTCTTAAAATGAGGAAGACACAAACCACACCCACCCCCCCCCCCCCCCCCCACCAACTCATATTTCCAAGTCAATTTTTCCAAAGAAACCCTGGGCATTTTATCTTTACATAATTTCCGAACCGCCATATTTAAATCCTGACAATGCAATTTGTTGAGCTCCTTGTTTATAAACTAACGGTTGAAATACATCTGACATAAAATTCTTTCCCTGATCTGATTTCATTTCTTGAGGCAAACCAAACCAATTGAAAAAATTTTTCTCGAGCCCCAGACACAGTGTTTGCTTTAATGATCCCAAGTGGTATGGCTTCTGTACACCTGGAAACATCCAAGCTAACTCATCAAGAATACAGGTACAATATTTTACCTCAGTAATTTAATTTACTAAGACATTTTTATATACGAGAAATATTAAATTAATATTAAAGGTTAACACAACTCCGTGACATATCTGAATAGTCAAGGTATTAAAGGTGAGTGGGAGAATGGATCAGTTCATGATGGAATGGACACAATGGGCCAAATGGCCTACTTCTGCTCCTGTATCTTATTGTATCATATTTTACAAAGCACAGATGTTTTTTTCAACCCCAATTTGAAAATCACAGTTTTGGCTTTTGAAATGAAAATTGCACACATTTTTGCACAGTAAAGATGTCGGTTTTGACCCAAAAACAGGACCTATTTTGAAAAATACAACTTTTGTCCCTTTTTAGCAAAGCACTCCATACTTTCCTTCAAAACACAACCTTCAGTTTTTGTTTATTAGAACCTCCACTTCTCCCAGAACAACCATTGTACACAAATTCTCCAAAACACCACAACCATTCCTTAATTGGGCAACACTTCTCCTAAATATTGGTAACATTTATGCTGGCATTGCTCGGACGCCCTAATCAGAGTGACCCACAGTCGCCAGGAGTGGGTGCTGCCACGCGAGCCATCATTCAAGTAAATGGCTCGCGAGACTATCTTGTGACTTGAAGTCAAGCTGGTGTAAATACGATCAATAACTCTCTCTCTGTTTTGTGCAAAGAATCTTGCATATAAGAACGAAGAGAGTTGGAGTGTGGTTTGGTGAAACTCTGTGTCCTTCATTAATTCTCTGAGTCAACTCAAAGTGGGAGTTCGATTCCTCATCCACGTGTGCAGCCCAGACAGTTTGGGCACAGTTACACCAGGTGTACACATTGCCCAAAGCCTTTGGGATCAGCATTGTGGTGCACACAATAATCACGTCAAATAGGATGGAGTGATTAAACACCTTCAATGACCAAAAACCTGAGCATTACTGATACACGACTGGGCCAGGTTCCATGAACAGAAGCAAGAGGGGGCAAGTCCGGGAAATCCAGGATGGAGCTAAGGGAGAGGTTGGAGAAGGTCAGGTAGATATGGACTGGCCAGTCCATACATCTATATCAAAGCCTTTCACCACTTCTTTGAGATAAAACCCAACGAGGTGATCTGGCGACACAGAGCACGTACTGTACTTTATGTCATACATAGTTCATAGTGTCCATCACAAGTTCAGCCTGTCGGGTGGTCTTGTGATCCTCTGTGGCTTCCGAGGCACTGGGCCCTCCCAATTTTGTGCCAGCTCCCCTTCTCGCTTCAGTCTGTGTACGGACCTGAATCATTAACTGACCATCTCTCTCCATGGACACTGCCTAACCTGCTGAGTTCCTCCAGCTTCATTCTTTATTCCTCATTCTGGTGGTCCTTCACCTAAAGGCAGAATAGGCTCACGGGGAGAAACAGCCTCCTGCTCCTACTTTGTTCTGTGTTGGGGAAAACCTATTCTAAATCCTCGTTCACTCCTTGAGGTGATCGGTCCTTGGCATCTGTTGGCCCTTGTACAGAACAAAGGCCACTCTTCTGCCTCTCACCCTGAAAGGACTCAGTTCAACCTTGTGCCATTTGGGGGATTAGCATTGGGGGAGTGGGTTTGTTGGGGGATCAGGGATAAGTTAAAGGTTATCTGCCCTCTCATTTCAACTGAATCCACACAGACCTGCATCATTCTGTGTCATATTAAGCCCTGACCACACAACTCCCCCCCATTCACTTTCCAATTTGATGAAGGGTGCAGAATATTAGCTGGATCTTGTTCTGATAATTCTGATGAAGACATCATCACACAGATTTTGCCAGGAAGCTAGGAGAGTGTCCAAGGACATTTCAGACAGGAATCAATTCTCAACTCCACGACTGAGTCTCATATCCTAATGCCTGCCTCATCTCTAAAACAATAGTGCGAATTGACTACAGCTGGAGCCAGTTTCAGCTGCATTCTATGTCAAGAATCAGTCTGCAGAAGCAGAAACAGCCCTATGGAATGTTCTTTCAGATGGCAGCCTGAAAGGGAAAGCTTCAGGAGAGGCGCCTCAGAGCGCACTCCAGTTCCGGTCAGCGCAGGACATCAGGGCAGGTGCGGCTGGCACAGGATGTTGGGGCAGGGGAGGCATGGGTGGTGTCGGGAGCAGTGATGGGGGCTCTCGGGTGAGGTGAATGGGGCTGTCGGACGCGGGAAGGGTGGGTTGTCGGGCATGAGGAGAGGGGCTGTCAGGCGTGGGGATTTGGGTCCCTGGCTGATTATCATCAGGCGGCTGCATTCAGGTTCCTCGGGGGAATTGCTCAGACACGGAGATCATACCTCCCGAAGGAAGATTGGTAAGTACTCCTCCGAGCCGCATCTGCTCTTTCACATGGCCTCCTTACAGCCGCATTCGGGCAGAATATGTGACTTTACATCGGGGGTATTCTGGCCACCTGAAGGAGGCTCATCAGGCCTGATCCAAAGGCTGCAAGAAGCCTTCAGCACCACTCAGTCCCAGAATGGCTGTTTCTGCTTTGAACTGTTAGCCACCATTGTCAACTTCAAGAATTAAAAATTCCTATGAAATTAGACATTACATGTGTAAATTGGAAACCAGAAATCAGACAGGCAGAGAATGATTACCAATGTGTGCTGTGAGCAACCCTTCCAGATTTCTGTTGAAATTTTGTAGACCAGAAGGATGTTCTTAATTATAATGGGCACATGAGATTAAATTGCCAACAACATATCCTTTCTGTGTCTTGAGGAAGAGGATGTGCAAAATGTAAAGCAGAAGCTGTACTAATACCTTCCAAGAAATGTTATCCAATTTGTTGGCAGGAAAATGTCTTAAAAGCTCTACCATGTGAGTGTGTTCTTTAACTGCCGTTCAAACATTGATAGTGAGGTGAGTCTGTTCACCCACCACTGGTACCCCTCATTCCTGCTGGCATGACTCAATAAAGACTGTGTTTTAGAGTTTGTGGTTTGTTACTGTATCTTTTTGTACCTTGACAGGAAATCGACTTCAACAAGGGTGAGAAAAAAAAAAACACTCAAACCCCTTACATGGTGACAGATTTGAACCTGGGTCACTGTCACTAAGAACATTCTTCCAAACATGCCAAGATCAAAATTCAATTGATTGTCATGGTATAAAGTGCAATATTACACAAAATTCACTTCATTCAGTCATAAAACAGACAGAGTCACATCAGCAGGAAGTTAGACATAGTGTTCCTTGCAGTTAAGAGGAGAAGAGAATTCCGAGTCACCTACAGCCCCCAAACCCAGCCCTTGCCCACAAACACCCAGCCCCCTGCCCCCAAAATCCAGCGCAAACCATCAAATGCAGTCGCCTTGTTTAGAAAAGGTAATGGGGAGAATCTTGGGAATTATAGACCAGTATAGGATCTATGAGCATTTGCAGAAGTACAGACTTCTCAAGGTCAGTCAGCATGGCTTTGTGATGGGAAGGTCATGCCTCATGAGTCTAAATGAGTTTTATTTGAGTGGGGTAACAAAGGAAATGAATGAGGGTCGTGTGGTAGATGTGGTCTACATGGATTTTAGCAAGAATTTGACGAGACTCATCAGAAAGCAATTTGGCAAAGGATCGGGGTAACTTTGGCTGTGGATAAAAAATTGTCTTGTTGGAAGAAAGCAGAGAGGAGTGGAGTGCCACAAGGATCTGTTCTGGGACCCCTGCTCTTGATGATTTTTACAAATGACCTGGATGAAGAGGCAGAAGATGGGTCAGTATGTCTGCAGATGATGTGAAGGTTGGAGGAGTTGTGGATGAAGCTGAAGGTTGTCGAAGGATAAGGAGTTCAATCCAGGTAAGTGTGAGGTGATGCATTTTGGGAGGACAAACCAGAAGGCTGGGTACAAGGTTACCAGTCGGTTACATGAGTGAGGCTAAACAGAGGGACTTTGGGGTTCAAATCCAAACATCCCTCAAGGTTGCCACTCAGGTTGATAGGATAGTTATGAAGGCCAATGGGATGATGAGCTTCATTAAACTTTTCTACGTTGTCGTGCGTGAAAGTGAGGCCATTTTGGCAAGAAAGCGCAGAAAAATTAACCACGATCACAGCAGTGACCTCCACGTGAGACCTGGAGCAATCTCTTCATTGAAACAAGCGACAACTTGACCAAATATCTAATCTCATTGATAAAAATAGCACTGGCCTTCGCGAAGAGATGTATCATGGTCAACTGGATGTCCGATAGCACGCTGGGCTGTGGAAATGAACTGCAGTTACCTATGGAAAAAAAAAAATCACATAAACGTGACCCTTTGGTAAAGGTCTGTCAGCTGTACCTGGACCACATAGGGGCCCAGACACTAATATAAATGAACAATAAAAGGAGTTAAAAGTAACCATGATATAGACCAAAACCAAGTTTCCCCAACTGGACTCATCTACTTGAAGTCTCTGAAAATGTGGAAATGAAAACAAACTGCAATAGAGAGAGAAAAAATTCAAAGTGCAAAAGGGAGAGTCTTTAAATGAGTCCCTGAATGTGTGTTGAGTCTCGTGGTGAAGGAGTAGCAGCTGTTCCTGAACCTGGCTATACCTCTTTCCTGATGGGAGCAGTGAGAACAGAGCGGGTGATGTGGATCCTTGATTGCTGCTGCTCTCTGACAGCAGCGTTCCCTGCAAATGTTCTCAATGGTGGAGGGTTTTTACCTGAGATGTCCAGGGCGGTGTCCAAGACAATAGCTCAAGCCTTCTACAAACTGAACCTTTCCCCCCTCACACCCGTAAAACACTATTTTTCTCGCATCAATGTGCCTGTCTAATTGTTAAAGGTCCCTATTATTCCAGACTCCACTATCCTGCCCGGCCATGCGCTCCAGGCATCCGCAGCCTTGTGGGTCCCTGTTCCCGTCCCCACTCAGCCTTCTGGGACCCAGACCCGTCCCACCTCAGCATACTGGGTCCCCTTCCCCCCCTTAGCCTTCAGGGTCCCAGACCCGTCCCCCCTCAGCCTTTTGGGTCCCCGTCCCCCCTGAGCCTTCTGGGTCCCCGTCCCCCCTGAGCCTTCTGGGTCCCCGTCCCCCCTGAGCCTTCTGGGTCCCCGTCCCCCCTGAGCCTTCTGGGTCCCCGTCCCCCCTGAGCCTTCTGGGTCCCCGTCCCCCCTGAGCCTTCTGGGTCCCCATCCCCCCTCAGCCTTCTGTGTCCCCGTCCCCCCTCAGCCTTCTGGGTCCCCGTCCCCCCTCAGCCTTCTGGGTCCCCGTCCCTCCTCAGCCTTCAGGGTCCCCGTCCCCCCTCAGCCTTCAGGGTCCCCGTCCCTCCTCAGTCTTCTGGGTCCCCGTCCCCGTCCCCCCTCAGCCTTCTGGCTCCCCGTCCCTCCCTCAGCCTTCTGGGTCCCCGTCCCCCCTCAGCCTTCAGGGTCCCCGTCCCCCCTCAGCCTTCTGGATCCCCGTCCCCTCTCAGCCTTCTGGGTCCCCGTCCACGTCCCTCCTCAGCCTTCTGGGTCCCCGTCCCCCCTCAGCCATCTGGGTCCCCGTCCCCATCCCTCCTCAGCCTTCTGGGTGCCCGTCCCTCCTCAGCCTTCTGGGTCCCCATCCCCCCTCAGCCTTCTGGGTCCCGGTCCCCCCTCAGCCTTCTGGGTCCCCATCCCACCTCAGCCTTCTGGGTCCCCATCCCACCTCAGCCTTCTGGGTCGCCGTCCTCCCTCAGCCTTTTGGGTCCCCGTCCCCCCTCAGCCGTCTGGGTCCCCGTCCTCCCTCAGCCTTCTGGGTCCCCGTCCCTGCTCAGCCTTCTGGGTCCCCGTCCCTGCTCAGCCTTGTGGGTCCCCGTCCCCCCTCAGCCTTCTGGGTCCCCGTCCCCCCTCAGCCTTCTGGGTCCCCGTCCCCCCTCAGCCTTCTGGGTCCCCGTCCCCCCTCAGCCTTCTGGGTCCCCGTCCCCCCTCAGCCTTCTGGGTCCCCTTCCCCCCTCAGCCTTCTGGGTCCCCGTCCCCCCACAGCCTTCTGGGTCCCCGTCCCCCCACAGCCTTCTGGGTCCGCGTCCCCCCTCAACCTTCTGGGTCCCGGTCCCTCCTCAGCCTTCTGTTAGGGGGTAGTGGTCATGCGGTATCAAGAGACTTGGGGAACTTTCCTGGGGAAGTAGGGGATCTAATGCATATCCAGATCTAGAAGGAGGAGGTTGTGAGTAAATTGTTGGGACTGAGGGCTGATAAATCCCCAGGGCCTGATGGGCTGCATCCCAGGGTGCTTAAAGAAGTTGCTATGGAAATTGTGGAGGCACTGGTCGACATTTTCCAAAGTTCCATAGATTCGGGGGAGGTCCCTGAGGATTGGTGAGTGGCTGATGTGGTGCCGATTTTTAAGAAGGGAGGGAGGGAGAAAACGGGAAATTATAGACCGGTCAGCCTGACGTCAGTGGTGGGGAAGATATTGGAATCTATCATAAAAGGAGTAATACCAGAACACTTAGGCAGAAATAGGATAAGGGCTAGTCAGCATGGATTCCTTAAGGGTAAGTCATGCTTGACTAACCTTCTGGAATTTTTCGAGGATGTGACAAAGAGGGTGGACTTGGGAGAGCCAGTGGATGTGGTGTATTTGGACTTCCAGAAGGCCTTTGATAAGGTACCGCACGGGAGACTAGTGGGCAAGATCAGGGAGCATGGAATTGGAGGTAAGGTGCTGACATGGATAGGAAATTGGTTAAGAAATAGGAAACAAAGGGTTGGAGTAAGCCGGTCCTTTTCAGGATGGCAGGATGTGACGAGTTGAGTGCCGCAGGGATCGGTATTGGGTCCTCAGTTGTTTGTAATTTATGTAAATGATTTGGATGAGGGTATTATTAATAACATGAGCAAATTTGCAGATGACACTAAACGGGGTGGCGGTGTGGGGTGTGAGGAGGATGTCAGGAAAATGCAGAGGGACTTGGACAGGTTGGGGTTTGGGCTGCTGAATGGAAGATGACGTTCAATGTGAGCAAATGTGAGGTTTTCCATTTTGGGGGCAATAATAGGAAAGGTGAGTATTATTTAAATGGAGACAGGCTAGGGAGTGGGGAGGAGAAAATGGATCTGGGTTTACTTGTTCACCGGTCACTGAAGGCTAACATGCAGGTTCAGAATGTGGTGAAGAAGGCAAATGGCATGTTGGCTTTCATAAAGAGGGGATTGGAGTATAGGAACAGAGACGCCCTTCTGCAGTTGTACAGGGCCCTGGTGAGACCCCACCTGGAGTATTGTACCCAGTACTGGTCTCCAATTTTGAGGAAGGACATACTAGCTATAGTGGGTGTGCAGCGCAGATTTACAAGGTTAATTCCAGCGATGGCGGGGTTGACATATGCTGAAAGGCTAGAAAAACTGGACTTGTATCCGATGGAGTTTAGAAGGATGAGGGGGGACATGATTGAGGTATACAAAATTATCAGGGGGATGGACAGGGTGAAGTCGGATTACTTGTTCCCAGTGATGGGGGAGACGAGGACTAGAGGGCATAGTTTAAGAATACAGGGTAGGCCCTTTAGGACGGAGATGAGAAAACATTTTTTTACCCAGAGAAGTGTGAATCTGTGGAATGCTCTGCCACTGAGGGTGGTCGAGGCAGATTCGCTGATTATGTTCAAAAGAGATTAGATAAGACTCTAGTGGGCAAAGGAGTTAAGGGTTATGGGGATAAGGCTGGAAAGGGGTACTGATAGTAGTGATCAGCCATGATCTGTAAAATGGTGGTGCTGGCTCGACAGGCCGAAGGGCCTACTCCTGCTCCTATTGTCTTTTGAACCATTCCTCCAAGGTCCCTCTGTTCCTCAATGCCTTCCCCTTCACTGCATACGTCTTGGTTATTCTTCCCAACATAAAGCACCTCACACTTACCTACATTAAACTCCATCTGCCATCTTTCCAAACAGTCCAAATCCTTTTGTAGTCCATGAAAAGCCTCCTCACTCTCCACAACTCTTGAAAATAAGCAAAATGTATTACGTTAAGTTAAGCTTCTCTTTGAAAATTTTAATTTCACATGCATTAAATGCGTACATAAATTTCTCATTCAAAGATAATGAAAAATTAATACATAGTATTTTTTTTTAAATTCCCCCTGCCCAACAACCCAATAGAAAAGAAAGATAACATCTGGAAAGTATTTATAAAAACATTACTAAAAAGCTATCAAATAAAATCTAACAAATTTTCTTGATTTTAGGAGTCAGAAGGTTCAGGTTGGGCGATTACAACTTAATTCCTACAGTTTATAAATAGGATTCCCAAATCTTTCCAAAAATTTCAAATTTGTTACAGAAATTACATGTAATTATTTCAAGTGTCAAGGGACTTGGGGGGGGGGGTTCTCGTTCAGGAAAACATAGTGAGTGGGTAACCACCAGGTTGGATCGGCAGGAAAAGAAAGCAAATTCTATGTTGGCCTTTGTTTCAAGGGTAGGGAGGTGTTGATGGGGCATGGGAGAGACCTCATTTGGAGAACTGCGAAGTTTATCTTAAAAAGGATGTGCTGATGTTGGAGAGAGAGCAGAGATTTACCAGGATGATATATCTCCACTCTTCATTGGAGTATAGAAGAAGGAGAGGAGATCTCAGAAACCTTTCCAATGCTGAAAGGATTGGACAGTAGATGTGAATAATGTTTCCCTTGGATAAAAAGACATTGTCTTAGAATTAGAAGATACCTATTTAAAGCAGATGAGAAATTTATTTCACCAGAAGGTCATGGAATTTGTTGCTGGACTGTTGAGGGAGTTTAAGTGGGGGGGGGGGGGGGTGGCGGAATTAATAGATGTTTAATGAGTCAGGGTATCAAGGGATCAGGGGAAAAAGCCAGAACTTGGAATGAGAGGCGAGAACAGTTTAGATCAGGGGATAGCAGACACAGTGGGCTGAATGGCCAACTTCTGTTCCTTGTAATTTGACACCATTTTAACTAATGTACATTTGAGAATTTTAACATCCATCCATATATCCTCTGTGGAGGCCTGTGACGAGAGCTGTGCCTCAGGGATAGGTGCTGGAACAATAATGTGGTGAATTGGATTAGCAAGTTTGCAGGTGACACCAAGAACGGTGGAGTTGTGGACAGCCAGGAAAGCTTGCAGAAGGATCTGGACCAGCTGGAGAAAGGGCAGATGGAATTTAATGCAGACAAGTGTGAGGTGTCACATTTTGAAGGGCAAACCAAGAAAAGATAGACACGGTGAACGGTCGGGCACTGAGGAGTGAGGTTGAACAGAGCGACATGGTAAACGGGTGTCATTCCATGCAAGTGCTGTCACAGGTGGATTTGGGCGGGAATTGAAGATACCCAAGTTAACTAAAATTGAAAATTGTAAATGGGGCAAAAAAAGGGATCTATTTCAGAAATGTTTGTGACAACAGAAAATGGCTAAACCAACTTTAGATTAAATGGGAGATTCTTCTTTAGAATTAACCCAAGAAGAACGGACTACTTACTATGTGTGAAGATGGTGGATTAAATTGATGAATGTGCGATATAATTGGGTGAATTATAATTTTTTTTACATCATTTGTATTTAACTTTAGTCATTCAGATTTATGTTTTCATTGTGGGATTCAAATTAATACCTTTTTTTGTCTGTCTGGTGGTGTGATAAAGTTAAGCCTTTGAGGATTTATTTGAAAGGTTAACACAATTCCATTACACCTCCTTCCCATGGAGAAATTTTTAGACTTCTGAAAGGTTAAAATTTTAAACTGCAATCTCTGATTTGTTCTTAATAGATTTCACAGCCATAATCAATAGAATAAAAACAAATGTAGCAGAAACCTCTAAATCCAACATCTAAATAAGCAATCCTCAATGACACTGGCCCTTAATATCATTATAGTGTCTTATACTTCAGTCCTATTCTTGCAAAATTAAACTCCAGTTGAATCATCATCTATTCTTATTTTTAATCTTACTCAAAAATTATGATCAATACTTAATCCCATAGCAGCACAAACACATTCTTCTACATGTTGCAGAGCTAATACAAGGGACAAAAATGATTTTCCAGCAGCAGAATAATTCTTTTGAGTGTTTATTCAATGTCTGAGAATCATAAGCCAGTGGATTTTTAACATCATCAGACATATTTATTTTTAATACAGCACCGGCTGCATCCATCAAATCCCGGGATGAAGCGGTTGTAAAAGTAGTCCATACCCGCAAACTCCTGCAGCTCCTTGAGGCTGTCCGGACATGGTAACTCCCTGAGAGCGGAGACCTTTGCAGCGGTGGGCGTGGCTCCTTCGGCCGTGATGGTATGGCCCAGGAACTGCATGGACTCTTTCCCAAACTAGCACTTGGCCAGGTTGATGGCAAGGCTGAAATCGGCCAGCCGGGAGAAAAGGGCACAAAGGTGGGCCTTGTGTTGCGCCTGGCCCTTGCTGGCGACGAGAATGTCGTCCTAATAAATAAAGCCAAAATCCAAGTCCATGCCCACAGAGTCCATGAGGCGCTTGAAGGTCTGAGCGGGACCCTTGAGCCTGAATGGCATGCGCAGGAATTCGAACAAGCCAAAGGGGGAGATGATTGCTGTCTTTGGTATGTCCTCAGGGTTCACCGGGATCTGGTAATATCCACGCACCAGGTCAACCATGGAGAAAACCCTCGCACCATGCAGGTTGGCCGCAAAGTCTTGGATGTGAGGGATGGGATAACGGTCAGGAACTGTTACCTCATTGAGCCGTCGATAGTCTCCGCAGGGACGCCAGCCACCGGAGGCTTTCAGGACCAGGTGGAGCGGCGAGGCCCATGGGTTTTCAGACCGCCGAATGATCCCCAGGTCCAACAGGTGCCAAAACTCCTCCTTCGCCTCCTTGAGATTGTCAGGCAGGAGCCGGCGAGCCTTGGCGTGAACCAGTGGGCCCTGAGTGGGGATGTGGTGGAACAGCCCGTGGTGCGGTGAGGCAGCGGAGAACTATGGCTTGATGAGTGTCGTGAACTCTTCCGGGATTCACTGGAACGAGTCTCTGGGTGTGCTAATCGTGGCCATCTGTGGTTGCTCCGAGCAGGAGGCGTCGAGGCGAACGGCCTGGAAGGTACGGCGTCCACCAGGCGCCTACCCCGAATATCTACCAGAAGCCCATGTGCGAGGAGGAAGTCTGCACCCAGGATGGCAGTTGGAAAGGACAAGACGGTGAACCTCCATGTGAAATTTCATTGGCTGATCTGGAAGTGGACTGTCTTGTCTCCATACATCTGGATTGCTGTTGCATTGGCTGCACGGAGGGGAGGACCACAAGGTCAGTTCCTGGACTCGACGGTCGTGGCCAGGATGACATTGATCTGGGCTCCAGATCAACGAGGAACTGCCAGCTGCTGACTGAGTCCCGCAGATAGAGGAGGCTGTGTTCTTCGCCAGCCCCCGCAGCCATTAACCCTGGCCGGCCTGGTCATTTCCCTGGAATGAGCCAGACTGATGACACTTCCGAGCCTTGGCTCCCCAGCGCTGGTGGTAGGAGCAGAGGCATGGAGCGGATGCTGTGGCCTTGGTTATGCTCTTGGGCACCCCTGCAGGAGCCAAATGCTCTACTGCAGCGCTCGGGGCAGGCTTGGCGTGGTCATGTCTGTGCCTCGAGACCTACTGGACCACTGAGCCCTCTGGGAATAGTGCGTGCCATAGCTCCTGGGCCTTCTTGGGGACCTTCCTCACGTCAGTGAAGCTCTCCTGGACCAGCAGCAGCTGGACGTCTCCGGGCATATGGTCGAGGAAAATGCACTCGAAGAGTGGGGAGTTGGTGTGCTCACCCATGAGCGTGAGCATCTCGTCCATCAGCTCCATTGGGGATCTGTCCCTCAGGGCGCCGAGGTGTAGCATCTGAGCGGCATGCTGGTGTCTGTATAGTCCGAGGGATCCAGTAAGCACTTGCTTTACGGTCTCGTATTTGTCTTCGGCGGGTGGGTGCTGAGCAAGGTGCAGCACGTGTCTGCCGATGGCCAGGTCCAGGGCAGCGACCACATGATAGAATTTGGTTGTGTCGGACGAGGTCTGGCAGAGGTGAAACTGAGCCTCCACGTGGCTGACGCAGGTCTCCAGCTCCTGAACCCAGAATTCATGGAGTTTCGCGGCTAAGGCGCTGATCACCCCAGGCTCACTCATGATGGGTTCAAAGACGTTTGATCCAATCAGGGTCACCAATTGTTGCATCAGCTACAGTGCTCCTGAAAGAACACACACAACCAGACAGTTTGAGCTCAGTGAGCAGACTAGTTTATTGCAGGCTGCTAAGCTGTACTTATACTCCCATCCTGGACCTGGCTGAAAACCATGCTGGAGGGCGCTGACGTCACCTGGGCATCACGTGGTCCCCCAGCTCGGGGCTTCTGAGCCCCGTGCTGGGAGGAAGGGAACACATCCAATGGCGCCATTTTGGCCGGCTGTCCCACCGCGTGGCTTACAAGCGGGGCTGGTTCGCCTGCCTGGTGGTGAGCCGCCACACATCACACATTCTGGGTGATTTGCAGACAATGCAATTTGATTTTTTTAATACTTTATTTCTCAATTTTTCACCAAAATAATAATTGTATTACATTCAACTGTAAATTATTTTTAAAAATTAAACATGTGGTATTATCCTCCCATCCCCCTCAACCCACCCTCCCAACATCCCCCCCACTCCTAAAAAAATAAATAAACTGGAGAATGCCAAGAACATAAAGCATTCCTGGAGAAATATCTATTGGGATGTCTGGGAATGGACCAAGCGTTTGGCCTTCACGTCCAAAGGCAGGCTGTGTGCTCGTAGAAAGTCTGCGCCGAGAAGTGATGTGTCCACAGTGGCTCGAATGAAATTCCACTAGAAATTTTCTCTGCCGAGTTGTTTTTGGACATTGTGCGTGACAAAGGTCTTGATGGCAGTCTTTTTTGTCGCCCAGAGGGTGGGACCTTGTGGGTATGTTCGTCTCTTCAGGGCGATTGGTGGGATGACACTGAGTTCAGCACCCGTGCCGGCCACTAGCCTTGTCAGTAATGTTCAAGAGGCTATTGGTGAGGTCAGCCACCTTGTCCATGAGCGGCGGCTGGCCTGGGCATTTTCTGAAAATGAGCAGGGCTGGCTGCATCTTCACGCTCGAGCCCATCGATGTTGCTGATAAAGACACCAGCTAACGTTCAGTGCCTCTGCTAATTTGATGGGGCGCGGTTGTGCTCGGTTCGGGTGGGATCAGTTCTGCTGCCCCACATGAGGATGAGTCAATCGGTTCATGGCGGACTCATTTTCATGTTTCATGTGCACAGCGCATCAGCTCTGGCCGTGACCTTACGTGGGTCTGAGAAATCTTCGTCCGTCAACGGCAGTTGTATGTCATCTGGCATCTGTTCCAAGAAAGCCTACTCAGACATGAGGCATGACTTGTGGCCCTCTGCTCGTGCGACCATCTCATCCATCAGGGCACATGGTGTTCTGTCTCCTTAGCTGTGCAGGTGCATCAGCCTGGCAGCGCACTGTCGTCTGAACAGGCCGAAAGCCCTCAAGAGGAGTTTGTTGAGGGCTGGGTATTTCCTTCCTCCGGGGATCGTGTATCAGGTCGTCCACACTGGCCGCGGTCTCTTGGTCCAGGGAACTGACGACATGGTAGAACGTTGTCGAGTCAGACGTGATCTGCCGGAGGTGAAATCGTGCTTCCGCTTGCCTGAACCAAGTGCGTGGGCGAAGCGTCCAGAGGTTGGCAATTTCATAGCCACTGCGTTGACTGCTGCAGCATCCATGGTGTGGAGTCCAGAATCGTCTGGACTCGTCGGGGTCACCAATTGTAGCGGTAGCTACAAGGAGAAATGAAATAAGGAGATGACTTTGTTAGTCGCTTGCACTTCCAACAGTTTATATTGGAAAATTCCCATGCTGCACCTTATCAGGTGGCCCGTAAGTGCCGCCCACACAGGGGCGGTGATGTAACGACGCAGCCAAGTGCATCTGCATGGCCCGTTTGAGCTGGGGAGAAGATGCGCCCAGCAGTAACATCTTGACACGGCTACACTGCTGCTGCGGCCGTAACAGTGCAGAGCCGATTCGACTGCGTCTCGATGTGTGCCGCTACAGCTATACATTTCCGAGCAACTGCTGAAGCAATTGACACAAATTCAATGTGATAAATATTTCAATTTAATTTTGGCCTCATAACCTTAATCTTTCTTTGGCTTGGCTTCGCGGACGAAGATTTATGGAGGGGTAATGTCCACGTCAGCTGCAGGCTCGTTTGTGGCTGACAAGTCCGATGCAGGACAGGCAGACACGGTTGTAGCGGTCGCAAGGGAAAATTGGTGGGTTGGGTGTTGGGTTTTTCCTCCTTTGTCTTTTGTCAGTGAGGTGGGCTCTGCGGTCTTCTTCAAAGGAGGTTGCTGCCGGCCAAACTGAGAGGCGCCAAGATGCACGGTTTGAGGCGATATCGGCCCACTGGCGGTGGTCAATGTGGAAGGCACCAAGAGATTTCTTTAGGCAGTCCTTGTACCTCTTCTTTGGTGCACCTCTGTCTCGGTGGCCAGTGGAGAGCTCGCCATATAACACCATCTTGGGAAGGCGATGGTCCTCCATTCTGGAGACGTGACCTACCCAGCACAGTTGGATCTTCAGCAGCGTCGGCCTCTGCCATATCGAGTACTTCGATGTTGGAGATGAAGTCGCTCCAATGAATGTTGAGGATGGAGCAGAGACAACGCTGGTGGAAGCGTGATGCCGGTAGAGGACCCATGATTCGGAGCCAAACAGGAGTGTGGGTATGACAATGGCTCTGTATACGCTAATCTTTGTGAGGTTTTTCAGTTCGTTGATTTTCCAAACTCTTTTGTGTAGTCTTCCAAAGGCGCTATTTGCCTTGGCGAGTCTGTTGTCTATCTCGTTGTCGATCCTTGCATCCGATGAAATGGTGCAGCTGAGATAGGTAAACTGCTTGATCATTTTGAGTTTTGTGTGCCCGATGGAGATGTGGGGGGGCTGGTAGTCATGGTGGGGAGCTGGCTGATGGAGGACCTCAGTTTTCTTCAGGCTGACTTGCAGGCCAAACATTTTGGCAGTTTCCGCAAAACAGGACGTCAAGCGCTGAAGAGCTGGCTCTGAATGGGCAACTAAAGCGGCATCGTCTGCAAAGAGTAGTTCACGGACAAGTTGCTCTTGTGTCTTGGTGTGAGCTTAATATTACTCGGTAAAAATAACATGAAGGCCTGTGAAAATTACGTACCCCAATCCAAAATTGTCTAACTTTAGGACATTGCCAAGTTGAATGCAAAAATGTTCCAATCTCAGGTTCACATCGAAAACATTAATCCGATACGGCAGGATTTAATCTATTTGATTTTTGTGGAGTCAAATAGAACTGATGTAAAAAATGATATTGAACCAACCTATATCTTAGTCAGATTATTTACACAAATCCATCCAATCCTTTTCGCTTATTTGAGAATTTAAATCTATTTCCCGTCTTCATCTAGATTTATTCACTCCAGTTTTTGGGGCCTTAGATTGAAGCAAGTTATACATTACTGAAATAAATTTATTTCCAGCAGGATAACAAATCAGTAATTCTAATTCACTTTGATTAGGTAACATCAAAGTAAGACCTATTTTTAAAGATAAAAAAGCTTTAACTTGGTAATAACAAGATAATTCTTTCAAAGATTTCAATCTCACATCCTCAAAACTAATTTTCTTAATACCCTTCCATCTCCAAATCCTCCAGAATTGGTTGTCTATTGAAAAAGGAAAATGCCTATTTCAATATTAAACCTTTCATGCGAATTTCATTATCAACTCAATCAAATGTTTCAAAATAGATGATTCCCCACTTCCAAATAAAGCTTAGGATTCCATTTGTAAATAAAATCTTGGGGATCCGTATTCCCTATTGCATTAAATTCAACAGAAACCCAAGCTGGAATATCATCTAAATTATACAATATATTTATAAATCTTAATTGAGCTGCTTTTCAAAATTCTTAAAATGAGGAAGACACAAACCACACCCCCCCCCCCCCCCCCCACCAACTCATATTTCCAAGTCAATTTTTCCAAAGAAACCCTGGGCATTTTATCTTTACATAATTTCCGAACCGCCATATTTAAATCCTGACAATGCAATTCTCCAAAACACCACAACCATTCCTTAATTGGGCAACACTTCTCCTAAATATTGGCAACATTTATGCTGGCATTGCTCGGACACCCTAATCAGAGTGACCCACAGTCGCCAGGAGTGGGTGCTGCCACGCGAGCCATCATTCAAGTAAATGGCTCGCGAGACTATCTTGTGACTTGAAGTCAAGCTGGTGTAAATACGATCAATAACTCTCTCTCTGTTTTGTGCAAAGAATCTTGCATATAAGAACGAAAGAGAGTTGGAGTGTGGTTTGGTGAAACTCTGTGTCCTTCATTAATTCTCTGAGTCAACTCAAAGTGGGAGTTCGATTCCTCATCTACGTGTGCAGCCCAGACAGTTTGGGCACAGTTACACCAGGTGTACACATTGCCCAAAGCCTTTGGGATCAGCATTGTGGTGCACACAATAATCACGTCAAATAGGATGGAGTGATTAAACACCTTCAATGACCAAAAACCTGAGCATTACTGATACACGACTGGGCCAGGTTCCATGAACAGAAGCAAGAGGGGGCTAGTCCGGGAAATCCAGGGTGGAGCTAAGGGAGAGGTTGGAGAAGGTCAGGAAGATATGGACTGGCCAGTCCATACATCTATATCAAAGCCTTTCACCACTTCTTTGAGATAAAACCCAACGAGGTGATGTGGCGACACAGAGCACATACTGTACTTTATGACATACATAGTTCATAGTGTCCATCACAAGTTCAGCCTGTCGGGTGGTCTTGTGATCCTCTGTGGCACTGGGCCCTCCCAATTTTGTGCCAGCTCCCCTTCTCGCTTCAGTCTGTGTACGGACCTGAATCATTAACTGACCATCTCTCTCCATGGACACTGCCTAACCTGCTGAGTTCCTCCAGCTTCATTCTTTATTCCTCGTTCTGGTGGTCCTTCACCTAAAGGCAGAATAGGCTCACGGGGAGAAACAGCCTCCTGCTCCTACTTTGTTCTGTGTTGGGGAAAACCTATTCTAAATCCTCGTTCACTCCTTGAGGTGATCGGTCCTTGGCATCTGTTGGCCCTTGTACAGAACAAAGGCCACTCTTCTGCCTCTCACCCTGAAAGGACTCAGTTCAACCTTGTGCCATTTGGGGGATTAGCATTGGGGGAGTGGGTTTGTTGGGGGATCAGGGATAAGTTAAAGGTTATCTGCCCTCTCATTTCAACTGAATCCACACAGACCTGCATCATTCTGTGTCATATTAAGCCCTGACCACACAACTCCCCCCATTCACTTTCCAATTTGATGAAGGGTGCAGAATATTAGCTGGATCTTGTTCTGATAATTCTGATGAAGACATCATCACACAGATTTTGCCAGGAAGCTAGGAGAGTGACCAAGGACATTTCAGACAGGAATCAATTCTCAACTCCACGACTGAGTCTCATATCCTAATGCCTGCCTCATCTCTAAAACAATAGTGCGAATTGACTACAGCTGGAGCCAGTTTCAGCTGCATTCTACGTCAAGAATCAGTCTGCAGAAGCAGAAACAGCCCTATGGAATGTTCTTTCAGATGGCAGCCTGAAAGGGAAAGCTTCAGGAGAGGCGCCTCAGAGCGCACTCCAGTTCCTGTCAGCGCAGGACATCAGGGCAGGTGCGGCTGGCACAGGATGTTGGGGCAGGGGAGGCATGGGTGGTGTCGGGAGCAGTGATGGGGGCTCTCGGGTGAGGTGAATGGGGCTGTCGGACGCGGGAAGGGTGGGTTGTCGGGCATGAGGAGAGGGGCTGTCAGGCGTGGGGATTTGGGTCCCTGGCTGATTATCATCAGGCGGCTGCATTCAGGTTCCTCGGGGGAATTGCTCAGACACGGAGATCATACCTCCCGAAGGAAGATTGGTAAGTACTCCTCCGAGCCGCATCTGCTCTTTCACATGGCCTCCTTACAGCCGCATTCGGGCAGAATATGTGACTTTACATCGGGGGTATTCTGGCCACCTGAAGGAGGCTCATCAGGCCTGATCCAAAGGCTGCAAGAAGCCTTCAGCACCACTCAGTCCCAGAATGGCTGTTTCTGCTTTGAACTGTTAGACACCATTGTCAACTTCAAGAATTAAAAATGACTATGAAATTAGACATTACATGTGTAAATTGGAAACCAGAAATCAGACAGGCAGAGAATGATTACCAATGTGTGCTGTGAGCAACCCTTCCAGATTTCTGTTGAAATTTTGTTGACCAGAAGGATGTTCTTAATTATAATGGGCACATGAGATTAAATTGCCAACAACATATCCTTTCTGTGTCTTGAGGAAGAGGATGTGCAAAATGTAAAGCAGAAGCTGTACTAATACCTTCCAAGAAATGTTATCCAATTTGTTGGCAGGAAAATGTCTTAAAAGCTCTACCATGTGAGTGTGTTCTTTAACTGCCGTTCAAACATTGATAGTGAGGTGAGTCTGTTCACCCACCACTGGTACCCCTCATTCCTGCTGGCATGACTCAATAAAGACTGTGTTTTAGAGTTTGTGGTTTGTTACTGTATCTTTTTGTACCTTGACAGGAAATCGACTTCAACAAGGGTGAGAAAAAAGTCACTGTAAATGTGTGGAAAAGAAAAAGTGTATATCATGGCTATTGTGATTTATGGTGTGAAAAATAAAAAATTTAAAAAAAAAAAAAAAAAAAAAAAGGGTGAGAAAAAAAAAACACTCAAACCCCTTACATGGTGACAGATTTGAACCTGGGTCACTGTCACTAAGAACATTCTTCCAAACATGCCAAGATCAAAATTCAATTGATTGTCATGGTATAAAGTGCAATATTACACAAAATTCACTTCATTCAGTCATAAAACAGACAGAGTCACATCAGCAGGAAGTTAGACATAGTGTTCCTTGCAGTTAAGAGGAGAAGAGAATTCCGAGTCACCTACAGCCCCCAAACCCAGCCCTTGCCCACAAACACCCAGCCCCCTGCCCCCAAAATCCAGCGCAAACCATCAAATGCAGTCGCCTTGTTTAGAAAAGGTAATGGGGAGAATCTTGGGAATTATAGACCAGTATAGGATCTATGAGCATTTGCAGAAGTACAGACTTCTCAAGGTCAGTCAGCATGGCTTTGTGATGGGAAGGTCATGCCTCATGAGTCTAAATGAGTTTTATTTGAGTGGGGTAACAAAGGAAATGAATGAGGGTCGTGTGGTAGATGTGGTCTACATGGATTTTAGCAAGAATTTGACGAGACTCATCAGAAAGCAATTTGGCAAAGGATCGGGGTAACTTTGGCTGTGGATAAAAAATTGTCTTGTTGGAAGAAAGCAGAGAGGAGTGGAGTGCCACAAGGATCTGTTCTGGGACCCCTGCTCTTGATGATTTTTACAAATGACCTGGATGAAGAGGCAGAAGATGGGTCAGTATGTCTGCAGATGATGTGAAGGTTGGAGGAGTTGTGGATGAAGCTGAAGGTTGTCGAAGGATAAGGAGTTCAATCCAGGTAAGTGTGAGGTGATGCATTTTGGGAGGACAAACCAGAAGGCTGGGTACAAGGTTACCAGTCGGTTACATGAGTGAGGCTAAACAGAGGGACTTTGGGGTTCAAATCCAAACATCCCTCAAGGTTGCCACTCAGGTTGATAGGATAGTTATGAAGGCCAATGGGATGATGAGCTTCATTAAACTTTTCTACGTTGTCGTGCGTGAAAGTGAGGCCATTTTGGCAAGAAAGCGCAGAAAAATTAACCACGATCACAGCAGTGACCTCCACGTGAGACCTGGAGCAATCTCTTCATTGAAACAAGCGACAACTTGACCAAATATCTAATCTCATTGATAAAAATAGCACTGGCCTTCGCGAAGAGATGTATCATGGTCAACTGGATGTCCGATAGCACGCTGGGCTGTGGAAATGAACTGCAGTTACCTATGGAAAAAAAAAAAATCACATAAACGTGACCCTTTGGTAAAGGTCTGTCAGCTGTACCTGGACCACATAGGGGCCCAGACACTAATATAAATGAACAATAAAAGGAGTTAAAAGTAACCATGATATAGACCAAAACCAAGTTTCCCCAACTGGTCTCATCTACTTGAAGTCTCTGAAAATGTGGAAATGAAAACAAACTGCAATAGAGAGAGAAAAAATTCAAAGTGCAAAAGGGAGAGTCTTTAAATGAGTCCCTGAATGTGTGTTGAGTCTCGTGGTGAAGGAGTAGCAGCTGTTCCTGAACCTGGCTATACCTCTTTCCTGATGGGAGCAGTGAGAACAGAGCGGGTGATGTGGATCCTTGATTGCTGCTGCTCTCTGACAGCAGCGTTCCCTGCAAATGTTCTCAATGGTGGAGGGTTTTTACCTGAGATGTCCAGGGCGGTGTCCAGGACAATAGCTCAAACCTTCTACAAACTGAACCTTTCCCCCCTCACACCCGTAAAACACTATTTTTCTCGCATCAATGTGCCTGTCTAATTGTTAAAGGTCCCTATTATTCCAGACTCCACTATCCTGCCCGGCCATGCGCTCCAGGCATCCGCAGCCTTGTGGGTCCCTGTTCCCGTCCCCACTCAGCCTTCTGGGACCCAGACCCGTCCCACCTCAGCATACTGGGTCCCCTTCCCCCCCTTAGCCTTCAGGGTCCCAGACCCGTCCCCCCTCAGCCTTTTGGGTCCCCGTCCCCCCTGAGCATTCTGGGTCCCCGTCCCCCCTGAGCCTTCTGGGTCCCCATCCCCCCTGAGCCTTCTGGGTCCCCGTCCCCCCTGAGCCTTCTGGGTCCCCGTCCCCCCTGAGCCTTCTGGGTCCCCGTCCCCCCTGAGCCTTCTGGGTCCCCGTCCCCCCGAGCCTTCTGGGTCCCCATCCCCCCTCAGCCTTCTGGGTCCCCATCCCCCCTCAGCCTTCTGTGTCCCCGTCCCCCCTCAGCCTTCTGGGTCCCCGTCCCCCCTCAGCCTTCTGGGTCCCCGTCCCTCCTCAGCCTTCAGGGTCCCCGTCCCCCCTCAGCCTTCAGGGTCCCCATCCCTCCTCAGTCTTCTGGGTCCCCGTCCCCGTCCCCCCTCAGCCTTCTGGCTCCCCGTCCCTCCCTCAGCCTTCTGGGTCCCCGTCCCCCCTCAGCCTTCAGGGTCCCCGTCCCCCCTCAGCCTTCTGGATCCCCGTCCCCTCTCAGCCTTCTGGGTCCCCGTCCACGTCCCTCCTCAGCCTTCTGGGTCCCCGTCCCCCCTCAGCCATCTGGGTCCCCGTCCCCATCCCTCCTCAGCCTTCTGGGTGCCCGTCCCTCCTCAGCCTTCTGGGTCCCCATCCCCCCTCAGCCTTCTGGGTCCCGGTCCCCCCTCAGCCTTCTGGGTCCCCATCCCACCTCAGCCTTCTGGGTCCCCATACCACCTCAGCCTTCTGGGTCGCCGTCCTCCCTCAGCCTTTTGGGTCCCCGTCCCCCCTCAGCCGTCTGGGTCCCCGTCCTCCCTCAGCCTTCTGGATCCCCGTCCCTGCTCAGCCTTCTGGGTCCCCGTCCCTGCTCAGCCTTGTGGGTCCCCGTCCCCCCTCAGCCTTCTGGGTCCCCGTCCCCCCTCAGCCTTCTGGGTCCCCGTCCCCCCTCAGCCTTCTGGGTCCCCGTCCCCCCTCAGCCTTCTGGGTCCCCGTCCCCCCTCAGCCTTCTGGGTCCCCGTCCCCCCTCAGCCTTCTGGGTCCCCGTCCCCCCTCAGCCTTCTGGGTCCCCTTCCCCCCTCAGCCTTCTGGGTCCCCGTCCCCCCACAGCCTTCTGGGTCCGCGTCCCCCCTCAACCTTCTGGGTCCCGGTCCCCCCTCAGCCTTCTGGGTCCACGTCCCCCCTCAGCCTTCTGGGTCCCCGTCGCCCCTCAGCCTTCTGGGTCCCCGTCCCCCTCAGCCTTCTGTGTCCCAGTCCCCCCTCAGCCTTCTGGGTCCCGGTCCCTGTCCCCCCTCAGCCTTCTGGGTCCCGATCCCCGTCCACCCTCAGCCTTCTGGGTCCCGGTCCCCGTTCCTCCTCAGCCTTGTGGGTCCCGTTCCCCGTCACCCCTCAGCCTTCTGGGTCCCCGTCTCCCATCAGCCTTCTGGGTCGCCGTCCCCCCTGAGCCTTCTGGGTCCCCGTCCCCCCTCAGCCGTCTGGTTCCCCGTCCCCCCTCAGCCTTCTGGGTCCCCGTCCCTGTCCCTGCTCAGCCTTCTGCGTCCCTGTCCCTGCTCAGCCTTCTGGGTCCCCGTCCCCCCTCAGCCTTCTGGGTCCCCGTCCCCCCTCAGCCTTCTGGGACCCGTCCCCCCTCAGCCTTCTGGGTCCCCGTCCCCCCTGAGCCTTCTGGATCCCCGTCCCCCCTCAGCCTTCTGGGTCCCCTTCCCCCCTCAGCCTTCTGGGTCCCCGTCCCCCCACAGCCTTCTGAGTCCATGTCCCCCCTCAGCCTTCTGAGTCCCCGTCCCCCCTCAGCCTTCTGGGTCCACGTCCCCCCTCAGCCTTCTGGGTCCCCGTCCCCCCTCAGCCTTCTGGGTCCCCGTCCCCCCTCAGCCTTCTGGGTCCCCGTCCCCCCTCAGCCTTCTGGGTCCCCGTCCCCCCTCAGCCTTCTGGGTCCCCGTCCCCCCTCAGCCTTCTGGGTCCCCGTCCCCCCTCAGCCTCTGGGTCCACGTCCCCCCTCAGCCTTCTGGGTCCCCGTCCCCCCTCAGCCTTCTGGGTCCCCGTCCCTCCTCAGCCTTCTGGGTCCCCGTCCCCCCTCAGCCTTCTGGGTCCCCGTCCCCCCTCAGCCTTCTGGGTCCCCTCCCCCCCTCAGCCTTCTGGGTCCCCGTCCCCCCTCAGCCTTCTGGGTCCCCGTCCCCCCTCAGCCTTCTGGGTCCCCGTCCCCCCTCAGCCTTCTGGGTCCCCGTCCCCCATCTGCCTTCTGGGTCACCGTCCCCCCTCAGCCTTTTGGGTCCCCGTCCCTCCTCAGCCTTCTGGGTCCCCGACCCCCCTCATTCTCGCGGGCCCCTACCCCCCCCTCAGCCTCGCGGGCCCCTCCCCCCCCACCTCAGGCTCGCGGCCCCCGACCCCCCTTCAGCCTCGCCGCCCCCGACCCCCCCACCTCAAGCCCGCGGCCCCCGCCCCCCCCCCACCTCAGGCTCGCGGGCCCCGACCCCCCCTCAGCCTCGCGGGCCCCGACCCCCTCTCAGCCTCGCGGCCCCCGACCCCCCCACCTCAGGCTCGCGGCCCCCGCCCCCCCCCACCTCAAGCCCGCGTCCCCCGCCCCCCCCCACCTCAGGCTCGCGGGCCCCGACCCCCCATCAGCCTCGCGGGCCCCGACCCCCCCCCCCCTTCAGCCTCGCGGGTCCCCGACTACCACACACCCTAACGCCACCCCGACCCAAACTCCCTCACGGTTCCCCGGCCCCACCTCACAACCATCTCCCCGCCCGTTCCCCTCCGAGCTCCGGCCGCCCCAGACCCAAAGGGCGACCCGTGGAAACTCCCTCCTCCCTGGTCTCGCTCCCAAAATGCCCCGATTCCCGCCCGTGAAGCACCGACACGAACCTCTCCCGCTCGCGACCAACTGCTCCAAAGGCGGGAAAGATCAACAACATGGCGGCCCCCAGCGGTCGCTCTCGCGAGAGCTTGAGCCACCCCTCCACGGGATCTCTTCGCCAGCCCAGTCCCACTGGGGAAGGGGCCGAGAGCTGCCTCGGGCCTCCAGTCCATCTCCCCTTCAGGCTGCACATTTCCACTCCAGGACCTGCCCCACATTCCCCCCCAAGATTCCAGTCCATCCCACCTCCACCACCTTGGCCCAAAGCTCATTCCACGCTCCCACCCCCCTCTGAGGGAAGAAAATCCCCCTTCAATCTCAATCCATGTCCTCCTCTTTGAATCTCTCCCACTCTCCTTGGAAACAGCCTGTCCCCATGGACACGATCCGTCCCCCCTCACAATTTTCAAATCTTCCTCAATCTTCTACGCTCCAGGGAATAAAGTCCCAGCCTGTCCAACCTTCCCCTGGAACTCAAACCCCTGAAAGCCAGACCACCTTCTTGTCCCTCTCCTCGACGCGCTGTCTCATTCCTATCCTTCCTCTCCTCCAGCCACCCAAACGGCACACAACGTTCCCAAGTTGGCCTCACCCATGCCTCGTCCAACTTCCTCGTGGCCTCCCACCTCCTGCACTCAATCCTCTCATTTCTGAAGGCCAAAATACCAGAAGCTTTCTTCACTCCCCCCACCCCCACCCCCCCATCTCCACATGGGACTCCACTTTCGGGCAGTTCTGTACCACAGTTCCTCAATCCCTTTGTTTGACAACACTCCTCAATGGTGTACCATTTAACATTCAAACTCTTACGTTTTAAGAATCAATTGCAGAGATCCATGGATGTGGGAAGTCAGGAGGGTTAGGGACTGGGTGCAGGTCGACGAGACTGGCAGAATGATATTTCACCATGGACGAGAAGGGCCGAAGGGTCCCTTTTCTTTGCTGTGGGGTTTCTAGGGTAGAGTTCACACCATTCTCAGGAAGGAGGATGAGCAGACAGATGTCATGGTCCACGGGTAGGAAAGGTGATGAGATCCTGCCAGGAGAGATGAGGGAGTTAAGTGCGAAGGTGAAGGGCACAACCAAGGGGTCTCTGTCTGTCTGTGTGCGTGTGTCACTACGTCTGTGTGTTTCTCTCTATGTCTCTGTGTGTCTCTCTGTGTCTGTGTGTGATTCTCTGTGTCTGTATGTGTCTCCGTGTGTGTCTCTCTCTCTCTGTCTGTCTATCGGTCTGTGTGTGTATCTGTGACTGTGTGATTCTCTGTGTCTGTGTGTCTCTCTGTGTCTGTGTGTGTCTCTCTGTGTCTGTTTGTGTGTCTCTGTCTGTCTCTTTGTGTGTCACTGTCTGTCTCTTTGTGTGTCACTGTCTGTGTCTCTTTGTTTGTCACTGTCTGTGTGTGTGTCTCTCTCCCTGTGTCACAATGTGTGTCTCTCTGTGTCTGTATGTGTGTGTCTCTGTGTCTGTTTGTGTGTCTCTGTGTCTGTTTGTGTGTCTCTGTCTGTGTCTCTTTGTGTGTCTCTCTGTCTGTGTCTCTCTCCGTCTGTTTGTGTGTGTTTCTCTCTCTCTGTGTCGCTGTCTATGTGTCTCTCTGTCTGTGTCTCTGTGTGTGTCTCTATATCTGTGTGTCTCTGTGTGTCTATATCTCTGTGTGTGTCTCTCTCTATCTATGTCTGTGTGTATGTATCTGTGTTTGTGTCTGTCTCTCTGTGTCGTGTGTTTGTCTCTGTCTCTGGCTGTGTGTGTGTCTGTCTCTTTGTGTCGTGTGTGTGTCTCTCTCTGTCTGTGTGTGTGTCTCTCTATCTGTCTGTCTGTGTCTGTCTGTGTGTGTCTCTGTGGGTGTCTCTGTCTGTCTCTCTCTCGCTGTCAGTGTCTCTATCTCTGTCTGTGTGTGTTTCTCTGTGTGTCTGTGTGTGTGTATCTGTCTCTCTGTGTCTGTGTGTGTGCGTCTCTGTCTGTGTGTGTCTCTGTCTGTCTCTTTCTCGCTGTCAGTGTTTCTCTCTCTGTCTCTGTGTTTCTCTGTGTGTCTGTATCTGTCTCTCTGTGTCTGTGTGTGTCTGTCTGTCTGGGTATGTGTGTGTCGCTCTCTCTCGGTGTCTCTAATATATGCTTATTCATTACCCACCATTATCCATCCCTACTGGTGGTGCGGGCTTTGTTACCCAAGGCGTCTGTATTGGCTGCCCATAGACCATCTCTGCCCCAACGCATTCCTCGGTGTCACCTGCATTAAAATCAAGATGGCATCAGCACCTTTTTGGACACTTTTAGCTGTGTTTCCTCCGTTCTTCTGGCCAGTTTTGTGTTTCGTTCACACATTCCTGCTTCCTGGGGTTCACGGCACTCGTGGAAGATCGTCAGTTCCTGAAACAATTCTTCATTCATCTTATTTGTAACATTTTTACATTTAATTTAACATATGCATTAAAAAACTTAAATTTCTTACTTGAAAATAAGATAAAATTAATGCATAGTGATTTCAAAAGTAACCCCTCCCACAGCTGCCCAATAGAAAACAATAAAGAGAGAAAACATCTTGATAGTATTTATAAAAATTGACCAAAACTCTCAAATAAAATCTTGGTTTTCTTGGTTTTAGGAGTCAGAAAGTTCGTGTTGGGTGGTTAAAACTTAATTCCGACAATTGGTAAATACACATCCCAAATCTTCAAAAGAGAAATTCAAATTTGTTCCGTGCATTCAATGTAATTATTTCAAGTGGGAATCAACGGCCTATTTCAGTGTGGCCATCGACCCATTCCCAAATACGTATCGGACTTCCAAGTTACTGCCACACATTTTAACCCTATAACAATTACAGCACAGAAACAGGTCACTTGGCCCTTCTTCTCTGTACTGAACTAAATACTCTCCTCTCGTACCACCTCTCTGCATTCCCCTCCCCTCCAATTTTCCCTGAAATGACAAAATGGACCCTGCCGCCACTATTTCTCCCGGAAGCTCACTCCACTCAGCCACCACTCTGAGTAAAGAAGTTCCCCCTCATGTTACTTCCAAACTTTTACCTCCTGTTTCAATCTCTGCTCCCGCAATGAAAAAAGTCTATCCACATCAACTCGTTCTATCCTCCTAGTAATTTTAAAGACCTCGATCAAATCCCCTCTCAACCATCTACAATCCAAAGAATAAAGACTTCATTTGCTCAATCTTTCTTTGTAATCCAGTTGCTGATATCCAGGTAACATTGACTTAAATCTTCTCTGCACCCTCTCTACTTTGTTGATAGCTTTCCTCTCATTTGGTGACCAGAACTGCACACAGTACTCTCAACAGGGCCTCACCAATATCTTGTCTCGTCTCAACCTCACTGCCCGACTCCCGTATTCTATGCTATGGTTGATCAAGGCCAGCTATTTGAACAGATTCTTTTCGAGGTACTCTCTGATTACCCTCCAATAATTAACCTATCACTGTCAGGCTCACCTGGTTGGCTTTTGAAGCCGTTTTTCAACAAAGGAACATTAGATTACATCCATTCCTCTGGCACCTCACCCGTGGATAAACAGGTTTTAAATATTTCTGTCAGAGCCCTTGCAATTTCTACTCTTCTTTCCCTCAAGGCCAAGGGAATATCATGTCAGACGTCCATCCACCAACAGACAAAAATCAGCCATCACAAGGTGAAGGCAGGACAGTAGTCCCACCTCTCCAGCTCGAGTCACCCCAGGATCAAGTCAGCACTGACTGCAAGAAGTTTCTACATCCTCTTGGTGTCTGTGTGGATTTCCTCCCACACTCCACAGCTCAAGGGGGCCGTAAGTTCATTGGCGATTTGGGAAGCTCAAGACCATGGGGTGGAAGTGCACATTCTGGACCTGGGGGCATCAATTCAATTCAACAGCACAGATGAACCTTTGGGCACGACCTGATCTTTTTCTGGTTTCAAACTCATTATTTTTGAAAATTGTATGTGCCCCTCTAATGCAACACGACTGCTGCAAAACAGGCTTCTTGATGCATATCCATGACAAGAACTCGTGAGAATCTGATTTGGTTACTAGACTTTTGAACAGAACAGTGTCTGGACATTTTATCCCTAAACTGAAACTTTCTAGACATACAGAACAAAAAGAGGGCAAAACAAGCTTGTGTCTCACCAATACCACAATTCACGGACACATTTTAAGTTCTCAAGGGTGGCAGAAAACACAAAGAACAGACAAACTCCTTCCACACTGTCACTTTGAGAGCTTTGGACTCACCATGCTATAAATATTGCCAAGCCATCACTCTCTCTCCAAATCAATGACCAAAAGTACTGGCTGAGCGATAGATTTGAGACATTTTACCCGCTATGTAGCAATCAGGCACAAGGAAAAGTGCTGCTTCCATTGTAAAATATTTAGGAATCTCAGACCACAAACAACCTTCACCCCAAAAAACAAGCAATTCTCCACAATAAAACTAGGTTTCCTTCCTGTCTGCAAGCATCTGCTCTCTTGAGTCTGAATGGCACAACTGGGGAAACCGTTTCAAACCCATGACCTGAAACAGCATATTCTCTTCCCCTAATTGGAGCTGTCTTGAATTGGCCACCACTGCCCGAGCAAGAATGAACTGGGAGATCTCACACTTGCTCCTTCACAGGTGAGACCTCCCTGTTCATTGGAGCTCCATATTATCCATCTTGCTCTATTTTGTTAACCTTAATCAAGTCTCCTCTCATTCTCCAACATTCCCATGAAAAATAAAAATCATGTATCCTGTAGTTCGCGAGTCCGGACACCAGGTGGTGGTATTATACCTCTCTCTCTCTCTCTCTCTCTCCCAAGCTTCATGCATGCAGTACTCGGTGTGAACAGGCGGTGGCAGCACTTTACAGCCCTTGCAATCTGCAGCTTGGACAGGAGATGGTTGGTTTGTACCTCGTGGGCTCTTGCACCAAGATTGAAGATTTGGAGATTTCCCATTGATTGGCAGAGAACATACACGACATCACATCCAACCCTGAGATTCCCTTTTTCCTGTGGACACGACCGAATTCCCACGAATGGATTGGGAAATCAATGTTCCCGGGTACACGTCCTATAGAAAAGACAGAAAGTTGGGAAGAGGGGGTGGGGTAGCTCTGTTGGTAAGAAATGAAATTCAGGCGTTTGAAAGGAAAGACATTGAAACACGTGGGTAGAGTCTGTTTGGATAGAATTAAGAAATTGTAAAGGCATGAGGACCATAATGGGGGTCATTTACAGGCCTCCGAAAAGTAGCTCAGATATCGGTGGCAGTATAAATCAGGAATTAAGAGTGGCATGTCAAAGTGGTAGCAATACGGTAGTTATGGGGGACTTCAACATGAAGGTGGACTGGGATAATCAGACGGGGGCAGGAACACAAGAGAGTGAGTTTATTGAATGTCTACGAGATACTTTCTTGGAGCAGCTAGTGGAGGAACATACCAGGGGGAAGTCGATTCTGAACTTGGTGCTGTGCAGCGACGCAGAGTTAATAAGTGACCTCGATGTAGGGGAGCCATAGGGAATAGTGACCATGGTATGGTTACTTTTGAGCTGCAATTAGAAAGGGAAAAGGAAAGGAAGTCGGAAGCATCTGTACTGCAGTTAAATAAAGGGGATTATGCAGCTATGAGGGAGGAGCTAGCCAAAATAAAATGGAAAGATACACTAGCTGGGAGGACAACTGGGGAAAATGGCAGGTATTTTTGGACATTTTTTACAGGATTCAAGACAAATTTATTCCAAAGTGGAGGAAAGGCTCTAGGAGATGCAAATGGCAGCCGTGGCTAACTAATGAAATCAAGTGCACTATCAAATCCAAAGGGAGTAAGTATAAGATAGCGAAGCGGAGTGGTAAGTTAGAGGATTGGGAAACCTTCAAAGAGCATCAGAGGGTAACTAAGAAAGTCATAAGAGAGGGGAAAATGAAGTATGAGAGGAAATTAGCAAATAATATAATGGAGGATAGCAAAAGCTTTTTTAAATATGTGAAGAGGAAGAAATTGGTTCTGTCTACAATTGGTCCATTAAGAATGGAAAAGGGTGGAATTATTACCGGAAACAAGGAGTTGGCTGTGGAATTTAACAAATACTTTGCATCTGTCTTCACCAAGGAGGATATAAGTCAAGAGACTTGGGGATCTTTCCTGGGGAAGTAGGGGATCTAATGGATATCCGGATCTAGAAGGAGGAGGTTGTGAGTAAATTGTTGGGACTGAGGGCTGATAAATCCCCAGGGCCTGATGGGCTGCATCCCAGAAGATGCTATGGAAATTGTGGAGGCACTGGTCGACATTTTCCAAAGTTCCATAGATTCGGGGGAGGTCCCTGAGGATTGGAGAGTGGCTGATGTGGTGCCGATTTTTAAGAAGGGAGGGAGGGAGAAAACGGGAAATTATAGACCGGTCAGCCTGACGTCAGTGGTGGGAAGATATTGGAATCTATCATAAAAGGAGTAATAGCAGAACACTTAGGCAGAAATAATAGTATAAGGGCTAGTCAGCATGGATTCCTTACGGGTAAGTGATGCTTGACTAACCTTCTAGAATTTTTCGAGGATGTGAAAAAGAGGGTGGACTTGGGAGAGCCAGTGGATGTGGTGTATTTGGACTTCCAGAAGGCCTTTGATAAGGTACCGCACGGGAGACTAGTGGGCAAGATCAGGGAGCATGGTATTGGAGGTAAGGTGCTGACATGGATAGGAAATTGGTTAAGAAATAGGAAACAAAGGGTTGGAGTAAGCGGGTATTTTTCAGGATGGCAGCATGTGACGAGTGGAGTGCCGCAGGGATCGGTATTGGGTCCTCAGTTGTTTGTAATTTATGTAAATGATTTGGATGAGGGGATTATTAATAACATGAGCAGATTTGCAGATGACACTAAACTGGGTGGCGGTGTGGGGTGTGAGGAGGATGTCAGGAAAATGCAGAGGGACTTGGACAGGTTGGGGGTGTGGGCTGCTGAATGGAAGATGACATTCAATGTGAGCAAATGTGAGGTTATCCATTTTGGGGGCAATAATAGCGAAGCTGAGTATTATTTAAATGGAGACAGGCTAGGGTGTGGGGAGTAGCAAATGGATCTGGGTGTACTTGTTCACCGGTCACTGAAGGCTAACGTGCACGTACAGAAAGCTGTGAAGGCGGCAAATGGCATGTTGGCTTTCATAAAGAGGGGATTGGAGTATAGGAACAGAGACGCCCTTCTGCAGTTCTGCAGGGCCCTGGTGAGACCCCACCTGGAGTATTGTGTCCAGTTCTGGTCTCCAATTTTGAGGAAGGACATACTAGCTATAGAGGATGTGCAGAGCAGATTTACAAGGTTAGTTCCAGGGATGGCGGGGTTGACATATGCTGAAAGGCTAGAAAAACTGGACTTGTATCCGATGGAGTTTAGAAGGATGAGGGGGGACATGATTGAGGTATACAAAATTATCAGGGGCACAGATAGGGTGAAGTCGGATTACTTGTTCCCAGTGATGGGGGAGACGAGGACTAGAGGGCATAGTTTAAGAATACAGGGGAGGCCCTTTAGGACGGAGATGAGAAAACATTTTTTTACCCAGAGAAGTGTGAATCTGTGGAATGCTCTGCCACAGAGGGTGGTAGAGGCAGATTCGCTGATTATGTTCAAAAGAGAGTTAGATAAGACTCTAGTGGGCAAAGGAGTTAAGGTTTATGGGGATAAGGCTGGAAAGGGGTACTGATAGTAGTGATCAGCCATGATCTGTAAAATGGCGGTGCTGGCTCGACAGGCCGAAGGGCCTACTCCAGCTCTTATTGTCTATTGAACCATTCCTCCAAGATCCCTCTGTTCCTCAATGCCCTCCCCTTCAATGCATACATCTTGGTTATTCTTCCCAACATAAAGCACCTCACACTTACCTACATTAAACTCCATCTGCCATCTTTCCAAATAGTCCAAATCCTTTTGTAATCCATGAAAACCCTCCTCACTCTCCACAACTCTTGAAAATAAGCCAAATGTATTACGTTATGTTAAGCTTCTCTTTGAAAATTTTAATTTCACATGCATTAAATGCGTACGTAAATTTCTCATTCAAAGATAATGAAAAATTAATACATAGTATTTTTTTAAATTCCCCCTGCCCAACAACCCAATAGAAAAGATAGATAACGTCTGGAAAGTATTTATAAAAAAATTACTAAAAAACTATCAAATAAAATCTAACAAATTTTCTTGATTTTAGGAGTTTGAAGGTTCAGTTGGGCGATTACAACTTAATTCCTACAGTTTATAAATAGGATTCCCAAATCTTTCCAAAAATTTCAAATTTGTTACAGAAATTACATGTAATTATTTCAAGTGTCAAGGGACTTGGGGGGTTCTCGTTCAGGAAAACATAGTGAGTGGGTAACCACCAGGTTGGATCGGCAGGAAAAGAAAGCAAATTCTATGTTGGCCTTTGTTTCTAGGGTAGGGAGGTGTTGATGGGGCATGGGAGAGACCTCATTTGGAGAACTGCGAAGTTTATCTTAAAAAGGATGTGCTGATGTTGGAGAGAGAGCAGAGATTTACCAGGATGATATATCTCCACTCTTCATTGGAGTATAGAAGAAGGAGAGGAGATTTCAGAAACCTTTCCAATGCTGAAAGGATTGGACAGTAGATGTGAATAATGTTTCCTTTGGATAAAAAGACATTGTCTTAGAATTGGAAGGTACCTATTTAAAGCAGATGAGAAATTTATTTCACCAGAAGGTCATGGAATTTGTTGCTGGATTGTTGAGAGAGTTTAAGTGGTGGGGGGGGGGGCGGAATTAATAGATGTTTAATGAGTCAGGGTATCAAGGGATCAGGGGAAAAAGCCATAACTTGGAATGAGAGGCGAGAACTGTTTAGATCAGGGGATAGCAGACACAGTGGGCTGAATGGCCAACTTCTGTTCCTTGTGATTTGACACCATTTTAACTAATGTACCTTTGAGAATTTTAACATCCATCCATATGTCCTCTGTATTTTGGATGTGAAACAACGGCTGTGCAGGAGAAGCCAGTGAGTTGGTGAGACCAATTGCTCTTCAGACTGGAGGCCTGTGACGAGAGCTGTGCCTCAGGGATAGGTGCTGGAACAATAATGTGGTGAATTGGATTAGCAAGTTTGCAGGTGACACCAAGAACGGTGGAGTTGTGGACAACCAGGAAAGCTTGCAGAAGGATCTGGACCAGCTGGAGAAAGGGCAGATGGAATTTAATGCAGACAAGTGTGAGGTGTCACATTTTGAAGGGCAAACCAAGAAAAGATAGACAAGGTGAACGGTCGGGCACTGAGGAGTGAGGTTGAACACAGCGACATGGTAAACGGGTGTCATTCCATGCAAGTGCTGTCACAGGTGGATTTGGGCGGGAATTGAAGATACCCAAGTTAACTAAAATTGAAAATTGTAAATGGGGCAAAAAAAGGGATCTATTTCAGAAATGTTTGTGACAACAGAAAATGGCTAAACCAACTTTAGATTAAATGGGAGATTCTTCTTTAGAATTAACCCAAGAAGAACGGACTACTTACTATGTGTGAAGATGGTGGATTAAATTGATGAATGTGCGATATAATTGGGTGAATTATAATTTTTTTTTACATCAGTTGTATTTAACTCCAGGAAAAAACGATAAGGATTTAGTCATTCAGACTAATGTTTTCATTGTGGGATTCAAATTAATACTTTTTTTTGTCTGTCTGGTTGTGTGATAAAGTTAAGCCTCTGAGGATTTATTTGAAACTACTTTAAAGAAACTCTTTTTATGTTCGATCCACTGCTTTTTCTAATGCGGTATATTACAACTTGATCAACGGGATTAAGAATGGATAAACCTCAAATTGAGTTTATTCAGTTAGTATTAGCAGTGGCCAGTAAATGCATTGCGATGACGTGGAAAATTAGGTTTGGTGTTTTCATTCTGCCGCAACGAATTGATATGATTTTTCTCTCCCTCAGTCGAGGGAGTTTGGGGGGGGGGTAATTATGGGGAGGGGGGATGGAATATAGTTTTTTTTGGGAGGTTGGTTTATTTTGTTTACTATGTATTTTATATGTTCATAAATAAAGTTTAAAAAAAGATACACAACCAGTGTTTCAGGCTTGTGCCTTTTAACAGGGCTACGAGTATCTGTACTCTTTAAAGGTTCACTGCTTGATCAGATGAGCTTCTCCAGCATTTATGTCCTTACAGAATTTGGTTGAGTTACTATATGTGGACATCAGGTCATTTTTTCACCCTTAAACTGTCCATCCACACAGACAGGAACTTCTTTTTCCCACAACTAGCCTCATTTGGTGAAGTGTGTGGAATATTAGCTGTAGAATATCTTCTTCTGGGAATTATGATGAAGAAACCATCACACAGACTTTGCCAGAAAGCTGGGAAAGAGAGTTAAAAAGCACATTCCAGACAGGGATCAATTCTCACCTCCTCTACTGAGCCATACATATCCAAATGCCTGCCTGATCTTCAAAACAATGGTGCAAATTTTTAGACCTGATCCAAAGGCTGCAATAAGCCCCCAGCACCACTCAGACCCTGAATGGTATTGTTTCTGCTTTGAAGTGAAGAATTTAAGACTGCTATGAAATTCAGACATTTGGGTAAATTGGAAACCAGAAATCAGGCAGGCAGAGAATGATTACTAACGAGAACTGTGAGCAACTCTTCCAGACTCCTGTTGATTTTTTTGTGTTCCCTAACCCTAACTGGTACATGAGATTAGATGACCAACAAGAAGTCCTTTCCTTGTCTTTAGGAAGAGGATATGCAAAATGTAAAATACAGTGGCAGATAGAACAGTAACAGGTCATAACAAGCCCTGACCATCTGAAACAGGTCATGGGAATATAAATTTATTCAGTAATGTAGAAATGACTGCAAAAGCTGAGAAATTAGGAATTCATAAACTGAGGCAAAGATGGGATGGAGATTTGAACATAGAAAATGGACTGATCGTTATAAATGAGATAGACTGGTTCAATACAATTTTATTCACCAGACACCTCAAAAGAAAATACATGGAATCGGATTTGTTTCAAATGTTAACAAGTCATTTGTACTTTTCTGCATTTGACTTGGCAATGTCCTAAAGTTGGGCAGCTTGGTTGAAATAAGTATTTTTTTTAAAATTCCCACAGGATCCATGAGAAAGAGATGTTAAGGAATTAAATTTAAATTAAAACTGAATATTTACCAGGTTTAAATTGCTGCAAATTGTACAGCTAGAAAGTGCGTGGCCATATCTTGCAAACTGGCTGAGGTTCGGAACTGTTCACCACAGGAAAATAATGTATCGTTCACGAGATGAACATTCTATCTTTGGAGCCCACATTTCCTAAAGGTGGGTTGAAGTGAAGTTTTGAAATATTCACAATATTATGGTTAAATAAAACATCTGTTGAAGATCTCTGGTCCCTCATATGGGATGTGGAGAGGGTGGGTCTGGGAAGATCTCAATTTGTATTAATCAGCCACATGTATCGGGATTTGAATTATATTCTTGTAAAATTAACAAGAATATAACTAACTCTTAAAAATTAATTTTAAAAAAAACCCTGACCCACACAAATGCCCCTGTTCACCTTGCCATTTTGTAAAAGGTGATGGGGGGAAAATCCTGACACAAGGGACAGATTTGAACCTGGGTCACTGTCATTTTCTGTTAAACATGCCAAGGTCAAAATTCGACTGACTGTCCTGTAACATAGTGCAATATTACACACACGTAAGGTAAGATGGTTACATCAGTAAAAATTAAATGAAATGCTTCTTACAGTCAAGAGCAAAAGAATTCCCTGCAGCCTCCAAACCAGCCCTTGCCCACAAATAACACGCCCCGCCCCCCTCCCCACCCCAATTCTGGGATCAAACCATCAGCAGCCTACACTTTGTTGGAATCTAGGGGTTAAAACATTATGAAAGAAATGATTAATTAATAAGTTGATATGTACTGCATGGTTCAGGGAAAAAGAGGAATGTGATTAAGTGGCAATCACAGCATGGAGCGAAGTTGGCTGAGCAAAATTGTCTGCTCCCAAATACAGGGAGAGGAAATTCATAAAACGATTTAGGAGGAAAGCTCCAACTGAAGGAGGTGGTGAGTAGCACAGGAGACACAGGCCAGACCAGAACAAAGAATGGCCTGCAAGAAACCAAGGAAATGGAAAACCAGTCTAGGAGGAAGATTAAGGCATGAGGAGGTGTTAAAGAGAACAGCAGAAATTGGCCAGACAGGAACAGAATGGTGATTAGAAATATCTGGTGATGAATTAATTTCTGATCAAAACAACAGGATAGTCTGGCCTGGAGGATTAAGATGGGAGCGCAACACCCCAGATATCTGCAAAACAGGAGATGACTTGTGATAACCCTTATGCAAAAAGATCTAGCAAAGGAAGCCAACTTTTGTTCTGTATGATAAGGTTGATCGATATAAACTGAGCCAACTGGACAATAGGGGTCAGTCTTGGGGAATAGCTCACTGTGCAGGTGACCTATGAACTAACGACTGACCCAGAGCTCTGTTAAGTTTTATTCTTGTGCTGGGTAATAAATTGACTGTTGAACCGAATACCTTCTCCTATCACTTCATTCAAAGAACACGCTGGACTCAGACCACATACAGACTAAATTAAGAGTAAGGGAAAGCCAGAGTCCGACAACTTCAGAGCCAAACCTCAGGCACAAACATCCCAAAACCATCATCCCAAGACAAGAGCTAAAGTTGCAGGCACAGTAAACCACACACATTAAAACAACACATTTCTCTGGCTCAATACCCACGAACCACATGGAACACCAGTTTGCAAACTACCCACAAACAGGGGCTTCCACAAACACCGGATTCCTTTCACCCCAACAACTCAAAGAACCACCCCAGAAAAAGCAGCCACAGTAAAACCAGGCTTCCTACCTTCCACTGATGGCAGCATCACCTCATCTCTGCCTGAAAGCTGCAAGTGACGAGAGTGGGGAAACTCTCCTGTTTGAAACCCTGAGCTGGAATCAGGAGGACAATTAATTCAGGTGTGAAATATCTCAGTAAATTGTGGCTGGCCCTTTAAACAAGGCCCATCTCCGCCCTTCAAGAGAGCTGCAATTAAGGGAATAGCACCTTTTTAATTTGGAGTGGGAGTTAAAACAGTTTTCTCACCTGTGGCATTGAGATGTTTGAGGAGATGATACCTCTCGATAGGGGAGTGTTAGAGCTTTATGAGAGATTTGTTTGTTTGTGGGGCTTGTCTTTTGAATTTTGGTTTGGAAGCCTTTTGTGGTCTATGACAGCTGAAAACTAAGCAAACTAGGGTTTTCTTTGATCCTGATGGTTGTGCAGCAGTTCAAACTTCTCAAATGCAGAATTTGAGCTGTTTGCTCTCCCAGTGCCCTAGAGCATTGGTTTGGGAATATTTATGCCACAGGTGGTGTTATGGTCCTGTTAAGTCAATGACTCTGGATCAAATCTGGCCCCGTCTGTAAGGGGTTTGTGTGTTCACCCACTCTTCAGTGGAGGTGGCAGGTTAACAGGGGTTTGTGGGGGGGAAAATTGCAGGTGAATGAGGGGGAATGCACAGAGCTGGTGGGGTGAATAGGAGTGTGAGGCAGTTGTTGGCGAAGGAGAGTGTGTTGCAGGGATGTGTAACTGAGGACTCACCATCCAATCTCAGACCAGAGTGAAACAGGATTCTTATCGTGCTCACAAATTCCTTCGTCACTCCTCAAACGATGATCAGTATTCTGACTCAAGCGTTTTCTGGCCTTGTGACGACAAGCGGGCCTAACATTCCAATGGCAAATGAGGCAGGGAGGATGTTTCCTGTAATAGAGGTAGTAAAAGTTCCATTAGAGAGGAATACGTTGCCTTTAACTGATAACATGCGGTGGGGTCTCGGTACATTTGGTGATGTCTGGGATCTCTCTATCAATATAAAAAATGAAAATCAAGGCTGGGTCTCTCTGTGGGGGGGGGGTATCTAATATTTGCTTATGTCATAATCTAATTCATCCCAACTGGCAGTGCGGGCTTTGTTCCCCAAGGCATCCGTATTGGCTGTCCATGGACCATCTCTGTCCCAATATAGTCCTCAGTGTCTCTTGCATTTAAATCAATGATGGCATCAGCACCTTTTGGCCAATTTTAGCTGTGTTTACTCAGTCAATCTGGCCAGTTTAGTTTTTCATTCAGTACTGGTGTCTGGGGTTAATGGGAGTAGTGGATGATTGATAATTCCTGAAATAATTCTTCATTCATCTTATTTTTTTTTAATTATTTAATTTCACATATGCATTAAAAACTAATTTTTTATTTGAAATAACATCAAATGAATGCATAGTGATTAAAAAAAATTAACCCCTTGTCTTGGGATGATGGTTTTGGGATGTTTGTGCCTGAGGTTTGTCTCTGAAGTGGACGCTGCTGATGGGTTGATCCCAGAATGGTGGGGGGGGGGGGGGTGTTTGTGGGCAAGGGCTGGATTGGAGGAATTCTCTTGCTCTTGACTGCAAGAACCATTTCATTTAATTTTTCCTGATGTAAAGAAAAAAAGAAAAAAACTTCTGGATAGTATTTTTAAAAATTTACCAAACCTTTCAAATAAAATCTAACATCTTAAATTTCTTGATTTTAGGAGTCGGAAGGTTCATGTTGAGCTTCCAAGTTACTGCCACACATTTTACCCCTAGAACAATTACAGCACAGAAACAGGTCATTTGGCCCTTCTCTTCTGCTCTGAACTAAATACTCTCCTCCAGTACCACCTCTCTGCATTCCCCACCCCTCCAATTTTCTCTTAAATGACAAAATGGACCCTGCTTTCACTATTTCTCCCGGAAGCTCACTCCACTCAGCCACCATTGAGTCAAGAAGTTCCCCCTCACGTTACTTCAAAACTTTTGCCTCTTAACTCAAGACCTCTTGTTTCAATCTCTCCCACTTGCAATGGATTGCCTATCCACATCAACTCTATCCATCCTTCTTGTAATTTTAAATACTCTACCAAATCCCCTCTCGGCTTTCGAGTTGACAGGAATGCACTCATGGATGGTTGGATGAATTCTCTTGGGGAACAGTTCATAGTGGCTCAAAAGTGCTTGATTAGATGCAAGGAGAGCTGCCACTGAATGCTGCATTTATTTGGTTCTGGGTTTCGAAGGTACCTCAGCTCTCTCTCTTTTGTACTCGGTCCAAAAGACATTGCTGATCTTATTTGGAATTAGACCAGTTTCAATGAAGCAATGCTGAAGATTTTTGCTGGGGGGGGGGGAATAAGCATTGCATTAAATTAAGCTGCGGCTGGTCATCCTTAAGTGTTGATCTGCAGTCCAAGTCTGGTGAGCTTTCTGGGATGGGCTAACGTTCCAGGCAACTCCTTCTTCACACAACAGGATTCAACATTTAATAGGACGGGGGGTGGGGGAATAATCTTGGGTTAAGTTCCATTTGTGTTTTAGTTCATAAAGCCCATTGGATTTTGACTTCTATCGGGAGCACAGTGGGATATGAACAACATTTCTTGTTGTTTTCAGAGTATATCTTTCCCCTGGTTTATAATTCTTTGTGTGAATCATTTTTTTACTCCTGTCCAAGTTAGTAACAGGAAACACTGTGGGAGTGGGACGCTGTTTCATCGCTGGTAAAGTCCAACAACTGGTGAAACATTGACATGATTGAAGCTCTCTTGAAGGCAGGTTTCCAATTACTGCAGGTAACTTTCAGTTCAAGATCTTTCACCCCATCTTCCTCACTCGTGCACAGTGTCACGGCCGTCAATGACGGAGGGAGGAAAGTTGGTTTGAAAATGAGCAAATTGTTTACGTCAGAGCCAAGTCTGAAACCACCTTTTATTGAATCAAGTGAGATGCAGGACTGGTCACGGTGGCTGCTGGGAAGCACATGCAGATAGCCTTGCCCACAAGGAATCTTTTGAGTCCTCATTCTCAACATAGGGTGGCAGTGTCCTAGGGTCTCCTTCTTTCGCCTCGTCTTCCTTAATCATCTGAAGCCTGATTTCTTTCCCCTCTCATTCAGCCTGCATTATTTTCTGCATCCTCTCCCTGTTACTCCCTTGCTTTCTATTCCCTTCATTTTCTCCTTCATCATTAATTTTAGCAAAGATGACTGGCTTGGTTTAGTCTGTAACATGTTTGAGTTTCAAGTGGAACATTTAACGTGGGCTCAGTGCTGTTTTGAAATATTAGCAGAACAGAGGATGACACCAGTCACTGATGGATAGAAGAGAAAAAGATCCCCCTCTCTCTGGTAAGGTCGTGGGCAAGAGACCTAAGAGAGGAACAAGTCTGAATAAACATCTTTCCTGATTAACTGTGTCCGGTGCATTGATTGAGTGGTGCTGTTGCAGCAGACCCCACTCTTATCCATAATTGATTGGAAACTAATCTATGGTCACTGGACCCAAAATGTTCACATACACGTTTTACCTCTCTAACTATTACAGCATCGAAATAGGCCAACTTTGCCCTTCGATTCCACGCCGAACACTTTGTCCTACCTAATCCCATTGACCTACACTCGCCCCTTGACCCTCCATTCCTTTCCTGTCCAAATACATATCCAACTTCTCCTTAAGAGCTAATATTGAGCCTGCCTCCTCCACTTCATCTGCAAGTCCATTCCACACACCCACCACTCTGAGTGAAAGTCCCCCCCTCACATTTCCTCGAAACTTCTGCCCCTTTCTCTCAACCCACGTCAAATCTATACCCCAATAATTTTAAATACCTCAACCCAATCCAACCTCAACCTTTTATGCTCCGCAGAATAAAAATCTTGCTTAACCTTTCCCTATAACTTAGACCTGTGGTTTTCAAAATGCTCTCAAACTCAAATTCCACTTGAAGCAATCCCTACACCAGAAATGCTCTGTGATTAGTCAGGAATTGATTCAGGTGCTATGAAAGGAACCATCTACATCCTACAGGATGGAGCGCCAGAATAGCGTACATAGTTGAAGAAATTAAATTCCAAGACTTTGCTCTGCAAAGTGTTTCAACTTCAAAAGTACAGCCCCTCATGGCCAATCCCAGGAATTTACTGGGACAGGGTCCAGTGGAAAAGGGACACTGTCCAAATGCCAGTGTCAAACGATGTCATTTCACGCCACCTCTAACCCTACTCATATCCTCGGCGTTTGCCGACGTCGGCCTGATGGTAAAACCAGTGGAAGAGAGACAGCAGAGAATCACCTGTTTCCAGTCGAAGGCAGAACACTCCGCTCCCCGGGGATGAGTTGTGTTCAGTGGAAAAGCAATCTTGTGTCCCAGTGGAAATGGCACCAAGGGCTTCCTAACCTGAGACACTGCATGGCCAATGAACTGGGATTCCCGTGGAAAAAGGGTTTCAGACTGCTTTGTAAAATCTGCATGCAGTGCTTCAACCAAAATGAAGGCCAATGGGATGATGAGCTTCATTAAACTTTTCTACGTGGTCGTGCGTGAAAGTGAGGCCATTTTGGCAAGAAAGCACAGAAAAATTAACCACGATCACAGGAGTGGCCTCCACGTGAGACCTGGAGCAATATCTTCATGGAAACAAGCAACAACTTGACCAAATATCTAATCTCATTTATAAAAATAGCACTGGCCTTCGCGAAAAGATGTATCACGATCAACTGGATGTCCGATAGCACGCTGGGCTGTGGAAATGAACTGCTGTTACCTACGGGAAAAAAAAATCACATAAACGTGACCCTTTAGTAAAGGTCTGTCAGCTGTACCTGGACCACATAGGGGCCCAGACACTAATATAAATGAACAATAAAAGGGGATGAATGTAACCATTATATATACCAAAACCAAGTTTCCCCAACTGGACTCATCTACTTGTAATCTCTGAAAATGTGGATATGAAAACAAACTGCAATAGAGAGAGAAAAAATTCAAAGTGCAAAAGGGAGAGTCTTTAAATGAGTCCCTGAATGTGTGTTGAGTCTCGTGATGAAGGGGTAGCTGCTGTTCCTGAACCTGGCTATACCTCTTTCCTGATGGGAGCAGTGCGAACAGAGCGGGTGATGTGGATCCTTGATTGCTGCTGCTCTCTGACAGCAGCGTTCCCTGCAAATGTTCTCAAATGTGGCAGGTTTTTACCTGAGATGTCCTGGGCGGTGTCCATACTTTTGTAGAGATTTTTGCTCAGGGGTATTGGTGTCACAAGACAACTGATCAAACCTACTACAAACTGAACCTTTCACCCCTCACACCCGTAAACCCACTATTTTTCTTGCATCAATGTGCCTGTCTAAATGTTAAAGGTCCCTATTATTCCAGACCACACCATCCTGCCCGGCCATGCACTCCAGGCACCCGCAGCCTTCTGCACGTTCTCTTTCTACAAGTCCTTCAGCAGCCTTGTGTTTCCTCAGCACTGCCTGCTCCTCCACCAAGCTCTGCCTGAAATCCAACACTCTATGAGCTTCCTGCATCACTCCAGAGAAAAGCCCAAGGTTTCTCTCTCTGGATATTGCATTTACTTCATTCTGATGGGCTGAATTCCTGCAGCTTCCCAATCAAACATCTGCAATCGCCTTTAAATTGTGCCCCTCTGCACAGATTTGTGCCACCTGCTTTTAAACAGGTTAAATCCTATGGGCATTCTGACAGTATCCTTCCACTCTCTCTCTCTCTCTCTACCGGTGGAACTAAATCCTTCTGCTCAAATTGTTGCTTGGTCTGGGCTTCTGTCCTTTTGCCTGGATTCTCATTCTCTGCTATTTCAATCTGAAATACGAGGAATAAAACCGTGGGAATATGGATCGGAATTCTTTCTGGCTAGAGCATCTCAAACACTGCTCTCATCCTCGTGTGTGCACAGGTAGAGACAAGAACAAATCTTGTCCTTAGTCACTGTGAAATCCATCTCCAAGATGATGGCACTTGATTCCTGTGTGTTTTTTTTTAACCTTGCTTAGTGCTAGTTTTTCCTTTTGAATTGAACATTGCAATATATGTTAATGCACTTTCCAAATGGTTTTACAATGTAAACAATATTTTAAAGAAAAATCTGAAGACTTCACCATCTGAGATGCAGATTCTAATCTGTGGCTTCGGCGGGTCCGCGCCCAGGGGTATTTGAATTATTTTAAAGAGGACCGTCTTCCAATGTCTGCAGTGAAACTGGGAGAAAGAGGGTTGGGCTGTCGGTGTCATAGTTAATGACGTCTCATTACAGAACTGAAAGTTTACAGTCTGTGGTGAACTGATATTCTCGTCCCACTGAGCAGCACCCCTTCCTGCTCATTCCCATCCATGGGGCCGGGACTCCCTCAACCTCACGGGTCCCCCTCACACTCGCAGTTCTCCGATCCCCTCAACCATACGGATCCCCCAAAGCAACCGGCTTCCCACCCCCACCTTCAGCCTCGCAGGTGCCCTCAGCCTTCTGGGTCCACGTCCCGGTCCCCCCTCCGCCCTCTGGGTCACCATACCTCCTCAACCTTCTGGGTCCCCGTCCCCTCCCCCCCTCAGCCTTCTGGGTCCCCATCCCCGTCCCCCCTCAGCCTTCTGGGTCACCGTACCTCCTCAACCTTCTGGGTTCCCGTCCCCGTCCCCCCTCAGCCTTCTGGGTCCCCGTCCCCCCTCAGCCTTCTGGGTCCCCGTCCCCCCTCAGCCTTCTGGGTTCCTGTCCCCCCTCAGCCTTCTGGGTCGCCTTCCCCCCTCAGCCTTCTGGGTCCCCGTCTCCGTCCCCCCTCAGCCTTGTGAGTTCCCGTCCCCGTCCCCCCTCATCCTTCTGGGTCCCCGTTCCCCCTCAGCCTTCTGGGTCCCCGTTCACGTCCCCACTCAGCCCACTGGGTCACCGTCCCCGTCGGCGTCCCCCCTCAGCCTTCTGGGTCCCCGTCCACCCTCAGCCTTCTGGGTCCCCGTCCCCGTCCCCCCTCAGCCTTCTGGGTCGCCGTCCCCATTCCCCCTAAGCCTTCTGGGTCCCCGTCCCCGTCCACCCTCAGCCTTCTGGGTTCTCGTCCCCCCTCAGCCTTCTGGATCGCTGTCACCGTCCCCCCTCAGCCTTCTGGGTCCCCGTCCCCCCTCAGCCTTCTGGGTTCCCGTCCCCGTCCCCCTTCAGCCTTCTGGGTCCCCGTCTCAGTCTCCGTCCCCCCTCAGCCTTCTGGGTCCCCGTTTCCCCCCCAGCCTTCTGGGTCCCCGTCCCCCCTCAGCCTTCTGGGTCCCCGTCCCCCCTCAGCCTTCTGGGTCCCCGTCCCCCATCAGCTTTTTGGGTCCCCGTCCCCCCTCACCTTTCTGGGTCCTGATCACCCTCACCCTTCTGGGTCCTGATCACCCTCACCCTTCTGGGTCCTGATCACCCTCACCCTTCTGGGTCATGATCACCCTCACCCTTCTGAGTCCTGAACACCCTCACCCTTCTGTGTCCTGATCACCATTACCCTTCTGGGTCCTCATTCCCCTCACCCTTTTGGTTCCACGAGTACCTCAGCCTTGCGTGTCCCTCAACCTTCTGGATACCCGTCCCCCTCAGTCTCGCAGGATCCCCGCCCCCCACAGCCTTGCGTGTCCCTCACTCCTCTGGCAGATCTCCCACACCCCTCTGGCGGGTCCCCCTCACCCTTCTGGGTCCCCGACCCCCTCACCCTTCTGGGTCCCCGACCCCCTCACCCTTCTGGGTCCCCGACCCCCTCACCTTTCTGGGTCCCCGTCCCTCTCCCCCCTCTGCCTCGCGGGCCCCAACCCCCCCCTCTGCCTCGCGGGCCCCGACACCCATCTGCCTCGCGGGCCCCGACACCGCTCAGCCTCGTTGGAGCGTTCCCCCCTCAGCCTCGTGGGCCCCGACCCCCCACAGACTCGCGGGCCGCGACGCCCTTCAGCCTAGCGGGCTACGACTCCCCTCAACCTCGCGGGCCGCAACCCTCCTCAGCCTCGCGGGTCCCCGATCCCCCTCAGCCTCGCGGATCCCCCTCCCCCCCACAGCCTCACGGACCCCGACCGCCCCCTTCAGCCTCGCGGGTCCCCGACTACCACAAACCCTAACGCCACCCCGACCCAAACTCCCTCACGGTTCCCCGGCCCCACCTCACAACCATCCCCCTGCCCGTTCCCCTCCGAGCTCCGGCCACCCCCGACCCAAAGGGCGACCCGTGGAATCTCTGTCCTCCCTGGTCTCGCTCCCAAAATGCCCCGATTCCCGCCCGTGAGGAACCGACATGAACCTCTCTCCCCCTCCCGCTCGCCACCAACTCCTCCAAACGCGGCAAAGATCAACAACATGGCAGCCACCAGGGGTCGCTCTCGCGAGAGCTTGGGCCACCCCTCCACGGGATCTCCTCTCCACCACCCGAGCCCCTGGATGGAGCCCCAGGGCTCGAGGTCCAGCCCTTTGGAGCCCCCTCTCTCCTGAGAACCTCGTCCCACTGGGGAAGGGTCCGAGAGCTGCCTCGGGCCTCCAGTCCATCTCCCCTTCAGGGTGCACATTTCCACACCAGGACCTGCCCCACATTCCCCCCCCCAAGAGTCCAGTCCATCCCACCTCCACCACCTTGGCCCAAAGCTCATTCCACGCTCCCACCCTCCTCTGAGGGAAAAAAATCCCCCTTCAATCTCAATCCATGTCCTCCTCTTTGAATCTCTCCCACTCTCCTTGGAAACAGCCTGTCCCCATGGACACGATCCGTCCCCCCTCACAATTTTCAAATCTTCCTCAATCTTCTACGCTCCAGGGAATAAAGTCCCAGCCTGTCCAACCTTCCCCTGGAACTCAAACCCCGAAAGCCAGACCACTTTCTTGTCCATCTCCTCGACGCGCTGTCTCATTCCTATCCTTCCTCTCCTCCGGCCACCCAAACGGCACACAACGTTCCCAAGTTGGCCTCACCAATGCCTCGTCCAACTTCCTCGTGGCCTCCCACCTCCTGCACTCAATCCTCTCATTTCTGAAGGCCAAAATACCAGAAGCTTTCTTCACTCCCCCCCACCCCCCCATCTCTACAAGGGACTCCACTTTCGGGCAGTTCTGTACCACAGTTCCTCAATCCCTTTGTTTGACAACACTCCTCAATGGTCTGCCATTTAACATTCAAACTCTTACGTTTTAAGAATCAATTGCAGAGATCCATGGATGTGAGAAGTCAGGAGGGTTAGGGACTGGGTGCAGGTCGATGAGACTGGCAGAATGATATTTCACCATGGACGAGAAGGGCAGAAGGGTCTCTTTTCTTTGCTGTGGTGTTTCTAGGGTAGAGTTCACACCATTCTCAGGAAGGAGGATGAGCAGACAGATGTCATGGTCCACGGGTAGATCCTGCCAGGAGAGATGAGGAAGTTAAGTGCACAACCAAGGGGTCTCTCTCTGTCAGTCTGTGTGTGTCTCTATCTCTCTGTGTCTCTCTCTCTCTGTCTGTGTCTGTCTGTCTGTGTCTCTGTCTGTCTGTGTCTCTCTCTCTCTGTCTGTGTCTCTCTCTCAGTCTGTGTCTCTGTCTCTCTATCTGTGTCTCTCTTTGTGTCACTCTGTGTTTGTCTCTGTGTCTGTCTCTGTCTGTGTGTGTCTCTTTGTGTGTATGTCTGTGACTCTCTCGCTGTGTCTCTCTCTCTCTGTCTCTCTCTCGCTGTCAGTGTCTCTCTCGCTGTCAGTGTCTCTCTCTCTGTATGTGTCTCTCTGTGTGTCTGTATATCTGTCTCTCTGTGTCTGTGTGTCAGTGTGTCTGTCTGTCTGGGTATGTGTGTGTGTGTCTCTCTCTGTCTGTGTCTCTGTATCTGTGTCTGTCTCTGTGTGTCTGTCTCTGTGTGTGTGTCTCTCTCTCTCTGTGTGTCTCTCTCTGTGTCTGTGTGTCTGTGTCTGTGTCCGTGTGTCTGTCTCTCTCTGTCTGTGTCTCTCTGTCTGTGTCTCTCTGTCTGTGTCTCTCTGTCTGTGTCTCTCTGTCCATGTCTCTCTCTCTGTCTATCTCTCTCTCTCTGTCTGTGTCTCTCTCTGTGTGGGTCTGTGTGTGTGTGTCTCTCTCTCTCTCTCTCTGTCTGTTTGTGTGTGTTTCCCTCTCTGTGTCTCTGTGTGTCTCGCTGTCTGTGTGTGTGTCTCTCTCTCTGTCTCTCCCTCTGTGTCTCAATGTGTGACTCTCTCTGTGTCTGTATGTGTGTGTCTGTGTGTGTGTGTGTGTGTGTGTGTTTGTGTATCTGTCTCTCTGTGTCGTGTGTGTGTCTCTCTGTGTCTCTATGTGTGTCTCTCTGTGTCTGTCTGTGTGTATGTCTGTCTCTGTGTCGTGTGTGTGTCTCTCTGTCTCTATGTGTGTCTCCCTGTCTCTGTCTGTGTGTATCTCTCTCTCCATCTGTGTGTGTCTCCGTCTGTGTGTATCTCTCTGACTCTCTCTCGCTGTCAGAGTCTCTCTCTGTCTCTGCCTGTGTGTGTGTGTGTGTGTGTGTGTGTGTGTGTGTGTGTGTGTGTGTGTGTCTCTGTCTGTCTGTCTGTCTGTCTGGGTATGTGGTTCGCTCTCTATCGGTGTCTCTAATATTTGCTAATTCATTACCCACCATTATCCATCCCGACTGGTGGTGCGGGCTTTGTTCCCCAAGGCGTCCGTATTGGCTGTCCATGTACCATCTCTGCCCCAACGCATTCCTCGGTGTCACCTGCATTAAAATCAAGGTGGCATCAGCACCTTTTTGGACACTTTTAGCCGTATTTCCTCAGTTGTTCTGGCCAGTTTTGTGTTTCGTTCACACATTCCTGCTGCCTGGGGTTAATGGCACTCGAGGAAAATCGCCAGTTCCTGAAACAATTCTTCATTTATTTTATTTGTAACATTTTTACATTTAATTTAACATATGCATGAAAAAACCTAAATTTCTGATTTGAATATAAGATAAAATTAATGCATAGTGATTTAAAAAGTAACCCCTCCCACAGCTGCCCAATAGAAAACAATAAAGAGAGGAAACATCTAGATAGTATTCATAAAAATTGAGCAAAACTCTCAAATAAAATCTTGCTTTTCTTGGTTTTAGGAGTCAGAAAGTTCGTGTTGGGTGAGTACAACTTAATTCCTACAATTGGAAAATACACATCCCAAATCTTCAAAAGAGAAATTCAAATTTGTTCCGTGCATTCAATGTAATTATTTCAAGTGGGATACAACGGCCTATTTCAGTGTGGCTATCGACCCATTCCCAAATACGCATCGGACTTCCAAGTTACTGCCACACATTTTAACCCTATCACAATTACAGCACAGAAACAGGTCATTTGGCCCTTCTTGTCTACACTGAACGAAATATTCTCCTCTCGTACCACCTCTCTGCATTCCCCTCCCCTCCAATTTTCCCTGAAATGACAAAATGGACCCTGCCGCCACTACTTTTCCCGGAAGCTCACTCCACTCAGCCACCACTCTGAGTAAAGAAGTTCCCCCTCATGTTACTTCCAAACTTTTACCTCCTGTTTCAATCCCTGCTCCCCGCAATGAAAAAAGTCTCTCCACATCAACTCGTTCTATCCTCCTAGTAATTTTAAAGACTTCGATCAAATCCCATCTCAACCATCTACAATCCAAAGAATAAAGACTTCATTTGCTCAATCTTTCTTTGTAATCTAGTTGCTGATATCCAGGTAACATTGACGTAAATCTTCTCTGCACCCTCTCTACTTTGTTGATAGCTTTCCTCTCATTTGGTGACCAGAAGTGTACACAGTATCTCAACAGGGCCTCACCAATATCTTGTCTAGTCTCAACCTCACTGCCCAACTCCCGTATTCTATGCTATGGTTGATCAAGGCCAGCTATTTGAACAGATTCTTTTCGAGGGACTCTCTGATTACCCTCCAATAATTAACCTATCACTGTCAGGCTCACCTGGTTGGCTTTTGAAGCCGTTTTTAAACAAGGGAACATTAGATTACATCCATTCCTCTGGCACCTCAACCGTGGATAAACAGGTTTTAAACATTTCTGTCAGAGCCCTTGCAATTTCTACTCTTCTTTCCCTCAAGGCCAAGGGAATATCATGTCAGACCTCCATCCACCATCAGATAAAAATCAGCCATCACAAGGTGAAGGCAGGACAGTAGTCTCACCTCTCCAGCACGAGTCACCCCAGGATCAAGTCAGCACTGACTGCAAGAAGTTTCTACATCCTCTTGGTGTCTGTGTGGATTTCCTCCCACACTCCACAGCTCAAGGGGGCCGTAAGTTCATTGGCGATTTGGAAAGCTCAAGACCATGGGGTGGAAGTGCACATTCTGGACCTGGGGGCATCAATTCAATTCAACTGCACGGATGAACCTTTGGGCACGACCTGATCTTTTTCTGGTTTCAAACTCATTATTTTTGAAAATTGTATGTGCACCTCTAATGCAACACGACTGCTGCAAAACAGGCTTCTTGATGCATATCCATGACAAGAACTCGGGAGAATCTGATTTGGTTACTAGACTTTTGAACAGAACAGTGTCTGGACATTTTATCCCTAAACTGAAACTTTATAGACATACAGAACAAAAAGAGGACAAAACAAGCTTGTGTCTCACCAATACCACAATTCACGGACATTTTTAAAGTTCTCAAGGGTGGCAGAAAACACAAACAACAGACAAACTCCTTCCACACTGTCACTTTGAGAGCTTTGGACTCACCATGCTATAAATATTGCCAAGCCATCACTCTCTCTCCAAATCAATGACCAAAAGTCCTGGCTGAGCGATAGATTTGAGACATTTTACCCGCTATGTAGCAATCAGGCACAAGGAAAATTGCTGCTTCCATTGTAAAGTATTTAGGAATCTCAGACCACAAACAACCTTCACCCCGAAAAACAAGCAATTCTCCACAATAAAACTAGGTTTCCTTCCTGTCTGCAAGCATCTGCTCTCTTGAGTCTGAATGGCACAACTGGGGAAACCGTTTCAAACCCATGACCTGAAACAGCATATTCTCTTCCCCTAATTAGAGCTGTCTTGAATTGGCCACCACTGCCCGAGCAAGAATGAACTGGGAGATCTCACACTTGCTCCTTCACAGGTGAGACCTCCCTGTTCATTGGAGCTCCATATTATCCATCTTGCTCTATTTTGTTAACCTTAATCAAGTCTCCTCTCATTCTCCAACACTCCCATGAAAAATAAAAATCATGTATCCTGTAGTTCGCGAGTCCGGACACCAGGTGGTGGTATTATACCTAGATCTCTCTCTCTCCCTAGCTTCATGCATGCAGTACTCGGTGTGAACAGGCGGTGGCAGCACTTTACAGCCCTTGCAATCTGCAGCTTGAACAGGAGATGTCGGAGTTACGGAGACATGGCTGCGGGAAGGGCAGGATTGGGAAATCAATGTTCCCGGGTACACGTCCTATAGAAAAGACAGAAAGTTAGGAAGAGGGGGTGGGGTAGCTCTGTTGGTAAGAAATGAAATTCAGGCCTTTGAAAGGAAAGACATTGAAACAGGTGGGTAGAGTCTGTTTTGATAGAATTAAGAAATTGTAAAGGCATGAGGACCATAATGGGGGTCATTTACAGGCCTCCGAAAAGTAGCTCAGATATCGGTGGCAGTATAAATCAGGAATTAAGAGTGGCATGTCAAAGTGGTAGCAATACGGTAGTTATGGGGGACTTCAACATGAAAGTGGACTGGGATAATCAGACGGGGGCAGGAACACAAGAGAGTGAGTTTATTGAATGTCTACGAGATACTTTCTTCCATTGATTTAATTATAATTTGGTTACTTTGTTCTTTCTGTTAATTTTTTTCCCCAGTTTTATCCATATTTGAATCCAAATTCAGGTTGAAATCCCCTCCTATTAATATGTTCCCTTGCGTATCTGCTACCTTCAAAAAGATATCTTCCATCAACTTTTGATCTTCTTCGTTAGGTGAATATACATTGAGTAGATTCCAAAACTCTGAATATATCTGACATTTTATCATTACATATCTCCCTGCTGGATTTATTATTTCCTCTTCTATTTTAAATGGCACATTTTTACTAATTAATATAGCTACTCCTCTTGCTTTTGAATTATACGATGCTGGTGTTACATGTCCTACCCAATACGAGATACTTTCTTGGAGCAGCAAGTGGAAGAACCTACCAGGGGGAAGTCGATTCTGGACTTGGTGCTGTGCAGCGACGCAGAGTTAATAAGTGACCTCGATGTAGGGGAGCCATTAGGGAATAGTGACCATGGTATGGTTATTTTTGAGCTGCAATTAGAAAGGGAAAAAGAAAGGAAGTCGGAAGCATCTGTACTGCAGTTAAATAAAGGGGATTATGCAGCTATGAGGGAGGAGCTAGCCAAAATAAAATGGAAAGATACACTAGCTGGGAGGACAACTGGGGAAAATGGCAGGTATTTTTGGACATTTTTTACAGGATTCAAGACAAATTTATTCCAAAGTGGAGTAAAGGCTCTAGGAGATGCAAATGGCAGCCATGGCTAACTAATGAAATCAAGTGCACTATCAAATCCAAAGGGAGTAAGTATAAGATAGCGAAGCAGAGTGGTAAGTTAGAGGATTGGGAAACCTTCAAAGAGCATCAGAGGGTAACTAAGAAATTCATGAGAGGGGAAAATGAAGTACGAGAGGAAATTAGCAAATAATATAATGGAGGATAGCAAAAGCTTTTTTCAATATGTGAAGAGGAAGAAATTGGTTCTGTCTACAATTGGTCCATTAAGAATGGAAAAGGGTGGAATTATTACCGGAAACAAGGAGTTGGCTGAGGAATTTAACAAATACTTTGCATCTGTCTTCACCAAGGAGGATATAGGTTATGGACAGTTAGGGGGTAGTGGTCATGCGGTATCAAGAGACTTGGGGAACTTTCCTGGGGAAGTAGGGGATCTAATGGATATCCGGATCTAGAAGCAGGAGGTTGTGAGTAAATTGTTGGGACTGAGGGCTGATAAAACCCCAGGGCCTGATGGGCTGCATCCCAGGGTGCTTAAAGAAGTTGCTATGGAAATTGTGGAGGCACTGGTCGACATTTTCCAAAGTTCCATAGATTCGGGGGAGGTCCCTGAGGATTGGAGAGTGGCTGATGTGGTGCCGATTTTTAAGAAGGGAGGGAGGGAGAAAACGGGAAATTATAGACCGGTCAGCCTGATGTCAGTGGTGGGGAAGATACTGGAATCTATCATAAAAGGAGTAATAGCAGAACACTTAGGCAGAAATAATAGTATAAGGGCTAGTCAGCATGGATTCCTTAAGGGTAAGTCATGCTTGGTGCCTGCCACATTGACCACCGCCAGTGGGCTGATAACGCCTCAAACCGTGCATCTTGGCGCCTCACAGTTTGGCGGGCAGCAGCCTCCTTTGAAGAAGACCGCAGAGCCCACCTCACTGACAAAAGGCAAAGGAGGAAAAACCCAACACCCAACCCCAACCAACCAATTTTCCCTTGCAACCGCTGCAATCGTGTCTGCCTGTCCCGCATCGGACTGGTCAGCCACAAACGAGCCTGCAGCTGACGTGGACTTTTTACCCCCTCCATAAATCTTCGTCCGCGAAGCCAAGCCAAAGAAGAAAAAAGTCATGCTTGACTAACCTTCTGGAATTTTTCGTGGATGGGACAAAGAGGGTGGACTTGGGAGAGCCAGTGGATGTGGTGTATTTGGACTTCCAGAAGGCCTTTGATAAGGTACCGCACGGGAGACTAGTGGGCAAGATCAGGGAGCATGGAATTGGAGGTAAGGTGCTGACATGGATAGGAAATTGGTTAAGAAATAGGAAACAAAGGGTTGGAGTAAGCGGGTCTTTTTCAGGATGGCAGGATGTGATGAGTGGATTGCCGCAGGAATCGGTATTGGGTCCTCAGTTGTTTGTAAATTATGTAAATGATTTGGATGAGGGGATTATTATTAACATGAGCAAATTTGCAGATGACACTAAACGGGGTGGCGGTGTGGGGTGTGAGGAGGATGTCAGGAAAATGCAGAGGGACTTGGACAGGTTGGGGGTGTGGGCTGCTGAATGGAAGATGACGTTCAATGTGAGCAAATGTGAGGTTATCCATTTCGGGGGCAATAATAGGAAAGCTGAGTATTATTTAAATGGAGACAAGCTAGGGAGTGGGGAGGAGCAAATGGATCTGGGTGTACTTGTTCACCGGTCACTGAAGGCGAACATGCACGTTCAGAAAGCTGTGAAGAAGGCAAATGGCATGTTGGCTTTCATAAAGAGGGGATTGGAGTATAGGAACAGAGACGCCCTTCTGCACTTGTGCAGGGCCCTGGTGAGACCCCACCTGGAGTATTGTGTCCAGTTCTGGTCTCCAATTTTGAGGAAGGACATACTAGCTATAGAGGATGTGCAGAGCAGATTTACAAGGTTAGTTCCAGGGATGGCGGGGTTGACATATGCTGAAAGGCTAGAAAATTGGACTTGTATCCGATGGAGTTTAGATGGATGAGGGGGGACATGATTGATGTATACAAAATTATCAGGGGCACAGACAGGGTGAAGTCGGATTACTTGTTCCCAGTGATGGGGGAGACGAGGACTAAAGGGCATAGTTTAAGAATACAGGGTAGGTCCTTTAGGACGGAGATGGGAAAACATTTTTTTACACAGAGAAGTGTGAATCTGTGGAATGCTCTGCCACAGAGGGTGGTAGAGGCAGATTCGCTGATTATGTTCAAAAGAGAGTTAGATAAGACTCTAGTGGGCAAAGGAGTTAAGCGTTATGGGGATAAGGCTGGAAAGGGGTACTGATAGTAGTGATCAGCCATGATCTGTAAAATGGCGGTGCTGGCTCGACAGGCCGAAGGGCCTACTCCAGCTCTTATTGTCTATTGAACCATTCCTCCAAGATCCCTCTGTTCCTCAATGCCCTCCCCTTCACTGCATATGTCTTGGTTATTCTTCCCAACATAAAGCACCTCACACTTACCTTCATTAAACTCCATCTGCCATCTTTCCAAACAGTCCAAATCCTTTTGTAATCCATGAAAACCCTCCTCACTCTCCACAACTTGAAAATAAGCAAAATGTATTACGTTATGTTAAGCTTTTCTTTGAAAATTTTAATAAAATTTAATAGAATATTTCAGGCCAATGGGACGCTAGGCATCATTAATCTTTCTATGTACCGCGTGGTCGTGTGTGAAAGTGTGGCCATTTTGGCCAAAAAAGCGCAGTAAAACGAACCGCGATCACAGGAGTGGCCTCCACAGGCGACCCGCAGCAATATGTTTGAGGTAATTTCATAGAAACAAACGACAACTTAAGCAAATATCAAATCTCATTTATAAAAATGGCACTGGCCTTGTCCTTTGACTGTTGGTTCCGTGATTAGTCAGGGATGTCTCAAGAATGGGGGGGGAAAGAAAGTGTTTGAAAACAATGAAATAACAAATGAAGGGCAGGGGAGTGGATGTGGGGTGTGTGGATTTTAGTGAGGCCTTTGACAGGGTTGCCCAGGGTAGATTCATTCTGATTGTCATGAGCCAAAGGATCTGTGGAACCTTGGCTGTGTGGATTCAGAATTAGTTTGCCTGCAGAAAGAGGTTCTCAACCTTCATCTTCTCACTCACCTACCACCTTAAGTAATCTCTGAACATTTAGGGATTGCTTCATGTGGTAGGTGAGTGGGAAGGGAAGGTTGAGGATGACGGTTCTAGATTGTTCATATGATTATTTTAAAATAGGGTTTGAACTTTCTTTCCACGCACTTACCACTAAAAGTGGTATGTGAGTGCAAGGAAAAAGGTTGAGAACCATTGGTTTAGTACGTTATATTTAAGGAATGAATATATGGGCTAGAACAACATCAAGGCCTGAAGGGCCTGTACTGTGCTGTGTTCTCTGGATCTGCTGATCAATGGCCAGGGTTACCCATCCAGTATGGACACTGCAACTGAGTAAGGCAAGAGGAAACTTCTTCAGTATTTCCAGCCCATCTGTAACCATGACCTAAACGTCAATATTGGTCTCAGCTCAGAAAAGAACGGGGAGGCCACAACTACAATTCAGAGGTTCAGAGATTGTGGTGGATTGAGAGACAGGATCGCCCTCGCTGGACGGTAAGGCACCTGAATGATGATATTTGGTGTCCAAAATAGGAACTTCTCTTATTTTTGATCATTGAGCCCGTGGTAAAACCTTCATTTCACTTCAAGTCACACTTTCCAAGAATGTGTCGACAACATTGAGGACCAGCTGTAGGCCCTGGTATGTTCACCTTCAAGTCCCAGCAACAACCTAACCAATCTCTGCACTTCTTCAATCACATGGATTCTGCAATTTGGTGACTTGGTCCTCCAAATATGAAACAGCTAAAGCAACCTGTAAAAATCCCATTTAATCCAAATATTTTTAGTCTCTTCCAGGAAAAATATTCTAGGATCCATTGGGAGTGTTCAAAATTTTAATTTTGGACCAAAATGTATATATTTTGGACAAACCCAAGTAGAATATATAAACATAGTAAAATAGGTGCAGCATTCGGCCATTTGGCCCTTCAAACCTACCCTGCCATTCAATACGATCATGGCTGATCAGTACCCAGTTCCTGCCTTCTCTCCATACCTCCTGATCCCCTTAGCCACAAGGGCCAATTCTAACCTACTCTTGAACATTGACAAGGAACCAGCCTCAACTACTTTCTGTAGCAAAGAATTCCATAGATCCATCATCCTCCAAGAGAGGAAATCTTTCCTCATCTCGGTCCTGAAAACCTTCCCCCAATGCCTGAAGAGGGCGCATAAAATCAGTGAACTGGTGCGGACTCGAAAGGCCAACATGGCCTGTTTCCGCTCCGTAAATGGTTATATGGTTATAGTATGGTTATCCTTAAACTGTAACCCCTGGTTCTGTATTTCCCAGCATTGCAAACAACCTACCCGCATCTAGTCTGTCTAAACCCTTTAGAATTTTGTTTCTATAAGATCCCCCTTCAATTTCCTAAATTCCAGAGAATACAAGCCTAGTCTATCCAACCTTTCTTCATCTGCAAGTCCTTCCATCCCTGGTATCAGTCTAGTGAATCTTCTCTGCACCCACTCCACGGCGAGGATGTCCTTCCTCGGATTAAAGAGGCCAAAATGGCACGCAGTACTCCAGGTGTGGTCTCACCAAGGCTGTGTACGGCTGCAGCAGGATCTCTGTACTCAAATCCTATTGCTATGAATGCCTTCCTCACTGCCTGTTGGACCTGCACACCCACTTTCAACGACTAATGCACAGCAACACCCAAGTCTCTCTGCATTTCCTGAACAGATACCGTTGAGGTAATAGTCCTCTTTCCTGTTCTTGCCTCCAAAGTGGTTCACCTCACATTTATCCACACAAAAAGAACCTACTTTATTACATGCAAGACAAATCTGATAACGTCAAATTAAATTTATTTTAATTGGGTGTCAAGTATAATCGATGTAAAAAAGATTATATTGTACCAGTCTCGACCTGACATTAATAATTTTAGTTGTACTTAATCATTTTCATATTTTAACTTTCAAATCAGATTCCCATTTTAATCTTGATTTATGAATTTCTAATTTAGGAGCTTTTTATCTGTACATTTCTGAAGTAACTCCATTAGTGATCACAGACAAAGGAACAGAACCAGGCCACTAGGCCCATCGAGTCTGTTCCATAAATCTACACTAAGCTACTCTACACTAGTTCTCATTTTTGGCCTTTCCCCCATAAACCCTTGATGCCCTCACTAATGAGATATTTGTCGTTCTTTTTAAAATACTCCCAGCGATCTGGCTTCCACTGCTGTATGCCGCAGTGAGTTCCACACATCCACGACCCTCTGGCTAAAGAAGTTCTTCCTGATCTCTTTTATACGGATAACCTCTCATTTTCAGACTATGAATAGTATTCTGCCTGTTTAATATTTCCACTGGTAGACGAGGCTTGTATTATACGTTATCTTTTCCAATGGAATACAAGACCTCCTTTCTGAATGCCACCATTGAATACTCATCATTTTCTAGCCCCAGCTAAAGCCAATCTCAAAGAGCAATTTGAGACTCATCTAATTTTAATTCTAAACTCAATTTCTTCATATAACCCAATAACAATACCTTAGGATCAAGTGAAAGTTTAAATTTTAATAAGTTCCTTGATTCTAACCCAGAAAGGTTTCACGTAATCAAGTCGAGTGCAAGAAAGAGCCAACTTGCTCATGGCACCTAAAGCACCGATTTACGTGAAACTCCACGAGTTCCACCTACCTACTTCCCTTTCCCATAACCCTCCCACCCCCTCGCATTCATGTACTCATATAACCTCATCTTAAATGACAGAATTGACCCTGGCGCAACTTCTTCCAGTAGATCATTCCACTCAGCCACCACTCTGAGTGAAGCATCCTCTTGTATTACTTCTCAAGTTTTGCCCCTTAACTTATGACCCCTTGTTCCAATCTCTGCTCCCCTTAGGGGAAAGAGCCTATTCACAGCTACTCTATCTATTCCCTTGATAATTTTAAATACCTCTATCAAATCCCCGCTCAACCCTCTCTGCTCCACTGAATGAAGTTCCAGTCTACTCAATCTTTCTACGTATTCAAAATACTGCAATCCAGGCAACATTTTCGTCAAACTTCTTTGCACTCTCTCTACCTTATTGATATCCTTCCTATAATTTGGAGACCAGAATGGCATACAATACTCCAAAGTTGGCCTCACCAACACTCTGAACATCACCTCCCCAGATCCTATATTCCATGCTATGATTTATAAAGGCCAGCGTACCCAAAGCCTTCTATCTCCATTGGAATCCACCTTCAAATTTAAAACGAATTTGGTAGGGGGAAGTGAACTGGACTGATAGGGAAGCAGATAGGAGAGTGAATATTGGAGTGGTTCTGTTAGACGGTGAAACAGTAAGGAAAAAGGGAACTAAAAGTGATAGGAGAGTAGGGGCAAGTGCATCGAGAACAAAGATGGAGGGAGAAAGGAGATATGGTATCAAGGTATTGTGTATGAATGCACTGAGTGTAAGGAATAAAAGGGATGAGCTTGAGGCGCGAATGGCAATGGGAGGTTATGACGTTGTCGGAGTTACGGAGACATGGCTGCGGGAAAGGCGGGATTGGGAAATCAATGTTCCCGGGTACACGTCCTTGTAATGGAGGGATAAAACCATATGCTCAGATGCTTCCTTGCTTATGTGAAACTGACAACACTGGGGCCACACTCAGGTCACCTTACTTTCAGAATTAGCAGATGTAATTAAACTCAGCCATGGGGATTTATCTGAAGATACACTTTGAAATGGAATTCCACCGTGAGGCCCAGGGAAAGCAGTTGTCAAATACGACACTCTGAAATTGACGTTTTGGTCACAACCTGTCTTGCTCAAGAAGTTGTAATGAGTCCTTGTATCTACGAGATAAACCAGGAAATCATAGCATCCTGGTTCCATAATAATCAATCTTCTAAATTGTAGAATAGTATGCTCAGCTTTGATTTTGACTGACAAATGTTAGAGGGAGTGGGTGCATGATTAATTGTTCTTTCCGAAATACAGGATGGCACGGTATTGCTAAAGCCTTAAAAGTTTCAATAAGTCTTTGTATCTACGAGATAAACCAGGATATCATAGCATCCTTCTCCATAATAATTCATCTTCTAAATTGTAGAATAGTATGCTCAGCTTTGATTTTGACTGACAAATGTTAGAGGGAGTGGGTGCATGATTAATTGTTTTTGGGGTATAAAAGTCTGTGGTCCTGCTGCTGAAGTTTAGACTCTCCGAGGGATGGGAACATCCTTTGTCAAGAAGGAAGAACAGCTAGAGTCCGAGCAACGTCCCGGTCGGGGGAGGTGAAGGAGCTGCTACCGGCGCCCCGGCAGCCTACTACAAGTGTGCTGTCATTGCCTCGCTTCGGCAGTTGGGACCAGTCCAGGCGTTGTTAAGTATGATTAGGCAGGCTTGCATATTGTAGTTTGAAACCTGCTTTATATTTGGAATAAACATTTGTGTAGACTGAACTGCTCTCGGTGTGTGTTTCTATTTTCTTTCGGTAGCTCAAACACTGTGACCAATCTAAAACGAACAAAGTGAAAGGTACAAGTTTACCCAAGATAGTCCTATAGAAAAGACAGAAAGTTAGGAAGAGGAGGTGGGGTAGCTCTGTTGGTAAGAAATGAAATTCAGGCGTTTGAAAGGAAAGACATTGAAACAGGTGGGTAGAGTCTGTTTGGATAGAATTAAGAAATTGTAAAGGCATGAGACCATAATGGGGGTGATTTACAGGCCTCCGAAAATTGACTCAGATATCGGTAGAAGTATAAATCAGGAATTAAGAGTGGCATGTCAAAGTGGTAGCAATACAGTAGTTATGGGGGACTTCAACATGAAGGTGGACTGGGATAATCAGATGGGGGCAGGAACACAAGAGTGAGTTTATTGAATGTCTAGGAGATACTTTCTTGGAGCAGCTAGTGGAGGAACATAACATGAGGAAGTCGATTCAGGACTTGGTACATGGCAGCAACGCAGAGTTAATAAGTGACCTCGATGTAGGAGAGCCATTAGGGAATAGTGAGCATGGTATGGTTACTTTTGAGCTGCAATTAGAAAGGGAAAAAGAAAGGAAGTCGGAAGCATCTGTACTGCAGTTAAATAAAGGGGATTATGCAGCTATGAGGGAGGATCTAGCCAAAATAAAATGGAAAGATACACTAGCTGGGAGGACAACTCGGGAAAAATGGCAGGTGCTTTTGGACATTTTCCACAGGATTCAGGACAAATTTATTCCAAAGTGGAGGAAATGCCCTAGGAGATGCAAATGGCAGCCGTGACTAACTAATGAAATCAAGTGCAATATCAAATCCAAAGGGAGTAAGTATAAGATAGCGAAGTGGAGTTGGAAGCTAGAGGATTGGGAAACCTTCAAAGAGCATCAGAGGGTAACTAAGAAAGTCATAAGAGAGGGGAAAATGAAGTATGAGAAGAAATTAGCAAATAATATCATGGAGGATAGCAAAAGCTTTTTTAAATATGTGAAGAGGAAGAAATTGGTTCGGTCTAAAATTGGTCCATTAAGAATGGAAAAGGCTGGAATTATTACCGGAAACAAGGAGATGGCTGAGGAATTTAACAAATACTTTGCATCGGTCTTCACCAAGGAGGATATAGGTTATGGTCAGTTAGGGGATAGTGGTCATGCGGTATCAAGAGACTTTTGGAACTTTCCTGGGGAAGTAGGGGATCTAATGGATATCCGGATCTAGAAGCAGGAAGTTGTGAGTAAATTGTTGGGACTGAGGGCTGATAAAACCCCAGGGCCTGATGGGCTGCATCCCAGGGTGCTTAATGAAGTTGCTATGGAAATTGTGGAGGCACTGGTCGACATTTTCCAAAGTTCCATAGATTCGGGGGAGGTCCCTGAGGATTGGAGAATGGCTGATGTGGTGCCGATTTTTAAGAAGGGAGGGAGGGAGAAAACGGGAAATTATAGACCGGTCAGCCTGACGTCAGTGGTGGGGAAGATATTGGAATCTATCATAAAAGGAGTAATAGCAGAACACTTAGGCAGAAATAATAGTATAAGGGCTCGTCAGCATGGATTCCTTACGGGTAAGTGATGCTTGACTAACCTTCTAGAATTTTTCGAGGATGTGACAAAGAGGGTGGACTTGGGAGAGCCAGTGGATGTGGTGTATTTGGACTTCCAGAAGGCCTTTGATAAGGTACCACACGGGAGACTAGTGGGCAAGATCAGGGAGCATGGTATTGGAGGTAAGGTGCTGACATGGATAGGAAATTGGTAAAGAAATAGGAAACAAAGGGTTGGAGTAAGCCGGTCCTTTTCAGGATGGCAGGATGTGACGAGTGGAGTGCCGCAGGGATCGGTATTGGGTCCTCAGTTGTTTGTAATTTATGTAAATGATTTGGATGAGGGGATTATTAATAACATGACAAAATTTGCAGATGACACTAAACTGGGTGGCGGTGTGGGGTGTGAGGAGGATGTCAGGAAAATGCAGAGGGACTTGGACAGGTTGGGGGTGTGGGCTGCTGAATGGAAGATGACGTTCAATGTGAGCAAATGTGAGGTTATCCATTTCGGGGGCAATAATAGGAAAGCTGAGTATTATTTAAATGGAGACAAGCTTGGGAGTGGGGAGGAGCAAATGGATCTGGGTGTACTTGTTCACCGGTCACTGAAGGCTAACATGCAGGTTCAGAAAGCTGTGAAGAAGGCAAATGGCATGTTGGCTTTCATAAAGAGGGGATTGGAGTATAGGAACAGAGACGCCCTTCTGCAGTTGTACAGGGCCATGGTGAGACCCCACCTGGAGTAATGCGTCCAGTACTGGTCTCCAGTTTTGAGGAAGGACATACTAGCTATAGAGGGTGTGCAGCGCAGATTTACAAGGTTAGTTCCAGGGATGGCGGGGTTGACATATGCTGAAAGGATAGAGAAACTGGACTTGTATCCGATGGAGTTTAGAAGGATTGAGGTGTACAAAATTATCAGGAGGATGGACAGGGTGAAGTCAGATTACTTGTTCCCAGTGATGGGGGAGACGAGGACTAGAGGGCATAGTTTAAGAATACAGGGTAGGCCCTTTAGGACGGAGATGAGAAAACATTTTTTTACCCAGAGAAGTGTGAATCTGTGGAATGCTCTGCCACAGAGGGTGGTAGAGGCAGATTCGCTGATTATGTTCAAAAGAGATTAGATAAGACTCTAGTGGGCAAAGGAGTTAAGGGTTATGGGGATAAGGCTGGAAAGGAGTACTGATAGTAGTGATCAGCCATGATCTGTAAAATGGTGGTGCTGGCTCGACAGGCCAAAGGGCCTACTCCTGCTCCTATTGTCTATTGAACCATTCCTCCAAGATCCCTCTGTTCCTCAATGCCCTCCCCTTCACTGCATACGTCTTGGTTATTCTTACCAAAATAAAGTACCTCACACTTACCTACATTAAACTCCATCTGCCATCTTTCCAAACAGTCCAAATCCTTTTGTAGTCCATGAAAACCCTCCTCACTCTCCACAACTTGAAAATAAGCAAAATGTATTACGTTATGTTAAGCTTTTTTTTGAAAATTTTAATAAAATTTAATAGAATATTTCAGGCCAATGGGACGCCAGGCATCATTAATCTTTCCATGTACGGCGTGGTCGTGCGTGAAAGTGTGGCCATTTTGGCCAAAAAAGCGCAGTAAAACGAACCGCGATCACAGGAGTGGCCTCCACAGTCGACCCGCAGCAATATCTTTGAGATAATTTCATGGAAACAAACGACAACTTAAGCAAATATTACGTGTGTGTCTGTGTGTGTCTCTGTGTGTGTCTGTGTGTGTGTATCTGTCTCTCTGTGTCTGTGTGTGTGTGTCTGTCTGTCTGGGTATGTGTGTGTCGCTCTCTCTCGGTGTCTCTAATATATGCTTATTCATTACCCACCATTATCCATCCCTACTGGTGGTGCGGGCTTTGTTCCCCAAGGCGTCCGTATTGGCTGCCCATAGACCATCTCTGCCCCAACGCATTCCTCGGTGTCACCTGCATTAAAATCAAGATGGCATCAGCACCTTTTTGGACACTTTTAGCTGTGTTTCCTCAGTTCTTCTGGCCAGTTTTGTGTTTCGTTCACACATTCCTGCTTCCTGGGGTTGACGGCACTCGTGGAAGATCGCCAGTTCCTGAAACAATTCTTCATTCATCTTATTTGTAACATTTTTACATTTAATTTAACATATGCATTAAAAAACTTAAATTTCTTATTTGAAAATAAGATAAAATTAATGCATAGTGATTTCAAAAGTAACCCCTCCCACAGCTACCCAATAGAAAACAATAAAGAGAGAAAACATCTAGATAGTATTTATAAAAATTGACCAAAACTCTCAAATAAAATCTTGGTTTTCTTGGTTTTAGGAGTCAGAAAGTTCGTGTTGGGTGGTTAAAACTTAATTCCGACAATTGGTAAATACACATCCCAAATCTTCAAAAGAGAAATTCAAATTTGTTCCGTGAATTCGATGTAATTATTTCAAGTGGGAATCAACGGCCTATTTCAGTGTGGCCATCGACCCATTCCCAAATACGCATCGGACTTCCAAGTTACTGCCACACATTTTAACCCTATAACAATTACAGCACAGAAACAGGTCACTTGGCCCTTCTTGTCTGCACTGAACTAAATACTCTCCTCTCGTACCACCTCTCTGCATTCCCCTCCCCTCCAATTTTCCCTGAAATGACAAAATGGACCCTGCCGCCACTATTTCTCCCGGAAGCTCACTCCACTCAGCCACCACTCTGAGTAAAGAAGTTCCCCCTCATGTTACTTCCAAACTTTTACCTCCTGTTTCAATCTCTGCTCCCGCAATGAAAAAAGTCTATACACATCAACTCGTTCTATCCTCCTAGTAATTTTAAAGACCTCGATCAAATCCCTCTCAACCATCTACAATCCAAAGAATAAAGACTTCATTTGCTCAATCTTTCTTTGTAATCTAGTTGCTGATATCCAGGTAACATTGACGTAAATCTTCTCTGCACCCTCTCTACTTTGTTGATAGCTTTCCTCTCATTTGGTGACCAGAAGTGTGCACAGTATCTCAACAGGGCCTCACCAATATCTTGTCTAGTCTCAACCTCACTGCCCAACTCCCGTATTCTATGCTATGGTTGATCAAGGCCAGCTATTTGAACAGATTCTTTTCGAGGTACTCTCTGATTACCCTCCAATAATTAACCTATCACTGTCAGGCTCACCTGGTTGGCTTTTGAAGCCGTTTTTCAACAAAGGAACATTAGATTACATCCATTCCTCTGGCACCTCACCCGTGGATAAACAGGTTTTAAATATTTCTGTCAGAGCCCTTGCAATTTCTACTCTTCTTTCCCTCAAGGCCAAGGGAATATCATGTCAGACCTCCATCCACCAACAGACAAAAATCAGCCATCACAAGGTGAAGGCAGGACAGTAGTCCCACCTCTCCAGCACGAGTCACCCCAGGATCAAGTCAGCACTGACTGCAAGAAGTTTCTACATCCTCTCGGTGTCTGTGTGGATTTCCTCCCACACTCCACAGCTCAAGGGGGCCGTAAGTTCATTGGCGATTTGGGAAGCTCAAAACCATGGGGTGGAAGTGCACATTCTGGTCCTGGGGGCATCAATTCAATTGAACAGCACAGATGAACCTTTGGGCACGACCTGATCTTTTTCTGGTTTCAAACTCATTATTTTTGAAAATTGTATGTGCACCTCTAATGCAACACGACTGCTGCAAAACAGGCTTCTTGATGCATATCCATGACAAGAACTCGGGAGAATCTGATTTGGTTACTAGACTTTTGAACAGAACAGTGTCTGGACATTTTATCCCTAAACTGAAACTTTATAGACATACAGAACAAAAAGAGGGCAAAACAAGCTTGTGTCTCACCAATACCACAATTCACGGACACTTTTTAAGTTCTCAAGGGTGGCAGGAAACACAAAGAACAGACAAACTCTTTCCACACTGTCACTTTGAGAGCTTTGGACTCACCATGCTATAAATATTGCCAAGCCATCACTCTCTCTCCAAATCAATGACCAAAAGTACTGGCTGAGCGATAGATTTGAGACATTTTACCCGCTATGTAGCAATCAGGCACAAGGAAAAGTGCTGCTTCCATTGTAAAATATTTAGGAATCTCAGACCACAAACAACCTTCACCCCAAAAAACAAGCAATTCTCCACAATAAAACTAGGTTTCCTTCCTGTCTGCAAGCATCTGCTCTCTTGAGTCTGAATAGCACAACTGGGGAAACCGTTTCAAACCCATGACCTGAAACAGCATATTCTCTTCCCCTAATTGGAGCTGTCTTGAATTGGCCACCACTGCCCGAGCAAGAATGAACTGGGAGATATCACACTTGCTCCTTCACAGGTGAGACCTCCCTGTTCATTGGAGCTCCATATTATCCATCTTGCTCTATTTTGTTAACCTTAATCAAGTCTCCTCTCATTCTCCAACACTCCCATGAAAAATAAAAATCATGTATCCTGTAGTTCGCGAGTCCGGACACCAGGTGGTGGTATTATACCTCTCTCTCTCTCTCTCTCTCTCCCTAGCTTCATGCATGCAGTACTCGGTGTGAACAGGCGGTGGCAGCACTTTACAGCCCTTGCAATCTGCAGCTTGGACAGGAGATGGTTGGTTTGTACCTCGTGGGCTCTTGCACCAAGATTGAAGATTTGGAGATTTCCCATTGATTGGCAGAGAACATACACGACATCACATCCAACCCTGAGATTCCCTTTTTCCTGTGGACACGACCAAATTCCCACGAATGGATTGGGAAATCAATGTTCCCGGGTACACGTCCTATAGAAAAGACAGAAAGTTGGGAAGGGGGGGTGGGGTAGCTCTGTTGGTAAGAAATGAAATTCAGGCGTTTGAAAGGAAAGACATTGAAACACGTGGGTAGAGTCTGTTTGGATAGAATTAAGAAATTGTAAAGGCATGAGGACCATAATGGGGGTCATTTACAGGCCTCCGAAAAGTAGCTCAGATATCGGTGGCAGTATAAATCAGGAATTAAGGGTGGCATGTCAAAGTGGTAGCAATACGGTAGTTATGGGGGACTTCAACATGAAGGTGGACTGGGATAATCAGACGGGGGCAGGAACACAAGAGAGTGAGTTTATTGAATGTCTACGAGATACTTTCTTGGAGCAGCTAGTGGAGGAACATACCAGGGGGAAGTCGATTCTGGACTTGGTGCTGTGCAGCGACGCAGAGTTAATAAGTGACCTCGATGTAGGGGTGCCATAGGGAATAGTGACCATGGTATGGTTACTTTTGAGCTGCAATTAGAAAGGGAAAAGGAAAGGAAGTCGGAAGCATCTGTACTGCAGTTAAATAAAGGGGATTATGCAGCTATGAGGGAGGAGCTAGCCAAAATAAAATGGAAAGATACACTAGCTGGGAGGACAACTGGGGAAAATGGCAGGTATTTTTGGACATTTTCCACAGGATTCAGGACAAATTTATTCCAAAGTGGAGGAAAGGCTCTAGGAGATGCAAATGGCAGTCGTGGCTAACTAACGAAATCAAGTGCAATATCAAATCCAAAGGGAGTAAGTATAAGATAGAGAAGTGGAGTTGGAAGCTAGAGGATTGGGAAACCTTCAAAGAGCATCAGAGGGTAACTAAGAAAGTCATAAGAGAGGGGAAAATGAAGTATGAGAGGAAATTAGCAAATAATATAATGGAGGATAGCAAAAGCTTTTTTAAATATGTGAAGAGGAAGAAATTGGTTCGGTCTAAAATTGGTCCATTAAGAATGGAAAAGGATGGAATTATTACCGGAAACAAGGAGATGGCTGAGGAATTTAACAAATACTTTGCATCGGTCTTCACCAAGGAGGATATAGGTTATGGTCAGTTAGGGGGTAGTGGTCATGCGGTATCAAGAGACTTGGGGAACTTTCCTGGGGAAGTAGGGGATCTAATGGATATCCGGATCTAGAAGCAGGAGGTTGTGAGAAAATTGTTGGGACTGAGGGCTGATAAAACCCCAGGGCCTGATGGGCTGCATCCCAGGGTGCTTAAACAAGTTGCTATGGAAATTGTGGAGGCACTGGTCGACATTTTCCAAAGTTCCATAGATTCGGGGGAGGTCCCTGAGGATTGGAGAGTGGCTGATGTGGTGCCGATTTTTAAGAAGGGAGGGAGGGAGAAAACGGGAAATTATAGACCGGTCAGCCTGATGTCAGTGGTGGGGAAGATACTGGAATCTATCATAAAAGGAGTAATAGCAGAACACTTAGGCAGAAATAATAGTATAAGGGCTAGTCAGCATGGATTCCTTAAGGGTAAGTCATGCTTGACTAACCTTCTGGAATTTTTCGAGGATGGGACAAAGAGGGTGGACTTGGGAGGGCCAGTGGATGTGGTGTATTTGGACTTCCAGAAGGCCTTTGATAAGGTACAGCACGGGAGACTAGTGGGTAAGATCAGGGAGCATGGTATTGGAGGTAAGGTGCTGACATGGATAGGAAATTGGTTAAGAAATAGGAAACAAAGGGTTGGAGTAAGCGGGTCTTTTTCAGGATGGCAGGATGTGACGAGTGGATTGCCGTAGGAATCGGTATTGGGGCCTCAGTTGTTTGTAATTTATGTAAATGATTTGGATGAGGGGATTATTAATAACATGAGCAAATTTGCAGATGACACTAAACGGGGTGGTGGTGTGGGGTGTGAGGAGGATGTCAGGAAAATGCAGAGGGACTTGGACAGGTTGGGGGTGTGGGCTGCTGAATGGAAGATGACGTTCAATGTGAGCAAATGTGAGGTTATCCATTTCGGGGGCAATAATAGGAAAGCTGAGTATTATTTAAATGGAGACAAGCTAGGGAGTGGGGAGGAGCAAATGGATCTGGGTGTACTTGTTCACCGGTCACTGAAGGCTAACATGCACGTTCAGAAAGCTGTGAAATGGGCAAATGGCATGTTGGCTTTCATAAAGAGGGGATTGGAGTATAGGAACAGAGACGCCCTTCTGCAGTTGTACAGGGCCCTGGTGAGACCCCACCTGGAGTATTGCACCCAGTACAGGTCTCCAATTTTGTGGAAGGACATACTAGCTATAGAGGATGTGCAGCGCAGATTTACAAGGTTAGTTCCAGCGATGGCGGGGTTGACATATGCTGAAAGGCTAGAAAAACTAGACTTGTATCCGCTGGAGTTTAGAAGGATGAGGGGGGACATGATTGAGGTATACAAAATTATCAGGGGGATGGACAGGGTGAAGTCGGATTACTTGTTCCCAGTGATGGGGGAGACGAGGACTAGAGGGCATAGTTTAAGAATACAGGGTAGGCCCTTTAGGACGGAGATGAGAAAACATTGTTTTACTCAGAGAAGTGTGAATCTGTGGAATGCTCTGCCACAGAGGGTGGTAGAGGCAGATTCGCTGATTATGTTCAAAAGAGAGTTAGATAAGACTCTTGTGGGCAAAGGAGTTCAGGGTTATGGGGATAAGGCTGGAAAGGGGTACTGATAGTAGTGATCAGCCATGATCTGTGAAATGGCGGTCACTGAAGGCTCGACAGGCAGAAGGGCCTACTCCTGCTCCTATTGTCTATTGAACCATTCTTCCAAGATCCCTCTGTTCCTCAATGCCCTCCCCTTCACTGCATACGTCTTGGTTATTCTTACCAAAATAAAGCCCCTCACACTTACCTACATTAAACTCCATCTGCCATCTTTCCAAACAGTCCAAATCCTTTTGTACTCCATGAAAACCCTCCTCACTCTCCACAACTCTTGAAAATAAGCCAAATGTATTACGTTATGTTAAGCTTCTCTTTGAAAATTTTAATTTCACATGCATTAAATGCGTACGTAAATTTCTCATTCAAAGATAATGAAAAATTAATACATGGTATTTTTTTTAATTCCCCCTGCCCAACAACCCAATAGAAAAGATAGATAACATCTGGAAAGTATTTATAAAAAAATTACTAAAAAACTATCAAATAAAATCTAACAAATTTTCTTGATTTTTGGAGTCAGAAGGTTCAGGTTGGGCGATTACAACTTAATTCCTACAGTTTATAAATAGGATTCCCAAATCTTTCCAAAAATTTCAAATTTGTTACAGAAATTACATGTAATTATTTCAAGTGTCAAGGGACTTGGGGGGTTCTCGTTCAGGAAAACATAGTGAGTGGGTAACCACCAGGTTGGATCGGCAGGAAAAGAAAGCAAATTCTATGTTGGCCTTTGTTTCTAGGGTAGGGAGGTGTTGATGGGGCATGGGAGAGACCTCATTTGGAGAACTGCGAAGTTTATCTTAAAAAGGATGTGCTGATGTTGGAGAGAGAGCAGAGATTTACCAGGATGATATATCTCCACTCTTCATTGGAGTATAGAAGAAGGAGAGGAGATTTCAGAAACCTTTCCAATGCTGAAAGGATTGGACAGTAGATGTGAATAATGTTTCCCTTGGATAAAAAGACATTGTCTTAGAATTGGAAGGTACCTATTTAAAGCAGATGAGAAATTTATTTCACCAGAAGGTCATGGAATTTGTTGCTGGATTGTTGAGAGAGTTTAAGTGGTGGGGGGGGGGGGGGCGGGCGGAATTAATAGATGTTTAATGAGTCAGGGTATCAAGGGATCAGGGGAAAAAGCCATAACTTGGAATGAGAGGCGAGAACTGTTTAGATCAGGGGATAGCAGACACAGTGGGCTGAATGGCCAACTTCTGTTCCTTGTGATTTGACACCATTTTAACTAATGTACCTTTGAGAATTTTAACATCCATCCATATGTCCTCTGTATTTTGGATGTGAAACAACGGCTGTGCAGGAGAAGCCAGTGAGTTGGTGAGACCAATTGCTCTTCAGACTGGAGGCCTGTGATGAGAGATGTGCCTCAGGGATAGGTGCTGGAACAATAATGTGGTGAATTGGATTAGCAAGTTGGCAGGTGACACCAAGAACGGAGGAGTTGTGGACAGCCAGAAAATCTTGCAGAAGGTTCTGGACCAGCTGGAGAAAGGGCAGATGGAATTTAATGCAGACAAGTGTGAGGTGTCACATTTTGAAGGGCAAACCAAGAAAAGATAGACACGGTGAACGGTCGGGCACTGAGGAGTGAGGTTGAACAGAGGGACATGGTAAACGGGTGAAATTCCATGCAAGTGCTGTCACAGATGGATTTGGGCGGGAATTGAAGATACCCAAGTTAACTAAAATTGAAAATTGTAAATGGGGCAAAAAAAGGGATCTATTTCAGAAATGTTTGTGACAACAGAAAATGGCTAAACCAACGTTAGATTAAATGGGAGATTCTTCTTTAGAATTAACCCAAGAAGAACGGACTACTTACTATGTGTGAAGATGGTGGATTAAATTGATGAATGTGCGATATAATTGTGTGAATTATAATTTTTTTTTTTTTTTTTTTACATCAGTTGTATTTAACTCCAGGAAAAAAAAGATAAGGATTTAGTAATTCAGACTAATGTTTTCATTGTGGGATTCAAATTAATACTTTTTTTTGTCTGTCTGGTTGTGTGATAAAGTTAAGCCTTTGAGGATTTATTTGAAACTACTTTAAAGAAACTCTTTTTATGTTCGATCCACTGCTTTTTCTAATGCGGTATATTACAACTTGAACAACGGGATTAAGAATGGATAAACCTCAAATTGAGTTTATTCAGTTAGTATTAGCAGTGGCCAGTAAATGCATTGTGATGACGTGGAAAATTAGGTTTGGTGTTTTCATTCTGCCGCAACGAATTGATATGATTTTTCTCTCCCTCAGTCAAGGGAGTTTGGGGGGGGGGGTAATTATGGGTTGGGGGGATGGAATATAGTTTTTTTTGGGAGGTTGGTTTATTTTGTTTACTATGTATTTTATATGTTCATTAATAAAGTTTAAAAAAAGATACACAACCAGTGTTTCAGGCTTGAGCCTTTTAACAGGGCTACGAATATCTGCACTCTATAAAGGTTCACTGCTTGATCAGATGAGCTTCTCCAGCATTTGAGTCCTTACAGAATTTGGTTGAGTTACTATATGTGGACATCAGGTCATTTTTTCACCCTTAAACTGTCCATCCACACAGACAGGAACTTCTTTTTCACACAACTACCCCCATTTGGTGAAGTGTGTGGAATATTAGCTGTAGAATATCTTGTTCTGGGAATTATGATGAAGAAACCATCACACAGACTTTGCCAGAAAGCTGGGAAAGAGAGTTAAAAAGCACATTCCAGACAGGGATCAATTCTCACCTCCTCTACTGAGCCATACATATCCAAATGCCTGCCTGATCTGCAAAACAATGGTGCAAATTGTTAGACCTGATCCAAAGGCTGCAATAAGCCCCCAGCACCACTCAGACCCTGAATGGCATTGTTTCTGCTTTGAAGTGAAGAATTTAAGACTGCTATGAAATTCAGACATTTGGGTAAATTGGAAACCAGAAATCAGGCAGGCAGAGAATGATTACTAACGAGAACTGTGAGCAACTCTTCCAGACTCCTGTTGATTTTTTTGTGTTCCCTCACCCTAACTGGTACATGAGATTAGATGACCAACAAGAAGTCCTTTCCTTGTCTTTAGGAAGAGGATATGCAAAATGTAAAATACAGTGGCAGATAGAACAGTGACAGGTCATAACAAGCCCTGACCATCTGAAACAGGTCATGGGAATATAAATTTATTCAGTAATGTAGAAATGACTGCAAAAGCTGAGAAATTAGGAATTCATAAACTGAGGCAAAGATGGGATGGAGATTTGAACATAGAAAATGGACTGATCGTTATAAATGAGATAGACTGGTTCAATACAATTTTATTCACCAGACACCTCAAAAGAAAATACATGGAATCGGATTTGTTTCAAATGTTAACAAGTCATTTGTACTTTTCTGCATTTGACTTGGCAATGTCCTAAAGTTGGGCAGCTTGGTTGAAATAAGTATTTTTTTTTAAATTCCCACAGGATCCATGAGAAAGAGATGTTAAGGAATTAAATTTAAATTAAAACTGAATATTTACCAGGTTTAAATTGCTGCAAATTGTACAGCTAGAAAGTGCGTGGCCATATCTTGCAAACTGGCTGAGGTTCGGAACTGTTCACCACAGGAAAATAATGTATCGTTCACGAGATGAACATTCTATCTTTGGAGCCCACATTTCCTAAAGGTGGGTTGAAGTGAAGTTTTGAAATATTCACAATATTATGGTTAAATAAAACATCTGTTGAAGATCTCTGGTCCCTCATATGGGATGTGGAGAGGGTGGGTCTGGGTAGATCTCAATTTGTATTAATCAACCACATGTATCGGGATTTGAATTATATTCTTGTAAAATTAACAAGAATATAACTAACTCTTAAAAATTAATTTAAAAAAAAACCCTGACCCACACAAATGCCCCTGTTCACCTTGCCATTTTGTAAAAGGTGATGGGGGGAAAATCCTGACACAAGGGACAGATTTGAACCTGGGTCACTGTCATTTTCTGTTAAACATGCCAAGGTCAAAATTCGACTGACTGTCCTGCAATATTACACACACGTAAGGTAAGATGGTTACATCAGCAAAAATTAAATGAAATGCTTCTTACAGTCAAGAGCAAAAGAATTCCCTGCAGCCTCCAACACAGCCCTTGCCCACAAATAACACCCCCCGCCCCCCTCCCCACCCCAATACTGGGATCAAACCATCAGCAGCCTACACTTTGTTGGAATCTAGGGGTTAAAACATTATTAAAGAAATGATTAATTAATAAGTTGATATGTACTGCATGGTTCAGGGAAAAAGAGGAATGTGATTAAGTGGCAATCACAGCATGGAGCGAAGTTGGCTGAGCAAAATTGTCTGCTCCCAAATACAGGGAGAGGAAATTCATAAAACGATTTAGGAGGAAAGCTCCAACTGAAGGAGGTGGTGAGTAGCACAGGAGACACAGGCCAGACCAGAACAAAGAATGGCCTGCAAGAAACCAAGGGAATGGAAAACCAGTCTAGGAGGAAGATTAAGGCATGAGGAGGTGTTAAAGAGAACAGCAGAAATTGGCCAGACAGGAACAGAAAGGTGATTAGAAATATCTGGTGATGAATTAATTTCTGATCAAAACAACAGGATAGTCTGGCCTGGAGGATTAAGATGGGAGCGCTACACCCCAGATATCTGCAAAACAGGAGATGACTTGTGATAACCCTTATGCAAAAAGATCTAGCAAAGGAAGCCAACTTTTGTTCTGTATGATAAGGTTGATCTATATAAACTGAGCCAACTGGACAATAGGGGTCAGTCTTGGGGAATAGCTCACTGTGCAGGTGACCTATGAACTAACGACTGACCCAGAGCTCTGTTAAGTTTTATTCTTGTGCTGTGTAATAAATTGACTGTTGAACCGAATACCTTCTCCTATCACTTCATTCAAAGAACACGCTGGACTCAGACCACATACAGACTAAATTAAGAGTAAGGGAAAGCCAGAGTCCGACAACTTCAGAGCCAAACCTCAGGCACAAACATCCCAAAACCATCATCCCAAGACAAGAGCTAAAGTTGCAGGCACCGTAAACCACACACATTAAAGCAACACATTTCTCTGGCTCAATACCCACGAACCACATGGAACACCAGTTTGCAAACTACCCACAAACACCGGATTCCTTTCACCCCAACAACTCAAAGAACCACCCCAGAAAAAGCAGCCACAGTAAAACCAGGCTTCCTACCTTCCACTGATGGCAGCATCACCTCATCTCTGCCTGAAAGCTGCAAGTGACGAGAGTGGGGAAACTCTCCTGTTTGAAACCCTGAGCTGGAATCAGGAGGACAATTAATTCAGGTGTGAAATATCTCAGTAAATTGTGGCTGGCCCTTTAAACAAGGCCCATCTCCGCCCTTCAAGAGAGCTGCAATTAAGGGAATAGCACCTTTTTAATTTGGAGTGGGAGTTAAAACAGTTTTCTCACCTGTGGCATTGAGATGTTTGAGGAGATGATACCTCTCGATAGGGGAGTGTTAGAGCTTTATGAGAGATTTGTTTGTTTGTGGGGCTTGTCTTTTGAATTTTGGTTTGGAAGCCTTTTGTGGTCTATGACAGCTGAAAACTAAGCAAACTAGGGTTTTCTTTGATCCTGATGGTTGTGCAGCAGTTCAAACTTCTCAAATGCAGAATTTGAGCTGTTTGCTCTCCCAGTGCCCTAGAGCATTGGTTTGGGAATATTTATGCCACAGGTGGTGTTATGGTCCTGTTAAGTCAATGACTCTGGATCAAATCTGGCCCCGTCTGTAAGGGGTTTGTGTGTTCACCCACTCTTCAGTGGAGGTGGCAGGTTAACAGGGGTTTGTGGGGGGGAAAATCGCAGGTGAATGAGGGGGAATGCACAGAGCTGGTGGGGTGAATAGGAGTGTGAGGCAGTTGTTGGCGAAGGAGAGTGTGTTGCAGGGATGTGTAGCTGAGGACTCACCATCCAATCTCAGACCAGAGTGAAACAGGATTCTTATCGTGCTCACAAATTCCTTCGTCACTCCTCAAACGATGATCAGTATTCTGACTCAAGCGTTTTCTGGCCTTGTGACGACAAGCGGGCCTAACGTTCCAATGGCAAATGAGGCAGGGAGGATGTTTCCTGTAATAGAGGTAGTAAAAGTTCCATTAGAGAGGAATACGTTGCCTTTAACTGATAACATGCGGTGGGGTCTCGGTACATTTGGTGATGTCTGGGATCTCTCTATCAATATAAAAAATGAAAATCAAGGCTGGGTCTCTCTGTGGGGGGGGGGGGGGGTATCTAATATTTGCTTATGTCATAATCTAATTCATCCCAACTGGCATTGCGGGCTTTGTTCCCCAAGGCATCCGTATTGGCTGTCCATGGACCATCTCTGTCCCAATGCAGTCCTCAGTGTCTCTTGCATTTAAATCAATGATGGCATCAGCACCTTTTGGCCAATTTTAGCTGTGTTTACTCAGTCAATCTGGCCAGTTTAGTTTTTCATTCAGTACTGGTGTCTGGGGTTAATGGGAGTAGTGGATGATTGATAATTCCTGAAATAATTCTTCATTCATCTTATTTTTTTTAAATTATTTAATTTCACATATGCATTAAAAACTAATTTTTTATTTGAAATAACATCAAATGAATGCATAGTGATTAAAAAAAATTAACCCCTTGTCTTGGGATGATGGTTTTGGGATGTTTGTGCCTGAGGTTTGTCTCTGAAGTGGACGCTGCTGATGGGTTGATCCCAGAATGGGGGGGTGGGGGGTGTTTGTGGGCAAGGGCTGGATTGGAGGTATTCTCTTGCTCTTGACTGCAAGAACCATTTCATTTAATTTTTCCTGATGTAAAGAAAAAAAGAAAAAAACATCTGGATAGTATTTTTAAAAATTTACCAAACCTTTCAAATAAAATCTAACATCTTAAATTTCTTGATTTTAGGAGTCGGAAGGTTCATGTTGAGCTTCCAAGTTACTGCCACACATTTTACCCCTAGAACAATTACAGCACAGAAACAGGTCATTTGGCCCTTCTCGTCTGCTCTGAACTAAATACTCTCCTCCAGTACCACCTCTCTGCATTCCCCACCCCTCCAATTTTCTCTTAAATGACAAAATGGACCCTGCTTTCACTATTTCTCCCGGAAGCTCACTCCACTCAGCCACCATTGAGTCAAGAAGTTCCCCCTCACGTTACTTCAAAACTTTTGCCTCTTAACTCAAGACCTCTTGTTTCAATCTCTCCCACTTGCAATGGAATTGCCTATCCACATCAACTCTATCCATCCTTCTTGTAATTTTAAATACTCTACCAAATCCCCTCTCGGCTTTCGAGTTGACAGGAATGCACTCATGGATGGTTGGATGAATTCTCTTGGGGAACAGTTCATAGTGGCTCAAAAGTGCTTGATTAGATGCAAGGAGAGCTGCCACTGAATGTTGCATGTATTTGGTTCTGGGTTTCGAAGGTACCTCAGCTCTCTCTCTTTTGTACTCGGTCCAAAAGACATTGCTGATCTTATTTGGAATTAGACCAGTTTCAATGAAGCAATGCTGAAGATTTTTGCTGGGGGGGGGGAATAAGCATTGCATTAAATTAAGCTGCGGCTGGTCATCCTTAAGTGTTGATCTGCAGTCCAAGTCTGGTGAGCTTTCTGGGATGGGCTAACGTTCCAGGCAACTCCTTCTTCACACAACAGGATTCAACATTTAATATGACGGGGGGTGGGGGAATAATCTTGGGTTAAGTTCCATTTGTGTTTTAGTTCATAAAGCCCATTGGATTTTGACTTCTATCGGGAGCACAGTGGGATATGAACAACATTTCTTGTTGTTTTCAGAGTATATCTTTCCCCTGGTTTATAATTCTTTGTGTGAATCATTTTTTTACTCCTGTCCAAGTTAGTAACAGGAAACACTGTGGGAGTGGGACGCTGTTTCATCGCTGGTAAAGTCCAACAACTGGTGAAACATTGACATGATTGAAGCTCTCTGGAAGGCAGGTTTCCAATTACTGCAGGTAACTTTCAGTTCAAGATCTTTCACCCCATCTTCCTCACTCGTGCACAGTGTCACGGCCGTCAATGACGGAGGGAGGAAAGTTGGTTTGAAAATGAGCAAATTGTTTACGTCAGAGCCAATCTGAAACCACCTTTTATTGAATCAAGTGAGATGCAGGACTGGTCACGGTGGCTGCTGGGAAGCACATGCAGATAGCCTTGCCCACAAGGAATCTTTTGAGTCCTCATTCTCAACATAGGGTGGCAGGGTCCTAGGGTCTCCTTCTTTCGCCTCGTCTTCCTTAATCATCTGAAGCCTGATTTCTTTCCCCTCTCATTCAGCCTGCATTATTTTCTGCATCCTCTCCCTGTTACTCCCTTGCTTTCTATTCCCTTCATTTTCTCCCTCATCATTAATTTTAGCAAAGATGACTGGCTTGGTTTAGTCTGTAACATGTTTGAGTTTCAAGTGGAACATTTAACGTGGGCTCAGTGCTGTTTTGAAATATTAGCAGAACAGAGGATGACACCAGTCACTGATGGATAGAAGAGAAAAAGATCCCCCTCTCTCTGGTAAGGTCGTGGGCAAGAGACCTAAGAGAGGAACAAGTCTGAATAAACATCTTTCCTGATTAACTGTGTCCGGTGCATTGATTGAGTGGTGCTGTTGCAGCAGACCCCACTCTTATCCATAATTGATTGGAAACTAATCTATGGTCACTGGACCCAAAATGTTCACATACACGTTTTACCTCTCTAACTATTACAGCATCGAAATAGGCCAACTTTGCCCTTCGAGTCCACGCCGAACACTTTGTCCTACCTAATCCCATTGACCTACACTCGCCCCTTGACCCTCCATTCCTTTCCTGTCCAAATACATATCCAACTTCTCCTTAAGAGCTAATATTGAGCCTGCCTCCTCCACTTCATCTGCAAGTCCATTCCACACACCCACCACTCTGAGTGAAAGTCCCCCCCTCACATTTCCTCGAAACTTCTGCCCCTTTCTCTCAACCCACGTCAAATCTATACCCCAATAATTTTAAATACCTCAACCCAATCCAACCTCAACCTTTTATGCTCCGCAGAATAAAAATTTTGCTTAACCTTTCCCTATAACTTAGACCTGTGGTTTTCAAAATGCTCTCAAACTCAAATTCCACTTGAAGCAATCCCTACACCAGAAGTGCTCTGTGATTAGTCAGGAATTGATTCAGGTGCTATGAAAGGAACCATCTACATCCTACAGGATGGAGCGCCAGAATAGCGTACATAGTTGAAGAAATTAAATTCTAAGACTTTGCTCTGCAAAGTGTTTCAACTTCAAAAGTACTGCCCCCCCGGGGAGGAGTCACGTGATGGAGTAGTGGCCGGACGGTGAACTCCAGCCCTCTCCAGAAAAGTCGGGAAAAACAAGAGAAAACACAAAGGCACAGAAATAAAAGTTACAGAAAAGTGAGTATAAAGGTGGAAAGAAGATGGCGACAAAAAAAGAAAAGTCGAAAGCAACGGTAAGAAGAGAGGAAGAGAAGACAAAGGAGGAAAAATGTGAAGGCCTTACCTGTCCGAAGAGGCCCGCTGCGGAGAGAGAAACCCGCTCCCTCAGGTCGGTAAATAATGGACTACAAAAATGGCTCGCAGAGCCGAACAAAAGTGCGCAACCGCGCATGCGCGAAGTTTCGCGCATGCGCGATGCGAATGAAAAAAAACACACCGACGGGAGGGGGGACCAGCTGGGGAGTCGATCTCCACAGCCGGCAACGACAGCTGCAGAACACCTGCAGCAAGAAGAGACCACAGAAGACAATAGAAACAAGATAGAAGAGGAGGAAAGGGCAACAAAGAAACAACAGATGGTCAACCCAGAGGAAGAAGAAGAGGAAGAGTATGGTGAAATAGAAGAAGAAAAGAGAGGCAAGGTAAAGGATATACTTGCTCTTATTAGAGGATACATGGAATCATTTAAAGAATGGCAAACACAGGAATTTAAGGATTTAAGAAAAAGAATAAACAACACAGAGGAGAAAATAATTAAAATGGAGATGACCTTAACAGAAATGGGAAAAAAAATGGACAAGATGGAAGAGCGGGCAGTAGCAGCAGAAATGGAGGTAGAAGACTTAAAAAAGAAATTGGAGAAATCTAATAAAAAAACTAAAGAGACACAAGAACTACTAGCTCAAAAAATAGATACAATGGAAAACCATAACAGAAGAAATAACATAAAGATAGTGGGCCTTAAGGAAGATGAAGAAGGCAAGAATATGAGGGAGTTTATAAAAGAGTGGATCCCTAAGACCCTAGGATGTCCAGAACTACAGCATGAAATGGAAATAGAAAGGGCACATAGAGTATTGGCCTCTAAACCACAACCACAACAAAAACCAAGATCTATTGTAGTAAAATTCCTAAGATATACTACAAGAGAAAAGGTACTGGAGAAGACAATGGAAAAAGTAAAAGAGGGCAACAAACCACTGGAGTATAAAGGGCAAAAAATCTTCATTTATCCAGATATAAGTTTTGAACTCCTAAAGAAGAGAAAAGAGTTCAATACAGCAAAGGCGATTTTATGGAAGAAAGGGTATAAATTTATACTAAAGCATCCAGCGGTATTGAAAATATTTATTCCAGGACAGCAAAACAGACTATTCTCGGATCCAGAAGAAGCACGAAAATTTGCAGAACAATTACAAAAATAGACTGAGGGAGGAAGACGGGTAATGAGAGTTAAAATGATCACGACTGATATGTATGTGGGTAAAGACAAAAATAGACTGAGGGATGAAGACGGGTAATGAGAGTAAAAATGATCACGATTGATATGTATGCAGGTAAAGAGGTATAAGAGTGAATAGAGACAATGAGCATACATGAATGTATCTGTACTTAGAGGAAAATATAGATAGTATAGACAAGAATTAATAAGGGAAGGTAATGGAATAGAGAGAATAAGGAGGGAATTAAAAGAGGGACCTTTGTGACATAAGAAAAGTGAAATCTTTTCTGGGGGAGGCGGGGTGGGGGGAAATAGCGGTCACTGCACAATCAGTTGACGCTTGCGAGTGGATTCGCAAATCCAAATGGAGAGGGGAGATGTGGTTGTCCGACAAGGGATAAAGGACAACTCAGGAGGTGAAGGGGAGATTGGGGATAAATAAGATAGAAATAGGAGAATAAGGAAAATGTTAGATGTTGTAGGAATGTTGTCTTATGAAGAGTTGAAAATAAGAAAACAGAAATGGAAAAGGAGGAAAGGTAATGATGGAAAAACGGAAAGAGAAGATAAACAAAATATAAAAGGGCTACGCTGAACTATATGTCTTTAAATATTAATGGAATACATAACCAAATTAAAAGGAAGAAACTACCAAATTTAAATGAATAAATGTATTCCATTAGAAAAAAAATAACATATTGGTTAAGAAATAATATTGAAATATTCGAACAAGTTTAGGAGCCTTACATTAAATACAATAGCGAAAACCTACCGGGGACAAACATTACATAAGTTGATGGAAGGAGAAGGAAAGAAAAGAATGGACTCAGTAGAATTTCTGGTGTAATTTTGTTGAATGACAACATTGTCTGACTGGATTAATGCAACCTAGATTGTATACCTAAAATGGATGAGAGGGGGGGGTGGGGGGGTGGTTTGGGAGGAAAGGGGGGGGGGGGGGAGAAAAAGTCACTGTATATGTGTGAAAAGAAATAGTGTATATCATGGCTAATGTGATTTATGGTGTGAAAAATAAAAAAAATTAAAAAAAAAAAAAAAAAAAAGTACTGCCCCTCATGGCCAATCCCGGGAATTTACTGGGACAGGGTCCAGTGGAAAAGGGACACTGTCCAAATGCCAGTGTCAAACGATGTCATTTCACGCCACCTCTAACCCTACTCATATCCTCGGCGTTTGCCGACGTCGGCCTGATGGTAAAACCAGTGGAAGAGAGACAGCAGAAAATCACCTGTTTCCAGTCGAAGGCAGAACACTCCGCTCCCCGGGGATGAGTTGTGTTCAGTGGAAAAGCAATCTTGTGTCCCAGTGGAAATGGCACCAAGGGCTTCCTAACCTGAGACACTGCATGGCCAATGAACTGGGATTCCCGTGGAAAAAGGGTTTCAGACTACTTTGTAAAATCTGCATGCAGTGCTTCAACCAAAATGAAGGCCAATGGGATGATGAGCTTCATTAAACTTTTCTACGTGGTCGTGCGTGAAAGTGAGGCCATTTTGGCAAGAAAGCACAGAAAAATTAACCACGATCACAGGAGTGGCCTCCACGTGAGACCTGGAGCAATATCTTCATGGAAACAAGCGACAACTTGACCAAATATCTAATCTCATTTATAAAAATAGCACTGGCCTTCGCGAAAAGATGTATCACGATCAACTGGATGTCCGATAGCACGCTGGGCTGTGGAAATGAACTGCTGTTACCTACGGGAAAAAAAAATCACATAAACGTGACCCTTTGGTAAAGGTCTGTCAGCTGTACCTGGACCACATAGGGGCCCAGACACTAATATAAATGAACAATAAAAGGGGATGAATGTAACCATTATATATACCAAAACCAAGTTTCCCCAACTGGACTCATCTACTTGTAATCTCTGAAAATGTGGATATGAAAACAAACTGCAATAGAGAGAGAAAAAATTCAAAGTGCAAAAGGGAGAGTCTTTAAATGAGTCCCTGAATGTGTGTTGAGTCTCGTGATGAAGGGGTAGCTGCTGTTCCTGAACCTGGCTATACCTCTTTCCTGATGGGAGCAGTGAGAACAGAGCGGGTGATGTGGATCCTTGATTGCTGCTGCTCTCTGACAGCAGCGTTCCCTGCAAATGTTCTCAAATGTGGCAGGTTTTTACCTGAGATGTCCTGGGCGGTGTCCATACTTTTGTAGAGATTTTTGCTCAGGGGTATTGGTGTCACAAGACAACTGATCAAACCTACTACAAACTGAACCTTTCACCCCTCACACCCGTAAACCCACTATTTTTCTTGCATCAATGTGCCTGTCTAAATGTTAAAGGTCCCTATTATTCCAGACCACACCATCCTGCCCGGCCATGCACTCCAGGCACCCGCAGCCTTCTGCACGTTCTCTTTCTACAAGTCCTTCAGCAGCCTTGTGTTTCCTCAGCACTGCCTGCTCCTCCACCAAGCTCTGCCTGAAATCCAACACTCTATGAGCTTCCTGCATCACTCCAGAGAAAAGCCCAAGGTTTCTCTCTCTGGATATTGCATTTACTTCATTCTGATGGGCTGAATTCCTGCAGCTTCCCAATCAAACATCTGCAATCGCCTTTAAATTGTGCCCCTCTGCACAGATTTGTGCCACCTGCTTTTAAACAGGTTAAATCCTATGGGCATTCTGACAGTATCCTTCCACTCTCTCTCTCTCTCTCTACCGGTGGAACTAAATCCTTCTGCTCAAATTGTTGCTTGGTCTGGGCTTCTGTCCTTTTGCCTGGATTCTCATTCTCTGCTATTTCAATCTGAAATACGAGGAATAAAACCGTGGGAATATGGATCGGAATTCTTTCTGGCTAGAGCATCTCAAACACTGCTCTCATCCTCGTGTGTGCACAGGTAGAGACAAGAACAAATCTTGTCCTTAGTCACTGTGAAATCCATCTCCAAGATGATGGCACTTGATTCCTGTGTGTTTTTTTTTTAACCTTGCTTAGTGCTAGTTTTTCCTTTTGAATTGAACATTGCAATATATGTTAATGCACTTTCCAAATGGTTTTACAATGTAAACAATATTTTAAAGAAAAATCTGAAGACTTCACCATCTGAGATGCAGATTCTAATCTGTGGCTTCGGCGGGTCCGCGCCCAGGGGTATTTGAATTATTTTAACATAACACAACATAACATAACAATTACAGCACGGAAACAGGCCATTAGGCCCTTCTAGTCCGCACCGAACCAAACACCCCTTTCTAATCCCACCTCCCTGCACAATGCCCATAACCCTCCATCTTCCTCTCATCCATATACCTGTCCAACCTTTTCTTAAATAATACAATTGACTCCGCCGCCACTATTTCTCCCGGAAGATCATTCCACACAGCTACCACTCTCTGAGTAAAGAAGTTCCCCCTCATGTTACCTCTAAACCTCTGCCCCTTAATTCTTAAATCATGTCCTCTTGTTTTAAACTTTCCTCCTCTTAACGGAAATAGTCTATCCACATCCATTCTGTCTATCCCTTTCATAATCTTAAATACTTCTATCAAATCCCCTCTCAACCTTCTACGCTCCAAAGAATAAAGACCCAATCTGTCCAATCTCTCCCCATACTCCAGATGCTTAAACCCAGGCAACATTCTGGTAAACCTTCTCTGCACTCTCTCCACTCTGTTTATATCCTTCCTATAATTAGGCGACCAGAACTGCACACAGAACTCCAAATTAGGCCGCACCAACGTCTTATACAATCTCAACATCACCTCCCAACTCCTATATTCCATGCAATGATTGATAAAGGCCAGCATACTAAAAGCCTTCTTCACCACCCTATTCACGTGAGTTTCTACCTTCAGGGAACGATGTACCGTCACTCCTAAATCTTTCTGCTCTTCTGTATTCCTCAATGCTCTCCCATTTACCACATATGTCCTATTCTGATTCTTCTTACCAAAATGAAGCACCTCACACTTATCAGCATTAAATTCCATCTGCCATTTTTCAGCCCACTTTTCTAAGCAGCCCAAATCCCTCTGCAATCCTTGAAAACCTTCTTCATTATCCACTATTCCACCTATCTTAGTATCGTCTGCATATTTACTAATCCAATTCACCACCCCATCATCTAGATCATTAATGTATATAACGAACAACAATGGGCCCAATACAGATCCTTGAGGCACACCACTGGTCACCGGCCTCCAACCTGACAGACAATTATCCACTACCACTCTCTGGCCTCTCTCTTTCAGCCAATGTTCAATCCATTTGACTATCTCAAAATTTATACCTAAAGACTGCACCTTCCTAACTAACCTTCCATGTGGTACCTTATCGAAGGCCTTACTGAAGTCCATATAGACAACATCCACTGCGCTACCCTCATCCACATTCCTAGTCACCTCTTCAAAAAATTCAATCAGATTGGTCAAACATGACCTTCCTCCCACAAATCCATGTTGAGTGCTCCTGATCAGACCCTGTCTATCCAGATGTTTATAAGTACTATCTCTAAGAATTTTCTCCATTAATTTACCTACCACATACGTCAAACTTACAGGCCGATAGTTGCCAGGCTTCCTCCTTGAACCCTTTTTAAATAACGGAACCACATGCGCAATGCGCCAATCCTCCGGCACTATCCCCATATCTAATGACATTTGAAAAATTACCGCCAGAGCCTCTGCTATTTCCTCCTTCACTTCTCTCAATGTCCTGGGGAAGATCCCGTCTGGTCCCGGAGACTTATCCACCTTTATATTCTTCAAAAGCCTTAAAACTACACCTTTTGTAATCTCTATATTCCCCATATTTACCCAATTTGCTTTTTTTATCCCACATCTCCCAACATCCTTCTCCTTAGTGAATACCGAAGAAAAGAAACTGTTCAATATCTCCCCCATTTCTCTAGGTTCCACACACAGTTTTCCACTCTGATTTTCTAAGGGACCAATTTTGTCTCTAGCTTTCCTCTTACCATTAACATATTTGTAGAATTTAAAGAGGACCGTCTTCCAATGTCTGCAGTGAAACTGGGAGAAAGAGGGTTGGGCTGTCGGTGTCATAGTTAATGACGTCTCATTACAGAGCTGAAAGCTTACAGTCTGTGGTGAACTGATATTCTTGTCCCACTGACCAGCAGACCTTCCTGCTCATTCCCATCCATGGGGCCGGGATTCCCTCAACCTCACGGGTCCCCCTCACACTCGCAGTTCTCCGATCCCCTCAACCATACGGATCCCCCAAACCACGCGGGTTCCCACCCCCACCTTCAGCCTCGCAGGTGCCCTCAGCCTTCTGGGTCCACGTCCCGGTCCCCCCTCCGCCCTCTGGGTCACCGTACCTCCTCAACCTTCTGGGTCCCCGTCCCCTTCCCCCCTCAGCCTTCTGGGTGCCCGTCCCCGTCCCCCCTCAGCCTTCTGGGTCACCGTACCTCCTCAACCTTCTGGGTCCCCGTCCCCTTCCCCCCTCAGCCTTCTGGGTCCCCGTCCCCGTCCCCCCTCAGCCTTCTGGGTCCCCGTCCCCCCTCAGCCTTCTGGGTCACCGTCCCCCCTCAGCCTTCTGGGTCCCCGTCCCCCCTCAGCCTTCTGGGTCCCCGTCCCCCAGCAGCCTTCTGGGTCCCCGTCCCCCCTCAGCCTTCTGGGTCCCCGTCCCCCCTCAGCCTTCTGGGTCCCCGTCCCCCCTCTGCCTTCTGGGTCCCCGTCCCCCCTCAGCCTTCTGGGTCCCCGTCCCCCCTCAGCCTTCTGGGTCCACGTCCCCCCTCAGCCTTCTGGGTCCCCGTCCCCCCTCAGCCTTCTGGGTCCCTGTCCCCCCTCAGCTTTTTGGGTCCCCGTCCCCCCTCACCTTTCTGGGTCCTGATCACCCTCACCCTTCTGCGTCCTGATCACCCTCACCCTTCTGGGTCCTGATCACCCTCACCCTTCTGGGTCCTGATCACCCTCACCCTTCTGAGTCATCACCCTCACCCTTCTGTGTCCTGATCACCATTACCCTTCTGGGTCCTCATTCCCCTCACCCTTCTGGTTCCACGAGTACCTCAGCCTTGCGTGTCCCTCAAACTTCTGGATACCCGTCCCCCTCAGTCTCGCAGGATTCCCGCCCCCCACAGCCTTGCGTGTCCCTCACTCCTCTGGCAGATCTCCCACACCCCTCTGGCGGGTCCCCCTCACCCTTCTGGGTCCTCGACCCCCCTCACCCTTCTGGGTCCCCGACCCCCTCACCCTCCTGGGTCCCCGACCCCCTCACCCTTCTGGGTCCCCGACCCCCTCACCTTTCTGGGTCCCCGTCCCTCTCCCTCATCCGCCTCGCGGGCCCCAGCCCCCCCTCTGCCTCGCGGGCCCCGACACCCGTCTGCCTCGCGGGCCCCGACACCGCTCAGCCTCGTTTTAGCGTTCCCCCCTCAGCCTCGTGGGCCCCGACCCCCCTCAGACTCGCGGGCCGCGACGCCCCTCAGCCTAGCGGGCTACGACCCCCCTCAACCTCGCGGGCCGCAACCCTCCTCAGCCTCGCGGGTCCCCGATCCCCCTCAGCCTCGCGGATCCCCCTCCCCCCCCACAGCCTCACGGACCCCGACCGCCCCCTTCAGCCTCGCGGGTCCCCGACTACCACAAACCCTAACGCCACCCCGACCCAAACTCCCTCACGGTTCCCCGGCCCCACCTCACAACCATCCCCCTGCCCGTTCCCCTCCGAGCTCCGGCCGCCCCCGACCCAAAGGGCGACCCGTGGAATCTCTGTCCTCCCTGGTCTCGCTCCCAAAATGCCCCGATTCCCGCCCGTGAGGAACCGACATGAACCTCTCTCCCCCTCCCGCTCGCCACCAACTCCTCCAAAGGCGGCAAAGATCAACAACATGGCAGCCACCAGGGGTCGCTCTCGCGAGAGCTTGGGCCACCCCTCCACGGGATCTCCTCTCCACCACCCCGAGCCCCTGGATGGAGCCCCAGGACTCGAGGTCCAGCCCTTTGGAGCCCCCTCTCTCCTGAGAACCTCGTCCCACTGGGGAAGGGTCCGAGAGCTGCCTCGGGCCTCCAGTCCATCTCCCCTTCAGGCTGCACATTTCCACACCAGAACCTGCCCCATATTCCCCCCCCCCCCAAGAGTCCAGTCCATCCCACCTCCACCACCTTGGCCCAAAGCTCATTCCACGCTCCCACCTTCCTCTGAGGGAAAAAAATCCCCCTTCAATCTCAATCCATGTCCTCCTCTTTGAATCTCTCCCACTGTCCTTGGAAACAGCCTGTCCCCATGGACACGATCCGTCCCCCCTCACAATTTTCAAATCTTCCTCAATCTTCTACGCTCCAGGGAATAAAGTCCCAGCCTGTCCAACCTTCCCCTGGAACTCAAACCCCGAAAGCCAGACCACCTTCTTGTCCCTTTCCTCGACGCGCTGTCTCATTCCTATCCTTCCTCTCCTCCGGCCACCCAAACGGCACACAACGTTCCCAAGTTGGCCTCACCCATGCCTCGTCCAACTTCCTCGTGGCCTCCCACCTCCTGCACTCAATTCTCTCATTTCTGAAGGCCAAAATACCAGAAGCTTTCTTCACTTCCCCCCACCCCCCCATCTCTACAAGGGACTCCACTTTCGGGCAGTTCTGTACCACAGTTCCTCAATCCCTTTGTTTGACAACACTCCTCAATGGTCTGCCATTTAACATTCAAACTCTTACGTTTTAAGAATCAATTGCAGAGATCCATGGATGTGAGAAGTCAGGAGGGTTAGGGACTGGGTGCAGGTCGATGAGACTGGCAGAATGATATTTCACCATGGACGAGAAGGGCAGAAGGGTCTCTTTTCTTTGCTGTGGGGTTTCTAGGGTAGAGTTCACACCATTCTCAGGAAGGAGGATGAGCAGACAGATGTCATGGTCCACGGGTAGGAAAGGTGATGAGATCCTGCCAGGAGAGATGAGGGAGTTAAGTGCACAACCAAGGGGTCTCTCTCTGTCAGTCTGTGTGTGTCTCTATCTCTCTGTGTCTCTCTCTCTCCCTGTCTGTGTCTGTCTGTTTGTGTGTCTCTCTCTCTGTCTGTGTCTCTCTCTCAGTCTGTGTCTATGTCTCTCTATCTGTGTCTCTCTTTGTGTCACTCTGTGTTTGTCTCTGTGTCTGTCTCTGTCTGTGTGTGTCTCTTTGTGTGTATGTCTGTGACTCTCTCGCTGTGTCTCTCTCTGTCTGTGTCTCTCTCTCTGTCTCTCTCTCGCTGTCAGTGTCTCTCTCTCTGTCTGTATGTGTCTCTCTGTGTGTCTGCGTCTGTATATCTGTCTCTCTGTGTGAGTGTGTCTGTCTGTCTGGGTATGTGTGTGTGTGTCTCTCTCTGTCTGTGTCTCTGTGTCTGTCTCTGTGTCTGTCTCTGTGTGTGTGTCTCTCTCTGTGTGTGTGTCTCTCTCTGTGTCTGTGTGTCTGTGTCTCTCTGTCTGTGTCTCTCTGTCTGTGTCTCTCTGTCTGTGTCTCTCTGTCTGTGTCTCTCTGTCTGTGTCTCTCTGTCTGTGTCTCTCTGTCTGTGTCTCTCTGTCTGTGTCTCTCTGTCCATGTCTCTCTCTCTGTCTGTGTCTCTCTCTCTGTCTGTGTGTCTCTCTCTGTCTGTGTCTCTCTCTCTGTCTGTGTCTCTCTCTGTGTGGGTCTGTGTGTGTGTGTGTGTCTCTCTCTCTCTCTGTGTCTCTCTCTCTGTCTGTTTTTGTGTGTTTCCCTCTCTGTGTCTCTGTGTGTCTCGCTGTCTGTGTGTGTGTCTCTCTCTCTGTCTCTCCCTCTGTGTCTCAATGTGTGACTCTCTCTGTGTCTGTATGTGTGTGTCTCTGTGTGTGTGTATCTGTCTCTCTGTGTCGTGTGTGTGTCTCTCTCTGTCTCTATGTGTGTCTCTCTGTGTCTGTCTGTGTGTATGTCTGTCTCTGTGTCATGTGTGTGTCTCTCTGTCTCTATGTGTGTCTCCCTGTCTCTGTCTGTGTGTATCTCTCTCTCCGACTGTGTGTGTCCATCTGTCTGTGTGTGTCTGTCTGTGTCTGTCTCCGTCTGTGTGTATCTCTCTGTCTCTCTCTCGCTGTCAGAGTCTCTCTCTGTTTCTGCCTGTGTGTGTGTGTGTGTCTGTCTGTCTGTCTGTCTGGGTATGTGTGTCGCTCTCTATCGGTGTCTCTAATATTTGCTAATTCATTACCCACCATTATCCATCCCGACTGGTGGTGCGGGCTTTGTTCCCCAAGACGTCCGTATTGGCTGTCCATGTACCATCTCTGCCCCAACGCATTCCTCGGTGTCACCTGCATTAAAATCAAGGTGGCATCAGCACCTTTTTGGGCACTTTTAGCCGTATTTCCTCAGTTGTTCTGGCCAGTTTTGTGTTTCGTTCACACATTCCTGCTGCCTGGGGTTAATGGCACTCGTGGAAGATCACCAGTTCCTGAAACAATGCTTCATTTTTCTTATTTGTAACATTTTTACATTTAATTTAACATATGCATGAAAAAACCTAAATTTCTTACTTGAATATAAGATAAAATTAATGCATAGTGACTTAAAAAGTAACCCCTCCCACAGCTGCCCAATAGAAAACAATAAAGAGAGGAAACATCTAGATAGTATTCATAAAAATTGAGCAAAACTCTCAAATAAAATCTTGCTTTTCTTGGTTTTAGGAGTCAGAAAGTTCGTGTTGGGTGATTACAACTTAATTCCTACAATTGGAAAATACACATCCCAAATCTTCAAAAGAGAAATTCAAATTTGTTCCGTGAATTCAATGTAATTATTTCAAGTGGGATACAACGGCCTATTTCAGTGTGGCTATCGACCCATTCCCAAATACGCATCGGACTTCCAAGTTACTGCCACACATTTTAACCCTATAACAATTACAGCACAGAAACAGGTCATTTGGCCCTTCTTGTCTACACTGAACGAAATATTCTCCTCTCGTACCACCTCTCTGCATTCCCCTCCCCTCCAATTTTCCCTGAAATGACAAAATGGACCCTGCCGCCACTACTTTTCCCGGAAGCTCACTCCACTCAGCCACCACTCTGAGTAAAGAAGTTCCCCCTCATGTTACTTCCAAACTTTTACCTCCTGTTTCAATCCCTGCTCCCCGCAATGAAAAAAGTCTCTCCACATCAACTCGTTCTATCCTCCTAGTAATTTTAAAGACTTCGATCAAATCCCCTCTCAACCATCTACAATCCAAAGAATAAAGACTTCATTTGCTCAATCTTTCTTTGTAATCTAGTTGCTGATATCCAGGTAACATTGACGTAAATCTTCTCTGCACCCTCTTTACTTTATTGATAGCTTTCCTCTCATTTGGTGACCAGAACTGCACACAGTACTCACAAAAGAGCCTCACCAACATCTTGTCTAGTCTCAACCTCACTGCCCGACTCCTGTATTCTATGCGATGGTTGATCAAGGCCAGCTATTTGAACAGATTCTTTTCGAGGTACTCTCTGATTACACTCCAATAATTTACCTATTTTGTCAGGCTCACCTGGTTTGCTTTTGAAGCCGTTTTTAAACAAGGGAACATTAGATTACATCAATTCCTCTGGCACCTCACCCGTGGATAAACAGGTTTTAAATATTTCTGTCAGAGCCCTTGCAATTTCTACTCTTCTTTCCCTCAAGGCCAAGGGAATATCATGTCAGACCTCCATCCACCAACAGACAAAAATCAGCCATCACAAGGTGAAGGCAGGACAGTAGTCCCACCTCTCCAGCACGAGTCACCCCAGGATCAAGTCAGCACTGACTGCAAGAAGTTTCTACATCCTCTCGGTGTCTGTGTGGATTTCCTCCCACACTCCACAGCTCAAGGGGGCCGTAAGTTCATTGGCGATTTGGAAAGCTCAAGACCATGGGGTGGAAGTGCACATTCTGGACCTGGGGGCATCAATTCAATTCAACAGCACAGATGAACCTTTGGGCACGACCTGATCTTTTTCTGGTTTCAAACTCATTATTTTTGAAAATTGTATGTGCCCCTCTAATGCAACACGACTGCTGCAAAACAGGCTTCATGATACATATCCATGACAAGAACTCGGGAGAATCTGATTTGGTTACTAGACTTTTGAACAGAACAGTGTCTGGACATTTTATCCCTAAACTGAAACTTTATAGACATACAGAACAAAAAGAGGGCAAAACAAGCTTGTGTCTCACCAATACCACAATTCACGGACACTTTTTAAGTTCTCAAGGGTGGCAGAAAACACAAAGAACAGACAAACTCCTTCCACACTGTCACTTTGAGAGCTTTGGACTCACCATGCTATAAATATTGCCAAGCCATCACTCTCTCTCCAAATCAATGACCCAAAGTCCTGGCTGAGCGATAGATTTGAGACATTTTACCCGCTATGTAGCAATCAGGCACAAGGAAAATTGCTGCTTCCATTGTGAAGTATTTAGGAATCTCAGACCACAAACAACCTTCACCCCGAAAAACAAACAATTCTCCACAATAAAACTAGGTTTCCTTCCTGTCTGCAAGCATCTGCTCTCTTGAGTCTGAATGGCACAACTGGGGAAACCATTTCAAACCCATGACCTGAAACAGCATATTCTCTTCCCCTAATTGGAGCTGTCTTGCAATTGGCCACCACTGCCCGAGCAAGAATGAACTGGGAGATCTCACACTTGCTCCTTCACAGGTGAGACCTCCCTGTTCATTGGAGCTCCATATTATCCATCTTGCTCTATTTTGTTAACCTTAATCAAGTCTCCTCTCATACTCCAACACTCCCATGAAAAATAAAAATCATGTATCCTGTAGTTCGCGAGTCCGGACACCAGGTGGTGGTATTATACCTAGATCTCTCTCTCTCTCTCTCTCTCGCTTCATGCATGCAGTACTCGGTGTGAACAGGCAGTGGCAGCACTTTACAGCTCTTGCAATCTGCATCTTAGACAGGAGATGTCGGAGTTACAGAGACATGGCTGCGGGAACGGCAGGATTGGGAAATCAATGTTCCCGGGTACACGTCCTATAGAAAAGACAGAAAGTTGGGAAGAGGGGGTGGGGTAGCTCTGTTGGTAAGAAATGAAATTCAGGCATTTGAAAGGAAAGACATTGAAACAGGTGGGTAGAGTCTGTTTTGATAGAATTAAGAAATTGTAAAGGCATGAGGACCATAATGGGGGTCATTTACAGGCCTCCGAAAAGTAGCTCAGATATCGATAGCAGTATAAATCAGGAATTAAGAGTGGCATGTCAAAGTGGTAGCAATACGGTAGTTATGGGGGACTTCAACATGAAAGTGGACTGGGATAATCAGACGGGGGCAGGAACACAAGAGAGTGAGTTTATTGAATGTCTACGAGATACTTTCTTCCATTGATTTAATTATAAATTTGGTTACTTTGTTCTTTCTGTTAATTTTTTTCCCCAGTTTTATCCATATTTGAATCCAAATTCAGGTTGAAATCCTCTCCTATTAATATGTTCCCTTGCGTATCTGCTACCTTCAAAAAGATATCTTGCATAAACTTTTGATCTTCTTCGTTAGGTGAATATACATTGAGTAGATTCCAAAACTCCGAATATATCTGACATTTTATCATTACATATCTCCCTGCTGGATCTATTATTTCCTCTTCTATTTTAAATGGCACATTTTTACTAATTAATATAGCTACTCCTCTTGCTTTTGAATTATACGATGCTGCTGTTACGTGTCCTACCCCATACGAGATACTTTCTTGGAGCAGCTAGTGGAGGAACCTACCAGGGGGAAGTCGATTCTGGACTTGGTGCTGTGCAGCGATGCAGAGTTAATAAGTGACCTCGATGTAGGGGAGCCATTAGGGAATAGTGACCATGGTATGGTTATTTTTGAGCTGCAATTAGAAAGGGAAAAAGAAAGGAAGTCGGAAGCATCTGTACTGCAGTTAAATAAAGGGGATTATGCAGCTATGAGGGAGGAGCTAGCCAAAATAAAATGGAAAGATACACTAGCTGGGAGGACAACTCGGGAAAAATGGCAGGTGCTTTTGGACATTTTCCACAGGATTCAGGACAAATTTATTCCAAAGTGGAGGAAAGGCTCTAGGAGATGCAAATGGCAGTCGTGGCTAACTAATGAAATCAAGTGCAATATCAAATCCAAAGGGAGTAAGTATAAGATAGCGAAGTGGAGTGGGAAGCTAGAGGATTGGGAAACCTTCAAAGAGCATCAGAGGGTAACTAAGAAAGTCATAAGAGAGGGGAAAATGAAGTATGAGAGGAAATTAGCAAATAATATCATGGAGGATAGCAAAAGCTTTTTTAAATATGTGAAGAGGAAGAAATTGGTTCGGTCTAAAATTGGTCCATTAAGAATGGAAAAGGCTGGAATTATTACCGGAAACAAGGAGATGGCTGAGGAATTTAACAAATACTTTGCATCGGTCTTCACCAAGGAGGTTATGGTCAGTTAGGGGGTAGTGGTCATGCGGTATCAAGAGACTTGGGGAACTTTCCTGGGGAAGTAGGGGATCTAATGGATATCCGGATCTAGAAGCAGGAGGTTGTGAGTAAATTGTTGGGACTGAGGGCTGATAAAACCCCAGGGCCTGATGGGCTGCATCACAGGGTGCTTAAAGAAGTTGCTATGGAAATTGTGGAGGCACTGGTCGACATTTTCCAAAGTTCCATAGATTCGGGGGAGGTCCCTGAGGATTGGAGAGTGGCTGATGTGGTGCCGATTTTTAAGAAGGGAGGGAGGGAGAAAACGGGAAATCATAGACCGGTCAGCCTGACGTCAGTGGTGGGGAAGATATTGGAATCTATCATAAAAGGAGTAATACCAGAACACTTAGGCAGAAATAGTATAAGGGCTAGTCAGCATGGATTCCTTAAGGGTAAGTCATGCTTGACTAACCTTCTGGAATTTTTCAAGGATGTGACAAAGTGGGTGGACTTGGGAGAGCCAGTGGATGTGGTGTATTTGGACTTCCAGAAGGCCTTTGATAAGGTACCGCACGGGAGACTAGTGGGCAAGATCAGGGAGCATGGAATTGGAGGTAAGGTGCTGACATGGATAGGAAATTGGTTAAGAAATAGGAAACAAAGGGTTGGAGTAAGCCGGTCCTTTTCAGGATGGCAGGATGTGACGAGTTGAGTGCCGCAGGGATCGGTATTGGGTCCTCAGTTGTTTGTAATTTATGTAAATGATTTGGATGAGGGGATCAATAACATGAGCAAATTTGCAGATGACACTGAACTGCGTGGCGGTGTGGGGTGTGAGGAGGATGTCAGGAAAATGCAGAGGGACTTGTACAGGTTGGGGGTGTGGGCTGCTGAATGGAAGATGACGTTCAATGTGAGCAAATGTGAGGTTATCCATTTTGGGGGCAATAATAGGAAAGCTGAGTATTATTTAAATGGAGACAGGCTAGGGAGTGGGGAGGAGCAAAAGGATCTGAGTGTACTTGTTCACCGGTCACTGAAGGCTAACATGCACGTTCAGAAAGCTGTGAAGAAGGCAAATAGCATGTTGGCTTTCATAAAGAGGGGATTGGAGTATAGGAACAGAGACGCCCTTCTGCAGTTGTACAGGGCCCTGGTGAGACCCCACCTGGAATATTGCACCCATTACTGGTCTCCAATTTTGAGGAAGGACATACTAGCTATAGTGGGTGTGCAGCGCAGATTTACAAGGTTAGTTCCAGCGATGGCGGGGTTGACATATGCTGAAAGGCTAGAAAAACTGGACTTGTATCTGATGGAGTTTAGAAGGATGAGGGGGGACATGATTGAGGTATACAAAATTATCAGGGGGATGGACAGGGTGAAGTCGGATTACTTGTTCCCAGTGATGGGGGAGACGAGGACAAGAGGGCATAGTTTAAGAATACAGGGTAGGCCCCTTAGGACGGAGATGAGAAAACATTTTTTTACCCAGAGAAGTGTGAATCTGTGGAATGCTCTGCCACAGAGGGTGGTAGAGGCAGATTCACTGATTATGTTCAAAAGAGAGTTAGATAAGACTCTAGTGGGCAAAGGAGTTAAGGGTATGGGGATAAGGCTGGAAAGGGGTACTGATAGTAGTGATCAGCCATGATGTGTAAAATGGCGGTCACTGAAGGCTCGACAGGCCGAAGGGCCTACTCCAGCTCCTATTGTCTATTGAACCATTCCTCCAAGGTCCCTCTGTTCCTCAATGCCCTCCCCTTTACTGCATACGTCTTGGTTATTCTTCCCAACATAAAGCACCTCACACTTACCTACATTAAACTCCATCTGCCATCTTTCCAAACAGTCCAAATCCTTTTGTACTCCATGAAAACCCTCCTCACTCTCCACAACTCTTGAAAATAAGCAAAATGTATTACGTTATGTTAAGCTTCTCTTTGAAAATTTTAATTTCACATGCATTAAATGCGTACATAAATTTCTCATTCAAAGATAATGAAAAATTAATACATAGTATTTTTTTTTAAATTCCCCCTGCCCAACAACCCAATAGAAAAGAAAGATAACATCTGGAAAGTATTTATTGAAAAATTACTAAAAAACTATCAAATAAAATCTAACAAATTTTCTTGATTTTAGGAGTCAGAAGGTTCAGGTTGGGCGATTACAACTTAATTCCTACAGTTTATAAATAGGATTCCCAAATCTTTCCAAAAATTTCAAATTTGTTACAGAAATTACATGTAATTATTTCAAGTGTCAAGGGACTTGGGGGGTTCTCGTTCAGGAAAACATAGTGAGTGGGTAACCACCAGGTTGGATCGGCAGGAAAAGAAAGCAAATTCTATGTTGGCTTTTGTTTCTAGGGTAGGGAGGTGTTGATGGGGCATGGGAGAGACCTCATTTGGAGAACTGCGAAGTTTATCTTAAAAAGGATGTGCTGATGTTGGAGAGAGAGCAGAGATTTACCAGGATGATATATCTCCACTCTTCATTGGAGTATAGAAGAAGGAGAGGAGATTTCAGAAACCTTTCCAATGCTGAAAGGATTGGACAGTAGATGTGAATAATGTTTCCCTTGGATAAAAAGACATTGTCTTAGAATTGGAAGGTACCTATTTAAAGCAGATGAGAAATTTATTTCACCAGAAGGTCATGGAATTTGTTGCTGGATTGTTGAGAGAGTTTAAGTGGTGGGGGGGGGGTGGCGGAATTAATAGATGTTTAATGAGTCAGGGTATCAAGGGATCAGGGGAAAAAGCCAGAACTTGGAATGAGAGGCGAGAACTGTTTAGATCAGGGGATAGCAGACACAGTGGGCTGAATGGCCAACTTCTGTTCCTTGTGATTTGACACCATTTTAACTAATGTACCTTTGAGAATTTTAACATCCATCCATATGTCCTCTGTGGAGGTTTGTGACAAGAGCGGTGCCTCAGGGATAGGTGCTGGAACAATAATGTGGTAAATTGGATGAGCAAGTTTGCAGGTGACACCAAGAACGGTGGAGTTGTGGACAGCCAGGAAAGCTTGCAGAAGGATCTGGACCAGAAGGAGAAAGGTCAGATGGAATTTAATGAAGACAAGTGTGAGGTGTCACATTTTGAAGGGCAAACCAAGAAAAGATAGACACTGTGAACGGTCGGGCACTGAGGAGTGAGGTTGAACAGAGGGACATGGTAAACGGGTGTCATTCCATGCAAGTGCTGTCACAGGTGGATTTGGGCGGGAATTGAAGATACCCAAGTTAACTAAAATTGAAAATTGTAAATGGGGCAAAAAAAGGGATCTATTTCAGAAATGTTTGTGACAACAGAAAATGGCTAAACCAACTTTAGATTAAATGGGAGATTCTTCTTTAGAATTAACCCAAGAAGAACGGACTACTTACTATGTGTGAAGATGGTGGATTAAATTGGATGAATGTGCGATATAATTGGGTGAATTATAATTTTTTTGACATCAGTTGTATTTAACTTTAGTCATTCAGATTTATGTTTTCATTGTGGGATTCAAATTAATACTTTTTTTTGTCTGTCTGGTGGTGTGATAGAAGTTAAGCCTTTGAAGATTTATTTGAAAGGTTAACACAATTCCATTACACCTCCTTCCCATGGAGAAATTTTTAGACTTCTGAAAGGTCAAAATTTTAAACTGCAATCTCTGATTTCTTCTTAATAGATTTCACAGCCATAATCAATAGAATAGAAACAAATATAGCAGAAACCTCTAAATCCAACATCTAAATAAGCAATCCTCAATGACACTGGCCCTTAATATCATTATAGTGTCTTATACTTCAGTCCTATTCTTGCAAAATTAAACTCCAGTTGAATCATCATCTATTCTTATTTTTAATCTTACTCAAAAATTATGATCAATACTTAATCCCATAGCAGCACAAACACATTCTTCTACATGTTGCAGAGCTAATACAAGGGACAAAAATTATTTTCCAGCAGCAGAATAATTCTTTTGAGTGTTTATTCAATGTCTGAGAATCATAAGCCAGTGGATTTTTAACATCATCAGACATATTTATTTTTAATACAGCACCGGCTGCATCCATCAAATCCCGGGATGAAGCGGTTGTAAAAGTAGTCCATACCCGCAAACTCCTGCAGCTCCTTGAGGCTGTCCGGACATGGTAACTCCCTGAGAGCGGAGACCTTTGCAGCGGTGGGCGTGGCTCCTTCGGCCGTGATGGTATGGCCCAGGAACTGCATGGACTCTTTCCCAAACTAGCACTTGGCCAGGTTGATGGCAAGGCTGAAATCGGCCAGCCGGTAGAAAAGGGCACAAAGGTGGGCCTTGTGTTGCGCCTGGTCCTTGCTGGCGACGAGAATGTCGTCCTAATAAATAAAGCCAAAATCCAAGTCCCTGCCCACAGAGTCCATGAGGCGCTTGAAGGTCTGAGCGGGATTCTCGAGCCCGAATGGCATGCACAGGAATTCGAACAAGCCAAAGGGGGAGATGATTGCTGTCTTTGGTATGTCCTCAGGGTGCACCGGGATCTGGTGATATCCACGCACCAGGTCAACCATGGAGAAAACCCTCGCACCATGCAGGTTGGCCGCAAAGTCTTGGATGTGAGGGATGGGATAACGGTCAGGAACTGTTACCTCATTGAGTCGTCGATAGTCTCCGCAGGGACGCCAGCCACCGGAGGCTTTCAGGACCAGGTGGAGCGGCGAGGCCCATGGGTTTTCAGACCGCCGAATGATCCCGAGTTCCAACAGGTGCCAAAACTTCTCCTTCGCCTCCTTGAGCTTGTCAGGCAGGAGCCGGCGAGCCTTGGCGTGAACCAGTGGGCCCTGCGTGGGGATGTGGTGGAACACCCCGCGGTGCGGTGAGGAAGCGGAGAACTATGGCTTGATGAGTGTCGTGAACTCTTCCGGCATTCACTGGAACGAGTCTCTGGGTGTGCTGATCGTGGCCATCTGTCGTTGCTCCGAGCGGGAGGCGTCGAGGCGAACGGCCTGGAAGGTACGGCGTCCACCAGGCACCTACCTCGAATGTCTACCAGAAGCCCATGTGCGAGGAGGAAGTCTGCACCCAGGATGGCAGTTGGAAAGGACAAGACGGTGAACCTCCATGTGAAATTTCGTTGGCTGATCTGGAAGTGGACTGTCTTGTCTCCATACATCTGGCTGCACGGAGGGGAGGACCACAAGGCCAGTTCCTGGACTCGACGGCCGTGGCCAGGATGACATTGATCTGGGCTCCAGTGTCAACGAGGAACTGCCAGCTGCTGACTGAGTCCCGCAGATAGAGGAGGCTGTGTTCTTGGCCAGCCCCCGCAGCCATTAACCCTGGCCGGCCTGGTCATTTCCCTGGAATGAGCCAGACTGATGACACTTCCGAGCCTTGGCTCCCCAGCGCTGGTGGTAGAAGCAGAGGCCTGGAGCGGATGCTGTGGCCTTGGTTATGCTCTTGGGCACCCCTGCAGGAGCCAAATGCTCTACTGCAGCGCTCGGGGCAGGCTTGGCGTGGTCATGTCTGTGCCTCGTGACCTACTGGACCACTGAGCCCTCTGGGAATCGTGCGAGCCATAGCTCCTGGGCCTTCTGACGGACCTTCCTCAGGTCAGTGAAGCTCTCCTGGACCAGCAGCAGCTGGACGTCCCCGGGCATATGGTCGAGGAAAATGCACTCGAAGAGTGGGGAGTTGGTGTGTTCACCCATGAGCGTGAGCATCTCGTCCATCAGCTCCATTGGGGACCTGTCCCTCAGGGCACCGAGGTGTAGCATCTGAGCGGCATGCTGGTGTTCTGGATCGTCCGAAGGATCCAGTAAGCACTTGCTTGACGGTCTCGTATTTGTCTTCGGCGGGTGGGTGCTGAGCAAGGTGCAGCACGTGTCTGCCGATGGCCAGGTCCAGGGCAGCGACCACATGATAGAATTTGGTTGTGTCGGACGAAATCTGGCAGAGGCGAAACTGAGCCTCCACGTGGCTGACGCAAGTCTCCAGCTCCTGAACCCAGAATTCATGGAGTTTCGCGGCTTAATCGCTGATCACCCCAGGCTCACTCATGATGGGTTCAAAGACGTTTGATCCAATCAGGGTCACCAATTGTAGCATCAGCTATACTGTTCCTGAAAGAACACACACAACCAGACAGTTTGAGCTCAGTGAGCAGACTAGTTTATTGCAGGCTGCTAAGCTGTACTTATACTCCCATCCTGGACCTGGCTGAAAACCATGCTGGAGGGCGCTGACGTCACCTGGGCATCACGTGGTCCCCCAGCTCGGGGCTTCTGAGCCCCGTGCTGGGAGGAAGGGAACACACCCAATGGCGCCATTTTGGCCGGCTGTCCCACCGCGTGGCTTACAAGCGGGGCTGGTTCGCCTGCCTGGTGGTGAGCCGCCACACATCACACATTCTGGGTGATTTGCAGACAATGCAATTTGGTTTTTTTAATACTTTATTTCTCAATTTTTCACCAAAATAATAATTGTATTACATTCAACTGTAAATTATTTTTAAAAATTAAACATGTGGTATTATCCTCCCATCCCCCTCAACCCACCTTCCCAACATCCCCCCCACTCCTTAAAAAAAGAAATAAACTGGAGAATGCCAAGAACATAAAGCATTCCTGGAGAAATATCTATTGGGATGTCTGGGAATGGACCAAGCGTTTGGCCTTCACGTCCAAAGGCAGGCTGTGTGCTCGTCGAAAGTCTGCGCCGGGAAGTGATGTGTCCACAGTGGCTCGAATGAAATTCCACTAGAAATTTTCTCTGCCGAGTTGTTTTTGGACATTGTGCGTGTCAAAGGTCTTGATGGCAGTCTTTTTTGTCGCCCAGAGGGTGGGACCTTGTGGGTATGTTCGTCTCTTCAGGGCGATTGGTGGGATGACACTGAGTTCAGCACCCGTGCCGGCCACTAGCCTTGTCAGTAATGTTCAAGAGGCTATTGGTGAGGTCAGCCACCTTGTCCATGAGCGGCGGCTGGCCTGGGCATTTTCTGAAAATGAGCAGGGCTGGCTGCATCTTCACGCTCGAGCCCATCGGTGTTGCTGATAAAGACACCAGCTAACGTTCAGTGCCTCTGCTAATTTGGTGGGGGGCGGTTGTGCTCGGTTCGGGTGGGATCAGTTCTGCTGCCCCACATGAGGATGAGTCAATCGGTTCATGGCGGACTCATTTTCCTGTTTCATGTGCCACAGCGCATCAGCTCTGGCCGTGACCTTACGTGGGTCTGAGAAATTTTCGTCCGTCAACGGCAGTTGTATGTCATCTGGCATCTGTTCCAAGAAAGCCTACTCAGACATGAGGCATGACTTGTGGCCCTCTGCTCGTGCGACCATCTCATCCGTCAGGGCACATGGTGTTCTGTCTCCTTAGCTGTGCAGGTGCATCAGCCTGGCAGCGCACTGTCGTCTGAACAGGCCGAAAGCCCTCAAGAGGAGTTTGTTTTTTTTTTTTTTTTTTTAAATTTTTTTATTTTTCACACCATAAATCACAATAGCCATGATATACACTTTTTCTTTTCCACACATTTACAGTGACTTTTTCTCCCTCCCCCCTCCCTCCTCCCAAGCCACCCCCCCATCCCCCCCCCCTCTCATCCATTTTAGTTATACAATCTAGGTTGCATTAATTCAGTTAGACAATGTTGTCATTCAACAAAAATACACCAGAAATTCTACTGAGTCCATTCTTTTCTTTTCTTCTCCTTCCATCAACTTAGGTAATGTTTGTTCCCGGTAGGTTTTCGCTATTGTATTTAATGTAAGGCTCCCATACTTGTTCGAATATTTCAATATTATTTCTTAAACTATATGTTATTTTTTCTAATGGAATACATTTATTCATTTCTATATACCATTGTTGTATTTTCAAATTATCTTCCAATTTCCAGGTTGACATAATACATTTTTTTGCTACGGCTAGGGCTATCTTAACAAATCTTTTTTGTGCATCCTCCAAGTCAATTCCAAATTCTTTATTTTTTATGTTACTTAGGAGAAAGATCTCTGGATTCTTTGGTATATTGTTTTCTGTTATTTTATTTAATATCTGATTGAGATCATCCCAAAATTTTTCTACTCTCTCACATGTCCAGATTGCATGAATTGTTGTTCCCCTTTCTTTTTTACATCGAAAACATCTATCAGATACTGTTGGGTCCCATTTATTTAACATTTGCGGTGTAATGTATAGTCTGTGTAACCAATTATATTGTATCATACGCAGCCTCGTATTTATTGTATTTCTCATCGTTCCAGAGCATAACTTCTCCCATGTTTCCTTTTTTATCTTTATATTTAAATCTTGTTCCCATTTTTGTTTAGTTTTACCATTTGTTTCCTCATTTTCCTTTTCTTGCAGTTTAATATACATATTTTTTATAAATCTTTTGATTAACATTGTATCTGTAATCACATATTCAAGGTTACTTCCCTCTGGTAAACTCAAGTTGCTTCCTAATTTATCTTTCAAGTAGGATCTCAGTTGGTAATATGCCAGCGCTGTATCTCCCGTTATATTGTACTTATCTCTCATTTGTTCAAGGGATAAGAATCTACTTCCTGAAAAACAATTTTCTATTCTTTTAATCCCTTTTTTTTCCCATTTTCTAAAGGCAAGGTTGTCTATTGTAAAAGGGAGTAGCTTATTTTGCGTCAATATTAGTTTTGGTATTTGGTAATTTATTTTATTTCTTTCTACATGAATCTTCTTCCATATATTGAGGAGATGGTGTAATACTGGAGAAGTTCTATGTTGTACCAATTTTTCGTCCCATTTATATAATATGTGTTCAGGTATCTTTTCCCCTATTTTATCTAATTCTAGTCTCGTCCAGTCTGGTTTTTCCCTTGTTTGATAAAAATCTGATAGGTACCTTAATTGTGCGGCTCTATAATAATTTTTGAAGTTTGGCAGTTGTAAGCCTCCTTGTTTATACCATTCTGTTAATTTGTCTAGTGCTATCCTCGGTTTCCCCCCTCTCCATAAAAATCTCCTTATTATTTTCTTTAACTCTTTGAAGAATTTTTCTGTCAGTTGTATTGGCAATGCCTGAAATAAGTATAGTATCCTTGGAAAAATGTTCATTTTAATACAGTTTATCCTTCCTATCAGTGTTAGTGGTAGCTCTTTCCAATGCTCTAAATCGTCCTGTAATTTTTTCATTAGTGGATTGTAATTGAGTTTATATAATTGGCCTAGATTTTTGTTTATTTGCACACCTAGGTATCTTATTGCCTGCGTTTGCCATCTGAATGGGGATTCCTCCTTAAATTTTGAGAAATCCGCGTTATTCATAGGCATTGCTTCACTTTTATTTACGTTTATCTTGTATCCCGACACTTCTCCATATTCCTTCAATTTCTTATATAGTTCTTTTATTGATAGTTCTGGTTCTGTTAAGTACACTATCACATCATCCGCAAACAGACTGATTTTATATTCCCTGTCTTTTATTTTTATTCCTTTTATATTATTATCTCTTCTTATCGATTCTGCTAGTGGTTCTATAGCTAGCGCAAACAATAATGGTGATAGTGGGCATCCCTGCCACGTTGACCTGCTTAAGTTAAATTGCTTTGATACATGACCATTTACTGTCACTTTCGCTAACGGTCCCTTATATAATGCTTTAATCCAATTAATATACTTCTCCGGTAAACTGAATTTTTGCAATACTTTGAACAAGTAATTCCATTCTACTCTGTCGAAGGCCTTCTCTGCGTCTAAAGCAACTGCTACTGCCGGTGCTTTATTTCCTTCTACTGCATGAATTAAGTTAATAAATTTACAAATATTGTCTGTTGTGCGTCTTTTTTTGATAAATCCAGTTTGGTCTAAATTTACCATTTTCGGTAATCTAATAAAAAAACTAAAGAGACACAAGAATTACTAGCCCAAAAAATAGATATAATGGAAAATTATAACAGAAGAAATAACATAAAGATAGTGGGCCTTAAGGAAGATGTAGAAGGCAAGAATATGAGGGAGTTTATAAAAGAATGGATCCCTAAGGCCCTAGGATGTCCAGAACTACAGCAAGAAATGGAAATAGAAAGGGCACATAGAGCATTGGCCCCTAAACCACAACCACAACAAAAACCAAGATCTATTGTAGTAAAATTCCTAAGATATACTACAAGAGAAAAGGTACTGGAGAAGACAATGGAAAAAGTAAGAGAGGGCAACAAACCACTGGAGTATAAAGGGCAAAAAATCTTCATTTATCCAGATATAAGCTTTGAACTCCTAAAGAAGAGAAAAGAGTTCAATGCAGCAAAAGCGATTTTATGGAAGAAAGGATATAAATTTACACTGAAGCATCCTGCGGTATTGAAAATATTTATTCCAGGACAACAAAACAGACTATTCTCGGATCCAGAAGAAGCACGAAAATTTGCAGAACAATTACAAAAATAGACTGAGGGAGGAAGACGGGTAATGAGAGCAAAAATTATCACGATTGATATGTATGTGGGTAAAGACAAAAATAGACTGAGGGATGAAGACGGGTAAGGAGGGTAAAAATGACCACGATTGATATGTATGCGGGTAAAGAGGTATAAGAGTGAATAGAGACAATGGGCATATGTGAAAGTATCTGTAATTAGAGGAAAACATAGAGAGTATAGACAAGAATTAATAAGGGAAGGTAATGGAATAGAGAGAATAAGGAGGGAACTAAAAGAGTGACCTTTGTGACATATAAAAAGCGAAATCTTTTCTGGGGGGGGCTGGGTGGGGGAAAAGAGCGGTCACTGCAAAATCAGTTGACGCTTGCGAGTGGATTCGCAAATCCAAATGGAGAGGGGAGATGTGGTTGTCCGACAAGGGATAAAGGGCAACTCAGGAGGGGAAGGGGAGATTGGGGATAAAGAAGATAGAAATAGGGGAATAAGGAAAATGTTGGATGTTGTAGGAATGTTGTCTGGTAAAGAGTTGAAAATAAGAAAACAGAAATGGAAAAGGAGGAAAGGTAATGATGGAAAAACGGAAAGAGAAGATAAACAAAATATAAAATGGCTACGCTGAACTATATGACTCTAAATATTAATGGAATACATAACCAAATTAAAAGGAAGAAACTACTAAATTTACTGAAAAAGGAAAAAATAGATATAGCATTTGTCCAAGAAACACACTTAACTGAATTGGAGCACAAGAAATTAAAGAGAGATTGGGTAGGACATGTAACAGCAGCATCGTATAATTCAAAAGCAAGAGGAGTGGCTATATTAATTAGCAAAAATGTGCCATTTAAAATAGAAGAGGAAATAATAGATCCAGCAGGGAGATATGTTATGATAAAATGTCAGATATATTCAGAGCTTTGGAATCTACTTAATATATATTCACCTAACGAAGAAAATCAAAAGTTTATGCAAGATATCTTTTTGAAGGTAGCTAATACGCAAGGGAACATACTAATAGGAGGGGATTTCAATCTGAATTTGGATCCAAATATGGATAAAACGGGGAAAAAAATTAACAGGAAGAACAAAGTAACCAAATTTATAATTAAATCAACGCAAGAAATGAAACTTGTGGACATATGGAGGAAACAAAACCCAAAAGAAAAGGAATACTCATACTACTCGACTAGACATAAAACATACTCAAGGATAGACCTATTCCTGATATCAGCCCACATACAAGGGAGAGTTAGGAAAACGGAATATAAAGCTAGACTATTATCGGACTACTCACCCCTGTTATTGGCAATAGAGCTAGAAGACATCCCTCCAAGAATGTATAGATGGAGATTAAACCCCATGCTATTTAAAAGACAGGATTTTAGAGAATTTATTGAAAAACAATTAAAAATGTACTTTGAAGTAAATACGGAATCAGTGGAAGATAAGTTTATACTATGGGACGCAATGAAAGCATTCATTAGAGGGCAAATAATAAGTTATGCAACCAAGATGAAGAAGGACTATAATCAGGAAACAGAGCAGTTGGAAAGGGAAATAATAAACATAGAAAAAAAATTAGCAATAAAGGAAGATACAACCAAAAGAAGAGAATTGGCGGATAAAAAAATAAAATATGAAACATTACAAACATATAAGGTGGAGAAGAATATAATGAAGACAAAACAGAAATATTATGAACTAGGGGAAAAAACACACAAAATCCTAGCATGGCAGCTTAAGACAGAGCAAACTAAGAAAATGGTATTGGCAACAAGGAAAAAAGACAAACAAATTACATATAATCCAAAAGAAATTAAGGAAAACTTCAGAGAATTCTATGAACAATTATACCGAACCGAAAACGAAGGGAAAGAAGGGAAAATAGATGAATTTTTGACTAAAATTGAACTACCAAAACTACAAATAGAGGAACAAAATAAATTAACAGAACCATTTGGAACAGTAGAAATAAAAGAGATAATAAAAAATTTACCAAATAATAAGACACCAGGAGAGGATGGACTCCCAATAGAATTCTACAAAACATTTAAAGACCTAATAATACCGCCCCTCCTGGATGTAATCAACCAGATTGATGAAACACAAAACTTACCAGATTCATGTAAAACAGCAATAATTACAGTGATACTAAAACAAGGGAAAGATCCACTCTCACCAGCGTCATATAGACCAATATCTCTGCTAAACACAGATTATAAGATAATAGCTAAACTATTAGCGAACAGAAGAGGAGTTTGTTGAGGGCTGGGTATTTCCTTCCTCCGGGGATCGTGTATCAGGTCGTCCACCCTGGCCGCGGTCTCTTGGTCCAGGGAACTGACGACATGGTAGAACGTTGTCGAGTCAGACGTGATCTGCCGGAGGTGAAATCGTGCTTCCGCTTGCCTGAACCAAGTGCGTGGGCGAAGCGTCCAGAGGTTGGCAATTTCATAGCCACTGCGTTGACTGCTGCAGCATCCATGGTGTGGAGTCCAGAATCGTCTGGACTCGTCGGGGTCACCAATTGTAGCGGTAGCTACAAGGAGAAATGAAATAAGGAGATGACTCTGTTAGTCGCTTGCACTTCCAACAGTTTATATTGGAAAATTCCCATGCTGCACCTTATCAGGTGGCCCGTAAGTGCCGCCCACACAGGGGCGGTGATGTAACGACGCAGCCAAGTGCATCTGCATGGCCCGTTTGAGCTGGGGAGAAGATGCGCCCAGCAGTACCATCTTGACACGGCTACACTGCTGCTGCGGCCGTAACAGTGCAGAGCCGATTCGACTGCGTCTCGATGTGTGCCGCTACAGCTATACATTTCCGAGCAACTGCTGAAGCAATTGACACAAATTCAATGTGATAAATATTTCAATTTAATTTTGGCCTCATAACCTTAATCTTTCTTTGGCTTGGCTTCGCGGACGAAGATTTATGGAGGGGTAATGTCCACGTCAGCTGCAGGCTCGTTTGTGGCTGACAAGTCCGATGCAGGACAGGCAGACACGGTTGTAGCGGTCGCAAGGGAAAATTGGTGGGTTGGGGTTGGGTGTTGGGTTTTTCCTCCTTTGTCTTTTATCAGTGAGGTGGGCTCTGCGGTCTTCTTCAAAGGAGGTTGCTGCCGGCCAAACTGAGAGGTGCCAAGATGCACGGTTTGAGGCGATATCGGCCCACTGGCGGTGGTCAATGTGGAAGCCACCAAGAGATTTCTTTAGGCAGTCCTTGTACCTCTTCTTTGGTGCACCTCTGTCTCGGTGGCCAGTGGAGAGCTCGCCATATAACACCATCTTGGGAAGGCGATGGTCCTCCATTCTGGAGACGTGACCTACCCAGCACAGTTGGATCTTCAGCAGCGTCGGCCTCTGCCATCTCGAGTACTTCGATGTTGGAGATGAAGTCGCTCCAATGAATGTTGAGGATGGAGCAGAGACAACGCTGGTGGAAGCATGATGCCGGTAGAGGACCCATGATTCGGAGCCAAACAGGAGTGTGGGTATTACAACGGCTCTGTATACGCTAATCTTTGTGAGGTTTTTCAGTTCGTTGATTTTCCAAACTCTTTTGTGTAGTCTTCCAAAGGCGCTATTTGCCTTGGCGAGTCTGTTGTCTATCTCGTTGTCGATCCTTGCATCCGATGAAATGGTGCAGCCGAGATAGGTAAACTGGTTGACCATTTTGAGTTTTGTGTGCCCGATGGAGATGTGGGGGGGCTGGTAGTCATGGTGGGGGGCTGGTAGTCATGGTGGGGAGCTGGCTGATGGAGGACCTCAGTTTTCTTCAGGCTGACTTCCAGGCCAAACATTTTGGCAGTTTCCGCAAAACAGGACGTCAAGCGCTGAAGAGCTGGCTCTGAATGGGCAACTAAAGCGGCATCGTCTGCAAAGAGTAGTTCACGGACAAGTTGCTCTTGTGTCTTGGTGTGAGCTTAATATTACTCGGTAAAAATAACATGAAGGCCTGTGAAAATTACGTACCCCAATCCAAAATTGTCTAACTTTAGGACATTGCCAAGTTGAATGCAAAAATTTTCCAATCTCAGGTGCACATCGAAAACATTAATCCGATACGGCAGGATTTAATCTATTTGATTTTTGTGGAGTCAAATAGAACTGATGTAAAAAATTATATTGAACCAACCTATATCATAGTCATATTATTTACACAAATCCATCCAATCCTTTTCGCTTATTTGAGAATTTAAATCTATTTCCCATCTTCATCTAGATTTATTCACTCCAGTTTTGGGGGCCTTAGATTGAAGCAAGTTATACATTACTGAAATAAATTTATTTCCAGTAGGATAACAAATCAGTAATTCTAATTCACTTTGATTAGGTAACATCAAAGTAAGACCTATTTTTACAGATAAAAAAGCTTTAACTTGGTAATAACAAGATAATTCTTTCAAAGATTTCAATCTCACATCCTCAAAACTAATTTTCTTAATACCCTTCCATCTCCAAATCTTCCAGGATTGGTTGTCTATTGAAGAAGGAAAATGCCTATTTCAATATTAAACCTTTCATGCCAATTTCATTATCAACTCAATCAAATGTTTCAAAATAGATGATTCCCCACTTCCAAATAAAGCTTAGGATTCCATTTGTAAATAAAATCTTGGGGATCCGTATTCCCTATTGCATTAAATTCAACAGAAACCCAAGCTGGAATATCATCTAAATTATACAATATATTTATAAATCTTAATTGAGCTGCTTTTCAAAATTCTTAAAATGCGGAAAACACAAACCACACCCCGCCCCCCCACCAACTCATATTTCCAAGTCAATTTTTCCTAAGAAACCCTGGGCATTTTATCTTTACATAATTTCCGAACCGCCATATTTAAATCCTGACAATGCAATTTGTTGAGCTCCTTGTTTATAAACTAACGGTTGAAATACATCTGACATAAAATTCTTTCCCTGATCTGATTTCATTTCTTGAGGCAAAACAAACCAATTGAAAAAATTTTTCTCGAGCCCCAGACACAGTTTATGCTTTAATGTTCCCAAGTGGTATGGGTTCTGTACACCTGGAAACATCCAAGCTAACTCATCAAGAATACAGGTACAATATTTTACCTCAGTAATTTAATTTACTAAGACATTTTTATATACGAGAAATATTAAATTAATATTAAAGGTTAACACAACTCCGTGACATATTTGAATAGTCAAGGTATTAAAGGTGAGTGGGAGAATGGATCAGTTCATGATGGAATGGACACAATGGGCGAAATGGCCTACTTCTGCTCCTGTATCTTATTGTCTCATATTTTACAAAGCACAGATGTTTTTTTCAACCCCAATTTGTAAATATCAGTTTTGGCTTTTGAAATGAAAATTGCACACATTTTTGCACAGCAAAGATGTCGGTTTTGACCCAAAAACAGGACATAGTTTGAATAATACAACTTTTGTCCCTTTTTAGCAAAACACTCCATACTTTCCTTCAAAACACAACCTTCAGTTTTTGTTTATTAGAACCTCCACTTCTCCCAAAACAACCATTGTACACAAATTCTCCAAAACACCACAACCATTCCTTAATTTGGCAACATTTCTCCTAAATATTGGCAACATTTATGCTGGCATTGCTCGGACGCCCTAATCAGAGTGACCCACAGTCGCCAGGAGTGGGTGCTGCCACGCGAGCCATCATCCAAGTAAATGGCTCGCGAGACTATCTTGTGACTTGAAGTCAAGCTGGTGTAAATACGATCAATAACTCTCTCTCTGTTTTGTGCAAAGAATCTTGCATATAAGAACGAAAGAGAGTTGGAGTGTGGTTTGGTGAAACTCTGTGTCCTTCATTAATTCTCTGAGTCACCTCAAAGTGGGAGTTCGATTCCTCATCTACGTGTGCAGCCCAGACAGTTTGGGCACAGTTACACCAGGTGTACACATTGCCCAAAGCCTTTGGGATCAGCATTGTGGTGCACACAATAATCACGTCAAATAGGATGGAGTGATTAAACACCTTCAATGACCAAAAACCTGAGCATTACTGATACACGACTGGGCCAGGTTCCATGAACAGAAGCAAGAGGGGGCAAGTCCGGGAAATCCAGGGTGGAGCTAAGGGAGAGGTTGGAGAAGGTCAGGTAGATATGGACTGGCCAGTCCATACATCTATATCAAAGCCTTTCACCACTTCTTTGAGATAAAACCCAACGAGGTGATGGGGCGACACAGAGCACATACTGTACTTTATGACATACATAGTTCATAGTGTCCATCACAGGTTCAGCCTGTCGGGTGGTCTTGTGATGCTCTGTGGCTTCCGAAGCACTAGGCCCTCCCAATTTTGTGCCAGCTCCCCTTCTCGCTTCAGTCTGTGTACGGACCTGAATCATTAACTGACCATCTCTCTCCATGGACACTGCCTAACCAGCTGAGTTCCTCCAGCTTCATTCTTTATTCCTCATTCTGGTGGTCCTTCACCTAAAGGCAGAATGGGCTCACAGGGAGAAACAGCCTCCTGCTCCTACTTTATTCTGTGTTGGGGAAAACCTATTCTAAATCCTCGTTCACTCCTTGAGGTGATCGGTCCTTGGCATCTGTTGGCCCTTGTACAGAACAAAGGCCACTCTTCTGCCTCTCACCCTGAAAGGACTCAGTTCAACCTTGTGCCATTTGGGGGATTAGTATTGGGGGAGTGTCAGGTATTGAAGGTTGAGGGTAATAAGACGTGGGTTTGTTGGGGGATCAGTTAGAGGTTATCTGCCCTCTCATTTCAACTGAATCCACATAGACCTGCATCATTCTGTGTCATATTAAGCCCTGACCACAAAAATCCCCCCATTCACTTTCCAATTTGATGAAGGGTGCCGAATATTAGCTGGATCTTGTTCTGATAATTGCGATGAAGACATCATCACACAGATTTTGCCAGGAAGCTAGGAGAGAGAGTGACCAAGGACATTTCAGACAGGAATAAATTCTCAACTCCTCGACTGAGTCTCATATCCTAATGCCTGCCTCATCTCTAAAACAATAGTGCGAATTGACTACAGCTGGAGCCACTTTCAGCTGCATTCTACGTCAAGAATCAGTCTGCAGAAGCAGAAACAGCCCTATGGAATGTTCTTTCAGATGGCAGCCTGAAAGGGACAGCTGCAGGAGAGGCGCCTCAGAGCGCACTCCAGTTCCTGTCAGCGCAGGACATCAGGGCAGGTGCGGCTGGCACAGGATGTTGGGGCAGAGGAGGCTGTCAGGCAGCAGTGATGGGTGGTGTCGGGTGCGGTGATGGGGGCTCTCGGGTGAGGTGAATGGGGCTGTCGGACGTGGGAAGGGTGGGTTGTCGGGCATGAGGAGGGGGGCTGTCAGGCGCGGGGATTTGGGTCCCTGACTGATTATCATCAGGCGGCTGCATTCAGGTTCCTCGAGGGAATTGCTCAGACACGGAGATCATACCTCCCGAAGGAAGATTGGTAAGTACTCTTCCGAGCCGCATCAGGCTCTTTCACATGGCCTCCTTACAGCCGCATTCAGGTAGAATATGTGACTTTACATCGGGGGTATTCTGGCCACCTGAAGGAGGCTCATCAGGCCTGATCCAAAGGCTGCAATAAGCCTTCAGCACCACTCAGTCCCAGAATGGCAGTTTCTGCTTTGAACTGTTAGCCACCATTGTCAACTTCAAGAATTAAAAATTCCTATGAAATTAGACATTTACATGTGTAAATTGGAAACCAGAAATCAGACAGGCAGAGAATGATTACCAATGTGGACTGTGAGCAACCCTTCCAGATTTCTGTTGAAATTTTGTAGACCAGAAGGATGTTCTTAATTATAATGGGCACATGAGATTAAATTGCCAACAACAAATCCTTTCTATGTCTTGAGGAAGAGGATGTGCAAAATGTAAAGCAGAAGCTGTACTAATACCTTCCAAGAAATGTTATCCAATTTGTTGGCAGGAAAATGTCTTAAAAGCTCTACCATGTGACTGTGTTCTTTAACTCCCGTTCAAACATTGATAGTGAGGTGAGTCTGTTCACCCACCACTGGTACCCCTCATTCTTACTGGCATGACTCAATAAAGACTGTGTTTTAGAGTTTGTGGTTTGTTACTGTACCTTTTTGTACCTTGACAGGAAATCGACTTCAACAAGGGTGAGAAAAAAAAAACACTCAAACCCCTTACATGGTGACAGATTGAAACTGGGTTACTGTCACGAAGAACATTCTTCCAAACATGCCAAGATCAAAATTCAATTGATTGTCATGGTATAAAGTGCAATATTACACAAAATTCACTTCATTCAGTCATAAAGCAGACAGAGTCACATCAGCAGGAAGTTAGACATAGTGTTCCTTGCAGTTAAGAGGAAAAGAGAATTCCCTGAGTCCCCTACAGCCCACAAACCCAGCCCTTGCCCACAAACACCCAGCCCCCTGCCCCCAAAATCCAGCGCAAACCATCAAATGCAGTCGCCTTGTTTAGAAAAGGTAATGGGGAGAATCTTGGGAATTATAGACCAGTATAGGATCTATGAGCATTTGCAGAAGTACAGACTTCTCAAGGTCAGTCAGCATGGCTTTGTGATGGGAAGGTCATGCCTCATGAGTCTAAATGAGTTTTATTTGAGTGGGGTAACAAAGGAAATGAATGAGGGTCGTGTGGTAGATGTGGTCTACATGGATTTTAGCAAGAATTTGACGAGACTCATCAGAAAGCAATTTGGCAAAGGATCAGGGTAACTTTGGCTGTGGATAAAAAATTGTCTTGTTCGAAGAAAGCAGAGAGGAGTGGAGTGCCACAAGGATCTGTTCTGGGACCCCTGCTCTTGATGATTTTTATAAATGACCTGGATGAAGAGGCAGAAGATGGGTCAGTATGTCTGCAGATGATGTGAAGGTTGGAGGAGTTGTGGATGAAGCTGAAGGTTGTCGAAGGATAAGGATTTCAATCCAGGTAAGTGTGAGGTGATGCATTTTGGAAGGACAAACCAGAAGGCTGGGTACAAGGTTACCAGTCGGTTACATGAGTGAGGATAAACAGAGGGACTTTGGGGTTCAAATCCAAACATCCCTCAAGGTTGCCGCTCAGGTTGATAGGATAGTTATGAAGGCCAATGGGATGATGAGCTTCATTAAACTTTTCTACGTTGCCGTGCGTGAAAGTGAGGCCATTTTGGCAAGAAAGCGCAGAAAAATTAACCACGATCACAGCAGTGACCTCCACGTGAGACCTGGAGCAATCTCTTCACTGAAACAAGCGACAACTTGACCAAATATCTAATCTCATTTATAAAAATAGCACTGGCCTTCGCGAAGAGATGTATCACGATCAACTGGATGTCCGATAGCACGCTGGGCTGTGGAAATGAACTGCAGTTACCTACGGAAAAAAAAAATCACATAAACGTGACCGTTTGGTAAAGGTCTGTCAGCTGTACCTGGACCAAATAGGGGCCCAGACACTAATATAAATGAACAATAAAAGGAGTTAAAAGTAACCATTATATAGACCAAAACCAAGTTTCCCCAACTGGACTCATCTACTTGAAATCTCTGAAAATGTGGAAATGAAAACAAACTGCAATAGAGAGAGAAAAAATTCAAAGTGCAAAAGGGAGAGTCTTTAAATGAGTCCCTGAATGTGTGTTGAGTCTCGTGGTGAAGGGGTAGCAGCTGTTCCTGAACCTGGCTATACCTCTTTCCTGATGGGAGCAGTGAGAACAGAGCGGGTGATGTGGATCCTTGATTGCTGCTGCTCTCTGACAGCAGCGTTCCCTGCAAATGTTCTCAATGGTGGAGGGTTTTTACCTGAGATGTCCAGGGCGGTGTCCAAGACAATACCTCAAGCCTTCTACAAACTGAACCTTTCCCCCCTCACACCCGTAAAACACTATTTTTCTCGCATCAATGTGCCTGTCTAAATGTTAAAGGTCCCTATTATTCCAGACTCCACTATCCTGCCCGGCCATGCGCTACAGGCATCCGCAGCCTTGTGGGTCCCTGTCCCCACTCAGCCTTCTGGGTCCCCGTCGCCCCTCAGCATTCTGGGTCCCCGTCCCCGTCCCCCCTCAGCCTTCTGGGTCCCAGACCCGTCCTCCCTCAGCCTTTTGGGTCCCCGTCCCCCCTCAGCCTTCAGGGTCCCCGTGCCCCGAGCCTTCTGGGTCCCCGTCCCCCCTGAGCCTTCTGGGTCCCCGTCCCCCCTGAGCCTGCTGGGTCCCCGTCCCCGTACCCCCTCAGCCTTCTGGGGTCCCCATCCCCCCTCAGCCTTCTGGGTCCCCGTTCCCCCTCAGACTTCAAGGTCACCGTCCCCGTCCGCCCTCAGCCTTCTGGGTCCCCGTCCCCCCTCAGCCTTCTGGGTCCCCGTCCCTCCTCAGCCTTCTGGGTCCCCGTCCCCCCTCAGCCTTCTGGGTCCACGTCCCACCTCAGCCTTCTGGGTCCCCGTCCCCCCTCAGCCTTCTGGGTCCCCGTCGCCCCTCAGCCTTCTGGGTCCCCGTCCCCCCTCAGCCTTCTGGGTCCCCGTCCCCCCTCAGCCTTCTCGGTCCCCGTCCCCCCTCAGCCTTCTGGGTCCCCGTCCCCGTCCCCCCTTAGCCTTCTGGGTCCCAGTCCCCCCTCAGCCTTCTGGGAACCGGTCCCTCCTCAGCCTTCTGGGTCCCCGTCCCCCCTCAGCCTTCTGGGTCCACGTCCCCCCTCAGCCTTCTGGGTCCCCGTTCCCCCTCAGCCTTCTGGGTCCCCGTCCCCCTCAACCTTCTGGGTCCCGGTCCCCCCTCAGCCTTCTGGGTCCCCGTCCCCACACAGCCTTCTGGCTCGCCGTCCCCTCTCAGCCTCTGGGTCGCCGTCCCCCTCAGCCTTCTGGGTCCCCGTCCCCCCTCAGCCGTCTGGGTCCCCGTCCCCCCACAGCCTTCTGGGTCCCCGTCCCCCCTCAGCCCTCTGGATCCCCGTCCCCGTCCCCCCTCAGCTTTTTGGATCTCAGCCTTCTGGGTCCCCGTCCCCCCTCAGCCTTCTGGGTCCCCGTCCCCCCTCAGCCCTCTGGATCCCCGTCCCCGTCCCCCCTCAGCCTTTTGGATCCCCGTCCCTCTCAGCCTTTTGGATCCCTGTCCCTCTCCCCCCTCAGCCTTCTGGGTCCCGTCCCCCCTCAGCCTTCTGGGTCTCCGTCCACCCTCAGCATTCTTGGTCCCCGTCCCCCCTCAGCCTTGTGGGTCCCCGTCCCCCCTCAGCCTTCAGGGTCCCCGTCCCCCCTCAGCCTTCAGGGTCCCCGTCCCCCCTCAGCCTTCTGGGTCCCCGTCCCCCCTCAGCCTTCTGGGTCCCCGTCCCCCCTCAGCCTTCTGGGTCCCCGTCCCCCCTCAGCCTTCTGGGTCCCCGTCCCCCCTCAGCCTTCTGGGTCCCGGTCCCCCCTCATCCTTCTGGGTCCCCGTCCCCACACAGCCTTCTGGGTCCCCGTCCCCTCTCAGCCTTCTGGGTCGCCGTCCCACTCAGCCTTCTGGGTCCCCGTCCCCGTCCCCGTCCCGCCTCAGCCTTCTGGGTCCCAGTCACCCTCAATCTTCTGGGTCTGCGTCCCCCCTCAGCCCTCTGGATCCCCGTCCCCCCTCAGCCTTCTGGCTACCCGTCCCCCCTCAGCCTTCTGGGTCCCGGTCCCCCCTCAGCCTTCTGGGTCCCCGTCCCCACACAGCCTTCCGGGTCCCCGTCCCCTCTCAACCTTCTGGGTCGCCCTCCCGCTCAGCTTTCTGGATCCCCGTCCCCCCTCAGCCGTCTAGGTCCCCGTCCCCCCACAGCCTTCTGGGTCCCTGTCCCCCCTCAGCCCTCTGGATCCCCGTCCCCATCCCCCCTCAGCCTTTTGGGTCTCAGCCTTCTGGGTCCCCATCCCCCCTCAGCCTTCTGGGACCCCGTCCCCCCTCAGCCCTCTGTATCCCCGTCCCCGTCCCCCCTCAGCCTTTTGGATCCCGATCCCTCTCCCCCCTCAGCCTTCTGGGTCCCCGTCCCCCCTCAGCCTTCTGGGTCCCCGTCCCCCCTCAGCCTTCTGGGTCCCCGTCCCCCCTCAGCCTTCTGGGTCCCCGTCCCCCCTCAGCCTTCTGGGTCCCCGTCCCGCCTCAGCCATGTGGGTCTCCGTATCCCCTCAGGCTTGTGGGTCCCCGTACCCCCTCAGGCTTGTGGGTCCCCGTCCCCACTCAGGCTTGTGGGTCCCCGTCCCCCCTCAGGCTTGTGGGTCCACGTTCCCCCCTCAGCCTTCTGGGTCTCCGTCCCCCCTCAGCCTTCTGGGTCCCAGTTCCCCCTCAGCCTTCTGGGTCCCCGTCCCCCCTCAGCCTTCTGGGTCCACGCCCTCGCTCAGCCTTCTGGGTCTCCGTCCTCCCTCAGCCTTCTGGGTCCCAGTTCCCCCTCAGCCTTCTGGGTCCCCGTCCCAGTTCCCCCTCAGCCTTCTGGGTCCCCGTCCCCGTCCCCCCTCAGCCTTCTGGGTCCCCGTCCCCGTCACCCCTCAGCCTTCTGGGTCCCCGACCCCCTCAGCCTTCTGGGTCCCCGTCCCCCCTCAGCCTTCTGGGTCCCCGTCCCCACTCAGCCTTCTAGGTCCCCGTCCCCCCTCAGCCTTCTGGGTCCCCGTCCCCCCTCAGCCTTCTGGGTCCCCGTCCCCCCTCAGCCTTTGGGTCCCCGTCCCCCCTCAGCCTTCTGGGTCCTGATCACCCTCACCCTTCTGGGTCCTGATCACCCTCACCCTTCTGGGTCCTGATCACCCTCACCCCTCTGGGTCCTGATCACCCTCACCCCTCTGGGTCCTGATCAACCTCACCCCTCTGGGTCCTGATCACCCTCACCCTTCTGGGTCCTGATCACCCTCACCCCTCTGGGTCCTGATCACCCTCACCCCTCTGGGTCCTGATCACCCTCACCCCTCTGGCGGGACCCCCTCACCCTTCTGGGTCCTTGTCCCCTCTCCCAGCAGCCTCACCATTCCCCTGCCCCCCTCAGCCTCGCGAGTCCCTGACCCCCCCTCAGCCTCGCGGGTCCCCGACGCCCCCCTCAGCCTCGCGGGTCCCCGACGCCCCCCTCAGCCTCGCGGGTCCCCGACACCCACCCCTCAGCCTCGCGTGTCCCCGACACCCCCCCTCAGCCTCGCGGGTCCCCGACCCCCCCCTCTCAACCTCACGGGTCACCGACCCCCGCCTCAGCCTCGCGGGTCCCCCGACCCCCCTCAGCCTCGCGGGTCCCCCGACCCACGCCTCAGCCTCGCGGGTCCCCCGACCCCCCTCAGACTCGCGGGTCCCCCGACCCCCCTCAGCCTCGCGGGTCCCCCGACCCCCCTCAGCCTCGCGGGTCCCCCAACCCCCCTCAGCCTCGCGGGCCCTGACTCCCCTCAGACTCGCGGGCCCCCTCAGTCTCGCGGGTCCCCCTCCCCCCCTCAGCCTCGCGGACCCGACCCCCCCCTCTCAGCCTCGCGGGCCCCGACCCCCCCCCTCAGCCTCGCGGGCCCCGACCCCCCCCTCAGCCTCGCGGGCCCCGACCCCCCCCTCAGCCTCACGGACCCCGACCCCGCTCAACCTCGCGGGCCCCGAGCCCCCCTTCAGCCTCTCGGGCCCCGACCCCCCTCAGCCTCGCGGGTCCCCGACTACCACACACCCTAATGTCACCCCGCCACAAACTCCCTCACGGTTTCCCGGCCCCACCTCACAACCATCTCCCCGCCAGTTCCCCTCCGAGCTCCGGCCGCCCCGGACCCAAAGGGCGACCCGTGGAAACTCCCTCCTCCCTGGTCTCGCTCCCAAAATGCCCCGATTCCCGCCCGTGAAGCACCGACACGAACCTCTCCCGCTCGAGACCAACTGCTCCAAAGGCGGGAAAGATCAACAACATGGCGGCCCCCAGGGGTTGCTCTCGCGAGAGCTTGAGCCACCCCTCCACGGGATCTCTTGCCAGCCCAGTCCCACTGGGGAAGGGGCCGAGAGCTGCCTCGGGCCTCCAGTCCATCTCCCCTTCAGGCTGCACATTTCCACACCAGGACCTGCCCCACATTCCCCCCCAAGATTCCAGTCCATCCCACCTCCACCACCTTGGCCCAAAACTCATTCCACGCTCCCACCCCCCTCTGAGGGAAGAAAATCCCCCTTCAATCTCAATCCATGTCCTCCTCTTTGAATCTCTCTCACTCTCCTTGGAAACAGCCTGTCCCCATGGACACGATCCGTCCCCCCTCACAATTTTCAAATCTTCCTCAATCTTCTACGCTCCAGGGAATAAAGTCCCAGCCTGTCCAACCTTCCCCTGGAACTCAAACCCCGAAAGCCAGAACACCTTCTTGTCCCTCTCCTCGACGCGCTGTCTCATTCCTATCCTTCCTCTCCTCCAGCCACCCAAACGGCACACAATGTTCCCAAGTTGGCCTCACCCATGCCTCGTCCAACTTCCTCGTGGCCTCCCACCTCCTGCACTCAATCCTCTCATTTCTGAAGGCCAAAATACCAGAAGCTTTCTTCACTCCCCCCACCACCCCCCCCCCCCATCTCCACATGGGACTCCACTTTCGGGCAGTTCTGTACCACAGTTCCTCAATCCCTTTGTTTGACAACACTCCTCAATGGTGTACCATTTAACATTCAAACTCTTACGTTTTAAGAATCAATTGCAGAGATCCATGGATGTGGGGAGTCAGGAGGGTTAGGGACTGGGTGCAGGTCGACGAGACTGGCAGAATGATATTTCACCATGGACGAGAAGGGCTGAAGGGTCTCTTTTCTTTGCTGTGGTGTTTCTAGGTAGAGTTCACACCATTCTCAGGAAGGAGGATGAGCAGACAGATGTCATGGTCCAAGGGTAGGAAAGGTGATGAGATCCTGCCAGGAGAGACGAGGGAGTTAAGTGCGAAGGTGAAGGGCACAACCAAGGGGTCTCTCTCTCTCTGTCTGTGTGTGTGTGTGTGTCACTACGACTGTGTGTGACTCTCTCTGTCTGTGTGTCTCTCTGTCTGTGTGTCTCTCTGTCTGTGTGTCTCTCTCTGTCTGTGTCTCTCTCTCTGTCTGTGTCTCTCTCTCTTTCTGTGTCTCTCTCTGTCTGTGTCTCTCTGTCTGTGTGTGTCTGTCTGTGTGTGTCTGTCTGTGTGTGTCTGTCTGTGTGTGTCTGTCTGTGTGTGTCTCTCTGTCTCTCTCGCTGTCAGTGTCTCTCTCTCTGTCTCTGTCTGTGTGTGTTTCTGTGTGTGTGTGTCTGTGTATCTGTCTCTCTGTGTCTGTGTGTGTGTCTGTCTGTCTGGGTATGTGTGTGTCTCTCTCGGTGTCTCTCTGTCTGTTTGTGTGTGTGTCTCTCTCTGTGTCTCTGTGTGTGTCACTGTCTGTGTGTCTCTCTCCCTCTGTCTAAATGAGTGTCTCTGTGTCTGTATGTGTGTGTGTCTCTCTCTCTGTCTGTGTATCTGTGTGTGTCTCTGTATCTGCGTGTCTCTGTGTCTGTGTGTGTCTCTGTCTCTCTGTGTGTCTCTCTGTGTGTCTGTCTCTGTCTGTGTGTGTGTCTGTCTCTCTGTCGTGTGTGTATCTCTCTCTGTCTCTATGTGTGTCTCTCTGTCTCTGTGTGTGTGTCTCTCTCTCTCCGTCTGTGTGTGTCTCTCTCCGTCTATGTGTGTCTATCTGTCTGTCTGTGTCTCTGTCTGTGTGTGTCTGTCTGTCTCTCTGTCAGTGTCTCTCTCTCCGTCTGTGTGTGTCTCTCTCTGTCTGTGTGTGTCTATCTGTCTGTGTGTGTCTCTGTCTGTGTGTGTCTGTCTGTCTCTCTGTCTCGCTGTCAGTGTCTCTCTCTCTGTCTGTGTGTGTTTCTGTGTGTGTCTCTCTGTGTGCATGTGTGTCCGTGTGTGTGTGTATCTGTCTCTCTGTGTCTGTGTGTGTGTGTCTGTCTGGGTATGTGTGTGTCTCTCTCTCAGTGTCTCTAATATGTGCTTATTCATTACCCACCATTGTCCATCCCTACTGATGGTGCAGGCTTTGTTCCCCAAGGCGTCCGTATTGGCTGTCCATAGACCATCTCTGCCCCAACGCATTCCTCGGTGTCACCTACGTTAAAATCAAGATGGCATCAGCACCTTTTTGGGCACTTTTAGCCGTGTTTCCTCAGTTGTTCTGGCCAGTTTTGTGTTTCGTTCACATATTCCTGCTGCCTGGAGTTAATGGCACTCGTGGAAGATTGCCAGTTCCTGAAACAATTCTTCATTTATCTTATTTGTAACATTTTTACATTTAATTTAACATATGCATTAAAAAACTTAAATTTCTTCTTTGAAAATAAGATAAAATTAATGCATAGTGATTTAAAAAGTAACCCCTCCCACAGCTGCCCAATAGAAAACAATAAAGAGAGAAAACATCTAGATAGTATTTATAAAAATTGAGCAAAACTCTCAAATAAAATCTTGCTTTTCTTGGTTAATAGGAGTCAGAAAGTTCGTGTTGGGTGATTAAAACTTAATTCCTACAATTAGTAAATACACATCCCAAATCTTCAAAAGAGAAATTCAAATTTGTTCCGTGAATTCGATGTAATTATTTCAAGTGGGATACAACGGGCTATTTCAGTGTGGCCATCGACCCATTCCCAAATACGCATCGGACTTCCAAGTTACTGCCACACATTTTAACCCTATAACAATTACAGCACAGAAACAGGTCATTTGGCCCTTCTTGTCTGCACTGAACTAAATACTCTCCTCTCGTACCACCTCTCTGCATTCCCCTCCCCTCCAATTTTCCCTGAAATGACAAAATGGACCCAGCCGCCACTATTTCTCCCGGAAGCTCACTCCACTGAACCACCACTCTGAGTCAAGAAGATCCCCCTCATGTTACTTCCAAACTTTTGCCTCTTAACTCAATACCTCCTGTTTCAATCTCTGCTCCCCGCAATGAAAAAAGTCTCTCCACATCAATTCGTTCTATCCTCCTAGTAATTTTAAAGACCTCAATCAAATCCCCTCTCAACCATCTACAATCCAAAGAATAAAGACATCATTTGCTCAATCTTTCTTTGTAATCTAGTTGCTGATATCCAGGTAACATTGACGTAAATCTTCTCTGCACCCTCTCGACTTTGTTGATAGCTTTCCTCTCATCTGGTGACCAGAACTGCACACAGTACTCTCAACAGGGCCTCACCAATACCTTGTCTAGTCTCAACCTCACTGCCCGACTCCAGTATTCTATGCTATGGTTGATTAAGGCCTGCTATTTGAACAGATACTTTTCGAGGTACTCTCTGATTACCCTCCAATAATTAACCTATCACTGTCAGGCTCACCTGGTTGGCTTTTGAAGCCGTTTTTAAACAAAGGAACATTAGATTACATCCATTCCTCTGGCACCTCACCCGTGGATAAACAGGTTTTAAATATTTCTGTCAGAGCCCTTGCAATTTCTACTCTTCTTTCCCTCAAGGCCAAGGGAATATCATGTCAGACCTCCATCCACCAACAGACAAAAATCAGCCATCACAAGGTGAAGGCAGGACAGTAGTCCCACCTCTCCAGCACGAGTCACCCCAGGATCAAATCAGCACTGACTGCAAGAAGTTTCTACATCCTCTCGGTGTCTGTGTGGATTTCCTCCCACACTCCACAGCTCAAGGGGGCCGTAAGTTCATTGGCGATTTGGGAAGCTCAAGGCCATGGGGTGGAAGTGCACATTCTGGTCCTGGGGCCATCAATTCAATTCAACAGCACAGATGAACCTTTGGGCACGACCTGATCTTTTTCTGGTTTCAAACTCATTATTTTTGAAAATTGTATGTGCACCTCTAATGCAACACGACTGCTGCAAAACAGGCTTCATGATACATATCCATGACAAGAACTCGGGAGAATCAGATTTGGTTACTAGACTTTTGAACAGAACAGTATCTGGACATTTTATCCCTAAACTGAAACTTTATAGACATACAGAACAAAAAGAGGGCAAAACAAGCTTGTGTCTCACCAATACCACAATTCACGGCACTTTTTAAGTTCTCAAGGGTGGCAGAAAACACAAAGAACAGACAAACTCCTTCCACATTGTCACTTTGAGAGCTTTGGACTCACCATGCTATAAATATTGCCAAGCCATCACTCCAAATCAATGACCAAAAGTACTGGCTGAGGGATAGATTTGAGACATTTTAACTGCTATGTAGCAATCAGGCACAAGGAAAATTGCTGCTTCCATTGTAAAGTATTTAAGAATCTCAGACCACAAACAACCTTCACCCCAAAAAACAAGCAATTCTCCACAATAAAACTAGGTTTCCTACCTGTCTGCAAGCATCTGCTCTCTTGAGTCTGAATGGCACAACTGGGGAAACCGTTTCAAACCCATGACCTGAAACAGCATATTCTCTTCCCCTAATTGGAGCTGTCTTGCAATTGGCCACCACTGCCCGAGCAAGAATGAACTGGGAGATCTCACACTTGCTCCTTCACAGGTGAGACCTCCCTGTTCATTGGAGCTCCATATTATCCATCTTGCTCTATTTTGTTAACCTTAATCAAGTCTCCTCTCATTCTCCAACACTCCCATGAAAAATAAAAATCATGTACCCTGTAGTTCGCGAGTCCGGACACCAGGTGGTGGTATTATACCTAGATCTCTCTCTCTCCCTTGCTTCATGCATGCAGTACTCAGTGTGAACAGGCGGTGGCAGCACTTTACAGCCCTTGCAATCTGCAGCTTGGACAGTAATGGTTGGTTTGCACCAAGATTGAAGATTTGGAGATTTCCCATTGATTGGCAGAGAACATACTCGACAACACATCCAACCCTGAGATTCCCTTTTTTCTGTGGACACGGCCGAATTACCACGAATGGGTCGTGCAAAAATAAACGGTTCAGTGGAAACCTGGAAAGATAAAAGAATTGAAAACAAAGAAAATCAATAAAGTGCTGCAAGAGTCCTGAAATGAGTTCCTGATTGAGTTTGTTGTTGAGGAGTCTGAAGGTGGAGGGAGAGCAGCTGTTCCTGAACCTGGGGGTGTGAGTCTTGAGGCACCGAGAATTCTTTCCTGATGGCAGCAGTGAGAAGAGAAAGAGAGAGTGTGGATCTTTGGTGATTGCTGATGTTTTCTGACAGCACCATTCCCTGTCGATAAACTCAATAGTGGGGAGAGTTTTGTCTGTGATGTCCTGGGCTGTGTCCACGACCTTTTGGAGGGCTTTATTCTCAGGGGTATTGGTGTCCCCATACCAGACCATGATGCAGCCAGTCAGCACACTTTCCACCACATCTCTGTCAAAATTTGCCAGGGTTTCTGGTGTCATCCCAAACTTCCACAAACCCCTGAGGAATTAGAGGCGCTGACATGCTTTCTTCACGAGGACATTGGTGTTGGGTCCAGGAAGAATTTTTGAGATGGTGACTCCCAAGAACCTAAATTCGCTCACCCTCTCCACCCCTGATCCCCCAATCATCACTGGATTTTAAACCTCTGGCTTTCCATTCCTGAACTCAACAATCAACTCCTTGGTTTTGGTGACATTGAGTGCGAGGTTGTTGTTGATGCACCATTCAGCTCGGTTTTCAAACTCCCTCCTGCATGTGGACTCATCCCCTTCCTTTATACAACCCACGTCCGTGGTATCGTCAGCAAATTTGGAGGGGATATTGTTGATGTACCGAGCCACACAGTCGTGGGTGTAAAGTGAGTAGAGTGGGGGCTAAGAACACAGCCCTGTGGTGCTCTGGTACTGATGGAGATCGTGGAGGGGATATTCTTACCAACCTTCACTGATTGTGGTCTGGAGGTGTTAACTCCCAGGTCTTGGAGTTTGCTGGTCAGTTTGGAGGGGATGATGGTGTTAAATGCCGAGCTGTAGTTGATAAAGAGCATCTTTACTGTTCAGGTGCTCCAGGGATTGGTGTAGGGCCAGTAAGACAACATCTGCTGTTATTATGAGAGGCGAACTGGAATGGATCCACATCACCACTCAGACAGGAGCCTTTCCAAACACTTCTTCACTGTTAATGCAAGTGCAACTGGTCGATAGTCATTCAGGCAGGTGATTACACTCTTCTTGGGCTCCGGTGTGATTGACACCTGTTGGAAACAGATGGGGACCAGTCAGGATGCTTTCCTTGGATACCAGATGGCAGTTTGGCAGGGGGACGGGAACCACAATATGAGAGCAGAAGTTCAAAAGCATGAGGGGACATGTTCTGAGTTTGTCAAAAAAAAAGACAGGCAGAGGAAAAAAACAGATGGAGTCAGTCAGAGGGTTTGAAATGTCTATTTCAATGCAAGGAATAAAGGGGATGAACTTTGAGCATGGATCAGTATGTACAACTATGATGTTGTGACTGTTACAGAGTCTTGGTTGGAGGAAGGGCAGGATTTGCTGATGCAGGTCCTAGGGTTTGGGTTTAAAAGGAATAGAATGAGGGGTAGTGGGGTGGGGGGCGAATAATGTTACTGGTCAGGGATAGTATCCCAGCTATAGAAAGGGAGGAAATTGCAGAGGGGGTGTCCACTGAGACAGTGAGGATATTTAAAAGATATGGATAGAAGAAGAGTAGTAGCCTGTATTGTCATTTAAAACCAGGACACAGTTTAAAAATGAAATGACAGCCTCCAGAAACTACAATGCTAACCAGCAAACTGTGATTCCACATCAGGCAACACAAGATGCCATTTCAACTCCAGATAAAAGATCAAAACTACACAAGACTAAAATGCACCTATATAACGAGAAGAAAAAAGTCCCAACAATGGCACAGACTCGGGAACCTCCAGGCCAGGTTCACTCCAGTCACCGGGACATCTCCTCTGCAGATCAGACAGCCAGGCATACACCATTCACTCCAGGCGTCCAGATGCAGATCTGCCACAGCAGGTGGGGAAACAGAGGAGGAGAAAGCAAAGTAGGGAAACAGAGGGATGGAAATATCGAAGTGGAAACGGAGGGGGTGAAACGGAGGGAGACAAACAGAGGCGGGGAAACGGAGGCGGCAAAACAGGAAGGGAAACAGAGGCGTTGGAACAGATGGTTGGAATAAGAATAGAGGAAAGAGTGGTGGAGAAATCAAGGTAGGGAAAGAGAGACGGGGAATGAGAGACGGGGAATCAGAGGCGGGGATTCAGAGGGGGGAAAAGAGAGGCGGGGAAAGAGAGGCGGGGAAAGAGCCAGGGACTCTGAAGCAGGGAATCAAAGACGGGGAATCAGATTCGGGGAATCAGAGGTGGGGAATCAGAGGACGGAAAAGAGATGTGGGGAATGAGAGGCAGAGAAGGAGGTGCGGAAAAAACGCAGGGAAATAGAGGCAGGGTATCAGACGTGGGGAATCAGAGGCAGGAAATTAGAGGCGGGGAATCAGAGGGCGGAAAAGAGATGTGGGGAAAGAGAGGCAGGGAAAGAGGCACGAAAATAGTGGCAGGGAAAGAGAGGCAGGGAATCAGAGGTGGGGAATCAGAGGCGGGAATCAGAGGCGGGGAATCAGAGGTGGGGAATCAGAGGCTTGGACTCAGAGGAGGGGTATCAGGGGCGGAGAAAAGGCAGCATGGAATCGGAGTCGGGGAATCGGAGGCGGGGAATCGGAGGCGGGGAATCGGAGGCGGGGAATCGGAGGCGGGGAATCAGAGGCGGGGAATCAGAGGCGGGGAATCAGAGGCGGGGAATCAGAGGCGGGGAATCAGAGGCGGGGAATCAGAGGCGGGGAATCAGAGGCGGGGAATCAGAGGCGGAGAATCAGAGGCGGGGATTCAGAGGCGGGGATTCAGAGAGGGGGAATCAGAGGCGGTGATTCAGAGGCGGGGATTCAGAGGCAGGGAATTTGAGGCAGGGATTCTGAGGTGGGAAATCAGAGGCTGAGATTGAAAGGGGGAGAATCAGAAGGGGGAAAAGAAATGTGGGGAAAGAGAGGCATGGAAAGAGCCAGGGACTCTGAAGCAGGGAATCGGAGGCAGGGAAACAGAGTCGGAGAAACGGAGGCGGGGAATCAGAAGCGGGGAATCAGAGGGTGGAAAAGAGATGTGGGGAAAGAGAGGCAGGGAAAGAGGCACGAAAATAGTGGCAGGGAAAGAGAGGCGGGGAATCAGAGGCGGGGAACCACAGGCGGGGAATCAGAGGCTGAAATTAAAAGGGGGTGAATCAGAGGGGGGAAAAGAGATGTGGGGAAAGAAGGGCAGGGAAAGAGCCAGGGAAAGAGCCAGGGACTCTGAAGCAGGGAATCGGAGGCAGGGAAACAGAGGAAGGGAATCAGAGTGGGAGAAATGGAGGCGGGGAATCAGAGGCAGGGAATCGGAGTCGGGGAATCAGAGTCGGGGAATCAGAGTCGGGGAATCAGAGTCGGGGAATCAGAGGCGGGGAATCAGAGGCGGGGAATCAGAGGCGGGGAATCTGAGGTGGGGATTCTGAGGCAGGGAATCTGAGGTGGGGAATCTGAGGTGGGGAATCCGAGGATGAGATTCAAAGGGAGAGAATCAGAAGGGGGAAAAGAAATGTAGGGAAAGAGAGGCATGGAAAGAGCCAGGGACTCTGAAGCAGGGAATCGGAGGCAGGGAAACAGAGTCGGAGAACGGAGGCGGGGAATCAGAAGCGGGGAATCAGAGGGCGGAAAAGAGATGTGGGGAAAGAGAGGCAGGGAAAGAGGCGCGGAAATAGACGCAGGGAAAGAGAGGCGGGGTATCAGATGTGGGGAATTCAAGGCGGGGAAAGAGATGTGGGGAAAGAGAGGCAGGGAAAGAGGCAAGGAAATAGAGGCGGGGAATCAGAGGTGGGGATTCAGAGGCAGGGAATCAGAGGGGGGAATAGAGATGTGGGAAAAGAGAGGCGGCGAAAGGGAGGCGGGGAAAGAGTCAGAGACTCTGAAGCAGGGAATCGGAGTCGGGGAATCAGAGTCGGGGAATCAGAGTCGGGGAATCAGAGTCGGGGAATCAGAGGCGGGGAATCAGAGGCGGGGAATCAGAGGCGGGGAATCAGAGGCGGGGAATCAGAGGCGGGGAATCAGAGGCGGGGAATGAGAGGCGGGGAATCAGAGGCGGGGAATCAGAGGCGGGGAATCAGTGGGCGGAAATGAGATGTGGGAAAAGAGAGGCAGAGAAAGAGGCACGAAAATAGTGGCAGGGAAAGAGAGGCGGGGAATCAGAGACGGGGAATCACAGGCGGGGAACCAGAGGCGGGGAATCAGAGGCTGAAATTAAAAGAGGGTGAATCAGAGGGGGGAAAAGAGATGTGGGGAAAGAAGGGCAGGGAAAGAGCCAGGGAAAGAGCCAGGGACTCTGAAGCAGGGAATCGGAGGCAGGGAATCGGAGGCAGGAAAACAGAGGAAGGGAATCAGAGTCGGAGAAATGGAGGCGGGGAATCAGAAGCGAGGAATCAGAAGCGGGGAATCAGAGTCGTGGAATCAGAGGCGGGGAATCAGAGGCGGGGAATCAGAGGCGGGGAATCAGAGGCGGGGAATCAGAGGCGGGGAATCAGAGGCGGGGAATCAGAGGCGGGGAATCAGAGGCGGGGAAGCAGAGGCGGGGAATCAGAGGCTGAAATTAAAAGGGGGTGAATCAGAGGGGGGAAAAGAGATGTGGGGAAAGAAGGGCAGGGAAAGAGCCAGGGAAAGAGCCAGGGACTCTGAAGCAGGGAATCGGAGGCAGGGAAACAGAGGAAGGGAATCAGAGTGGGAGAAATGGAGGCGGGGAATCAGAGGCGGGGATTCAGAGGCGGGGAAGCAGAGGCGGGGAATCAGAGGCGGGGAATCAGAGGCGGGGAATCAGAGGCGGGAAATCAGAGGCGGGAAATCAGAGGCGGGGAATCAGAGGCGGGGAATCAGAGGCGGGGAATCAGAGGCGGGGAAGCAGAGGCGGGGAAGCAGAGGCGGGGAAGCAGAGGCGGGGAAGCAGAGGCGGGGAAGCAGAGGCGGGGAAGCAGAGGCGGGGAATCAGAGGCAGGGAATCAGAGGCGGGGAATTTGAGGTGGGGATTCTGAGGTGGGAAATCAGAGGCTGAGATTGAAAGGGGGAGAATCAGAAGGGGGAAAAGAAATGTGGGGAAAGAGAGGCATGGAAAGAGCCAGGGACTCTGAAGCAGGGAATCGGAGGCAGGGAAACAGAGTCGGAGAAACGGAGGCGGGGAATCAGAAGCGGGGAATCAGAGGGTGGAAAAGAGATGTGGGGAAAGAGAGGCAGGGAAAGACGCAAGGAAATAGAGGTGGGGAATCAGAGGCAGGGAATCAGAGGCGGAGAATCAGAGGCAGGGAATCTGAGGCGGGGAATCTGAGGTGGGGAATCTGAGGCGGGGAATCAGAGGCGTGGAATCAGAGGGGGGAATAGAGATGTGGGAAAAGAGAGGCGGCGAAAGGGAGGCGGGGAAAGTGTCAGAGACTCTGAAGCAGGGAATCGGAGTCGGGGAATCAGAGTCGGGGAATCAGAGGTGGGGAATCAGAGGCGGGGAATCAGAGGCGGAGAATCAGAGGCGGAGAATCAGAGGCGGGGAATCAGAGGCGGGGAATCAGAGGTGGGGAATCAGAGGCGGGGAATCAGAGGCGGAGAATCAGAGGCGGGGAATCAGAGGCGGGGAATCAGTGGGCGGAAATGAGATGTGGGAAAAGAGAGGCAGAGAAAGAGGCACGAAAATAGTGGCAGGGAAAGAGAGGCGGGGAATCAGAGGCGGGGAACCACAGGCGGGGAATCAGAGGCTGAAATTAAAAGGGGGTGAATCAGAGGGGGGTAAAGAGATGTGGGGAAAGAAGGGCAGGGAAAGAGCCAGGGAAAGAGCCAGGGACTCTGAAGCAGGGAATCGGAGGCAGGGAAACAGAGGAAGGGAATCAGAGTGGGAGAAATGGAGGCGGGGAATCAGAGGCGGGGAATCAGAGGCGGGGAAGCAGAGGCGGGGAACCACAGGCGGGGAATCAGAGGCTGAAATTAAAAGTGGGTGAATCAGAGGGGGGAAAAGAGATGTGGGGAAACAAGGGCAGGGAAAGAGCCAGGGAAAGAGCCAGGGACTCTGAAGCAGGGAATCGGAGGCAGGGAAACAGAGGAAGGGAATCAGAGTCGGAGAAATATAGGCGGGGAATCAGAAGCGGGGAATCAGAGGAGGGGAAGCAAAGGCGGGAAATCAGAGGCGGGGAATCAGAGGCGGGGAATCAGAGGCGGGGAAGCAGAGGCGGGGAATCAGAGGCGGGGAATCTGAGGTGGGGATTCTGAGGCAGGGAATCTGAGGTGGGGAATCTGAGGTGGGGAATCCGAGGCTGAGATTCAAAGGGGGAGAATCAGAAGGGGGAAAAGATATGTAGGGAAAGAGAGGCATGGAAGGAGCCAGGGACTCTGAAGCAGGTAATCGGAGGCAGGGAAACAGAGTCGGAGAAACGGAGGCGGGGAATCAGAAGCGGGGAATCAGAGGGTGGAAAAGAGATGTGGGAAAAGAGAGGCAGAGAAGGAGGCACGAAAATAGTGGCAGGGAAAGAGAGGCAGGGAAACAGAGGCGGGGAATCAGAGGCGGGGAATCAGAGGCGGGGAATCAGAGGCGGGGAATCAGAGGCGGGGAATCAGAGGCGGGGAATCAGAGGCGGGGAATCAGAGGCGGGGAATCAGAGGCGGGGAATCAGAGGCGGGGAATCAGAGGCGGAGAATCAGAGGCGGGGAATCAGAGGCGGGGAATCAGAGGCGGGAAATCAGAGGCGGGCAATCAGAGGCGGGGAAGCAGAGGCGGGGAAGCAGAGGCGGGGAAGCAAAGGCGGGGAAGCAGAGGCGGGGAAGCAGAGGCGGGGAATTTGAGGTGGGGATTCTGAGGTGGGAAATCAGAGGCTGAGATTGAAAGGGGGAGAATCAGAAGGGGGAAAAGAAATGTGGGGAAAGAGAGGCATGGAAAGAGCCAGGGACTCTGAAGCAGGGAATCGGAGGCAGGGAAACAGAGTCGGAGAAACGGAGGCGGGGAATCAGAAGCGGGGAATCAGAGGCGGGGAATCAGAGGCGGGGAATCAGAGGCGGGGAATCAGAGGCGGGGAATCAGAGGCGGGGAATCAGTGGGCGGAAATGAGATGTGGGAAAAGAGAGGCAGAGAAAGAGGCACGAAAATAGTGGCAGGGAAAGAGAGGCGGGGAATCAGAGGCGGGGAATCAGAGGCGGGGAATCAGAGTCTGAAATTAAAAGGGGGTGAATCAGAGGGGGGAAAAGAGATGTGGGGAAAGAGAGGCAGAGAAAGAGGCGTGTAAATAGACGCAGGGAAAGAGAGGCGGGGTATCAGATGTGGGGGATCCGAGGCGGGGAATCAGAGGTGGGGAAAGAGATGTGGAGAAAGAGAGGCAGGGAAAGAGGCAAGGTAAGAGAGGCGGGGAAAGAGGCACGGAAAGAGAGGCAGGAAATCAGAGGTGGGGAATCTGAGGCGGGGAATCAGAGGCGGGGAAAGAGATGTGGGAAAAGAGAGGCAGAGAATGAGGCACGAAAATAGTGGCAGGGAAAGAGAGGCAGGGAATCAGAGGCGGGGAATCTGAGGCGGGGAATCAGAGGCGGGGAATCAGAGGCGGGGAATCAGAGGCGGGGAATCAGAGGCGGGGAATCACAGGCGGGGAACCAGAGGGGGGGAATCAGAGGCTGAAATTAAAAGAGGGTGAATCAGAGGGGGGAAAAGAGATGTGGGGAAAGAAGGGCAGGGAAAGAGCCAGGGAAAGAGCCAGGGACTCTGAAGCAGGGAATCGGAGGCAGGGAATCGGTGGCAGGGAAACAGAGGCAGGGAATCAGAGGCGGGGAATCAGAAGCGGGGAATCAGAGGCGGGGAATCAGAGGCGGGGTATCAGAGGCGGGGTATCAGAGGGCAGAAAAGAGATGTGGGGAAAGAGAGGCAGAGAAAGAGGCGTGGAAATAGACGCAGGGAAAGAGAGGCGGGGTATCAGATGCGGGGAATTCAAGGCGGGGAATCAGAGGTGGGGAAAGAGATGTGGGGAAAGAGAGGCCGGGAAAGAGGCACGGAAAGAGAGGCGTGGAATCAGAGGTGGGGAATCAGAGGGCGGAAATGAGATGTGGGAAAAGAGAGGCAGAGAAGGAGGCACGAAAATAGTGGCAGGGAAAGAGAGGCAGGGAATCAGAGGCGGGGAATCAGAGGCAGGGAATCAGAGGCGGGGAATCAGAGGCGGGGAATCAGAGGGCGGAAAAGAGATGTGGGGAAAGAGAGGCAGAGAAAGAGGCGTGGAAATAGACGCAGGGAAAGAGAGGCGGGGTATCAGATGTGGGGGATCCGAGGCGGGGAATCAGAGGTGGGGAAAGAGATGTGGAGAAAGAGAGGCAGGGAAAGAGGCAAGGAAAGAGAGGCGGGGAAAGAGGCACGGAAAGAGAGGTGGGAAATGAGAGGCGGGGAATCAGAGGCGGGGAATCAGAGTCGTGGTATCAGAAGCGGGGAATTTGAGGTGGAGAATCTGAGGCGGGGAATCAGAGGTGTGGAATCCGAGGTGGGGAATCAGAGACAGGAAAAGAGATGTGGGGAAAGAGAGGCAGAGAAGGAGGCACAAAAATAGTGGCAGGGAAAGAGAGGCGGGGAATCAGGGGCGGGGAATCAGAGGCGGGGAATCAGAGGCGGGGAATCAGAGGCGGGGAATCAGAGGCGGGGAATCAGAGGCGGGGAATCAGAGGCGGGGAAGCAGAGGCGGGGAAGCAGAGGTGGGGATTCTGAGGTGGGAAATCAGAGGCTGAGATTGAAAGGGGGAGAATCAGAAGGGGGAAAAGAAATGTGGGGAAAGAGAGGCATGGAAAGAGCCAGGGACTCTGAAGCAGGGAATCGGAGGCAGGGAAACAGAGTCGGAGAAACGGAGGCGGGGAATCAGAAGCGGAGAATCAGAGGGTGGAAAAGAGATGTGGGGAAAGAGAGGCAGGGAAAGAGGCGCGGAAATAGACGCAGGGAAAGAGAGGCGGAGTATCAGATGTGGGGAATTCAAGGCGGGGAATCAGAGGCGGGGAAAGAGATGTGGGGAAAGAGAGGCAGGGAAAGAGCCAAGGAAATAGAGGTGGGGAATCAGAGGTGGGGAATCAGAGGCAGGGAATCAGAGGCGGGGAATCAGAGGGGGGAATAGAGATGTGGGAAAAGAGAGGCGGCGAAAGGGAGGCGGGGAAAGAGTCAGAGACTCTGAAACAGGGAATCTGAGTCGGGGAATCAGAGTCGGGGAATCAGAGGTGGGAAATCAGAGGCGGGGAATCAGAGGCGGGGAATCAGAGGCGGGGAATCAGAGGCGGGGAATCAGAGGCGGGGAATCAGAGGCGGGGAATCAGAGGCGGGGAATCAGAGTCGTGGTTTCAGAGGCGGGGAATCTGAGGCAGGGAATCAGAGGCTGGGAAAGACATGTGGGAAAAGAGAGGCAGAGAAGGAGGCACAAAAATAGTGGCAGGGAAAGAGAGGCGGGGAATCAGGGGCGGGGAATGAGAGGCGGGGAATGAGAGGCGGGGAATCAGAGGCGTGGAATCAGAGGCGGGGTATCAGAGGCGGGGAATCTGAGGCGGGGAATCAGAGGCGGGGAAAGAGATGTGGGAAAAGAGAGGCAGGGAAAGAGGCGCGGAAATAGACGCAGGGAAAGAGAGGCGGGGTATCAGATGTGGGGAATCCGAGGCGGGGAATCAGAGGCGGGGAAAGAGATGTGGGGTAAGAGAGGCAGGGAAAGAGGCGCGGAAATAGACGCAGGGAAAGAGAGGCGGGGTATCAGATGTGGGGAATCTGAGGTGGAAAATCTGAGGCGGGGAATCAGAGGCGTGGAATCCGAGGAGGGGCATCAGAGGCAGGAAAAGAGATGTGGGGAAAGAGAGGCCGGGAAAGAGGCACGGAAAGAGAGGCAGGAAATCAGAGGCGGTGAATCACAGGCGGGGAATCAGAGGCGGGGAATCAGAGTCGTATTATCTGAGGCGGGGAATCGGAGGCAGGGAATCAGAGGCGGGGAATCAGAGGCGGGGAATCAGAGGCGGGGAATCAGAGGCGGGGAATCAGAGTCGGGGAATCAGAGAAGGGGAATCAGAGGCGGGGAATCAGAGGCGGGGAATCAGATGCGGGGAATCAGAGGCGGGGAATCAGAGGCGGGGAATCAGAGGCGGGGAATCAGAGGCGGGAAATCAGAGGCGGGGAAGCAGAGGCGGGGAAGCAGAGGCGGGGAAGCAGAGGCGGGGAATCAGAGTCGGGGAATCAGAGGCGGGGAATTTGAGGTGGGGATTCTGAGGTGGGAAATCAGAGGCTGAGATTGAAAGGGGGAGAATCAGAAGGGGGAAAAGAAATGTGGGGAAAGAGAGGCATGGAAAGAGCCAGGGACTCTGAAGCAGGGAATCGGAGGCAGGGAAACAGAGTCGGAGAAACGGAGGCGGGGAATCAGAAGCGGGGAATCAGAGGGTGGAAAAGAGATGTGGGGAAAGAGAGGCAGGGAAAGAGGCGCGGAAATAGACGCAGGGAAAGAGAGGCGGAGTATCAGATGTGGGGAATCAGAGGCAGGGAATCAGAGGCGGAGATCCAGAGGCAGGGAATCTGAGGCGGGGAATCGGAGTCGGGGAATCAGAGTCGGGGAATCAGAGTCGGGGAATCAGAGGCGGGGAATCAGAGGCGGGGAATCTGAGGTGGGGATTCTGAGGCAGGGAATCTGAGGTGGGGAATCTGAGGTGGGGAATCCGAGGCTGAGATTCAAAGGGAGAGAATCAGAAGGGGGAAACGATATGTAGGGAAAGAGAGGCATGGAAAGAGCCAGGGACTCTGAAGCAGGGAATCGGAGGCAGGGAAACAGAGTCGGAGAACGGAGGCGGGGAATCAGAAGCGGGGAATCAGAGGGCGGAAAAGAGATGTGGGGAAAGAGAGGCAGGGAAAGAGGCGCGGAAATAGACGCAGGGAAAGAGAGGCGGGGTATCAGATGTGGGGAATTCAAGGCGGGGAAAGAGATGTGGGGAAAGAGAGGAAGGGAAAGAGGCAAGGAAATAGAGGCGGGGAATGAGAGGTGGGGATTCAGAGGCAGGGAATCAGAGGGGGGGAATCAGAGGCAGGGAATCTGAGGCACGGAATCTGAGGTGGGGAGTCTGTCAGGGAATCAGAGGCGGGGAATCAGAGGCGGGGAATCAGAGGCTGAAATTAAAAGAGGGTGAACCAGAGGGGGGAAAAGAGATGTGGGGAAAGAAGGGCAGGGAAAGAGCCAGGGAAAGAGCCAGGGACTCTGAAGCAGGGAATCGGAGGCAGGAAAACAGAGGACGGGAATCAGGGTCGGAGAAATGGAGGCGGGGAATCAGAAGCGGGGAATCAGAAGCGGGGAATCAGAGGACGGAAAAGAGATGTGGCGAAAGAGAGGCAGAGAAAGAGAGGCGGGTTATCAGATGTGTGCAATCCGAGGCAAGGAATCAGAGGCGGGGAATCAGAGGCGGGGAATCAGAGGAGTGGAATCAGAGGAGGGGAATCTAAGGTGGGGAATTGGAGTCGGGGAATGAGAGTCGTGGAATCAGAGGCGGGGAATCAGAGTCGGGGAATCAGAGGAGGGGAATCAGAGGCGTGGAATCAGAGGCGTGGAATCTAAGGTGGGGAATCGGAGTCGGGGAATCAGAGTCGTGGAATCAGAGGCGGGGAATCAGAGTCGGGGAATCAGAGGAGGGGAATCAGAGGCGGGGAATCAGAGGCGGGGAATCATAGGCGGGGAATCAGAGGCGGGGAATCAGAGGCGGGGTATCAGAGGCAGAGGAACGGAGGCGTGGAATCAGAGGTGGGGAATCAGAGGGCAGAAAAGAGATGTGGGGAAAGAGAGGCAGAGAAAGAGGCGTGGAAATAGACGCAGTGAAAGAGAGGAGGGGTATCAGATGCGGGGAATCAGAGGCAGGAAAAGAGATGTGGGGAAAGAGAGTCCGGGAGAGAGGCACGGAAAGAGAGGCGGGAAATCAGAGGTGGGGAATCAGAGGCGGGGAATCAGAGGGCGGAAATGCGATGTGGGAAAAGAGAGGCAGAGAAGGAGGCACGAAAATAGTGGCAGGGAAAGAGAGGCAGGGAATCAGAGGCGGGGAATCAGAGGCGGGGAATCAGAGGCGGGGAATCAGAGGCGGGGAATCAGAGGCGGGGAATCAGAGGCGGGGAATCAGTGGGTGGAAATGAGATGTGGGAAAAGAGAGGCAGAGAAGGAGGCACGAAAATAGTGGCAGGGAAAGAGAGGCGGGGAATCAGAGGCGGGGAACCACAGGCGGGGAATCAGAGGCTGAAATTAAAAGGGGGTGAATCAGAGGGGGGAAAAGAGATGTGGGGAAAGAAGGGCAGGGAAAGAGCCAGGGAAAGAGCCAGGGACTCTGAAGCAGGGAATCGGAGGCAGGGAAACAGAGGAAGGGAATCAGAGTGGGAGAAATGGAGGCGGGGAATCAGAGGCAGGGAATCGGAGTCGGGGAATCAGAGTCGGGGAATCAGAGTCGGGGAATCAGAGTCGGGGAATCAGAGGCGGGGAATCAGAGGCGGGGAATCAGAGGCGGGGAATCAGAGGCGGGGAATCTGAGGTGGGGATTCTGAGGCAGGGAATCTGAGGTGGGGAATCTGAGGTGGGGAATCCGAGGATGAGATTCAAAGGGAGAGAATCAGAAGGGGGAAAAGAAATGTAGGGAAAGAGAGGCATGGAAAGAGCCAGGGACTCTGAAGCAGGGAATCGGAGGCAGGGAAACAGAGTCGGAGAACGGAGGCGGGGAATCAGAAGCGGGGAATCAGAGGGCGGAAAAGAGATGTGGGGAAAGAGAGGCAGGGAAAGAGGCGCGGAAATAGACGCAGGGAAAGAGAGGCGGGGTATCAGATGTGGGGAATTCAAGGCGGGGAAAGAGATGTGGGGAAAGAGAGGCAGGGAAAGAGGCAAGGAAATAGAGGCGGGGAATCAGAGGTGGGGATTCAGAGGCAGGGAATCAGAGGGGGGAATAGAGATGTGGGAAAAGAGAGGCGGCGAAAGGGAGGCGGGGAAAGAGTCAGAGACTCTGAAGCAGGGAATCGGAGTCGGGGAATCAGAGTCGGGGAATCAGAGTCGGGGAATCAGAGTCGGGGAATCAGAGGCGGGGAATCAGAGGCGGGGAATCAGAGGCGGGGAATCAGAGGCGGGGAATCAGAGGCGGGGAATCAGAGGCGGGGAATCAGAGGCGGGGAATCAGTGGGCGGAAATGAGATGTGGGAAAAGAGAGGCAGAGAAAGAGGCACGAAAATAGTGGCAGGGAAAGAGAGGCGGGGAATCAGAGGCGGGGAATCACAGGCGGGGAACCAGAGGCGGGGAATCAGAGGCTGAAATTAAAAGAGGGTGAATCAGAGGGGGGAAAAGAGATGTGGGGAAAGAAGGGCAGGGAAAGAGCCAGGGAAAGAGCCAGGGACTCTGAAGCAGGGAATCGGAGGCAGGGAATCGGAGGCAGGAAAACAGAGGAAGGGAATCAGAGTCGGAGAAATGGAGGCGGGGAATCAGAAGCGCGAATCAGAAGCGGGGAATCAGAGTCGTGGAATCAGAGGCGGGGAATCAGAGGAGGGGAATCAGAGGCGGGGAATCAGAGGCGGGGAATCAGAGGCGGGGAAGCAGAGGCGGGGAATCAGAGGCGGGGAATCAGAGGCGGGGAAGCAGAGGCGGGGAAGCAGAGGCGGGGAAGCAGAGGCGGGGAAGCAGAGGCGGGGAAGCAGAGGCGGGGAATCAGAGGCAGGGAATCAGAGGCGGGGAATTTGAGGTGGGGATTCTGAGGTGGGAAATCAGAGGCTGAGATTGAAAGGGGGAGAATCAGAAGGGGGAAAAGAAATGTGGGGAAAGAGAGGCATGGAAAGAGCCAGGGACTCTGAAGCAGGGAATCGGAGGCAGGGAAACAGAGTCGGAGAAACGGAGGCGGGGAATCAGAAGCGGGGAATCAGAGGGTGGAAAAGAGATGTGGGGAAAGAGAGGCAGGGAAAGACGCAAGGAAATAGAGGCGGAGAATCAGAGGAGGAGAATCAGAGGCGGGGAATCAGAAGCGGGGAATCAGAGGCGGGGAATCAGAGGCGGGGAATCCGAGGCGGGGAATCAGAGGCGGGGAATCAGAGGCGTGGAATCAGAGACGGGGAATCTGAGGTGGGGAATCTGAGGCGGGGAATCAGGCGGGGATTCAGAGGCGGGGATTCAGAGGTGGGAAGAGAGATGTGGGAATGGAGAGGCGGGGAAAGAGCCAGGGACTGAAGCAGGGAATCGGAGTCGGGGAATCAGAGTCGGGGAATCAGAGTCGGGGAATCAGAGTCGGGGAATCAGAGTCGGGGAATCAGAGTTGGGGAATCAGAGGCGGGGAATCAGAGGCGGGGAATCAGAGGCGGGGAATCAGAGGCGGGGAATCAGAGGCGGGGAATCAGAGGCGGGGAATCAGAGTCGGGGAATCAGAGTCGGGGAATCAGAGTCGGGGAATCAGAGTCGGGGAATCAGAGGCGGGGAATCAGAGTCGGGGAATCAGATGCGGGGAATCAGAGGCGGGGAATCAGAGGCGGGGAATCAGAGGCGGGGAATCAGAGGCGGGGAATCAGAGGCGGGGATTCAGAGGCGGGGAATCAGAGGCGGGGATTCAGAGGGGGGAATAGAGATGTGGGAATGGAGAGGCGGGGAAAGAGCAAGGGACTGAAGCAGGGAATCGGAGTCGGGGAATCAGAGGCGGGGAATCAGAGGCGGGGAATCAGAGGAGGGGAATCAGAGGAGGGGAATCAGAGGAGGGGAATCAGAGGCGGGGTATCAGAGGCGGGGTATCAGAGGGCGGAAAAGAGATGTAGGGAAAGAGAGGCAGAGAAAGAAGCGTGGAAATAGACGCAGTGAAAGAGAGGAGGGGTATCAGATGCGGGGAATACGAGGCGGGGTATCAGAGGCAGGAAAAGAGGTGTGGGGAAAGAGAGGCCGGGAAAGAGGCACGGAAAGAGAGGCGGGAAATCAGAGGCGGGGAATCAGAGGCGGGGAATCAGAGGCGGGGAATCAGAGGCGGGGAATCAGAGTCGTATTATCTGAGGCGGGGAATCTGAGGCAGGGAATCAGAGGCGGGGAATCAGAGGCGGGGAAAGAGAGGCAGAGAAGGAGGCAGGGAAAGAGAGGCGGGGAATCAGAGGCGGGGAATCAGAGGCGGGGAATCAGAGGCGGGGAATCAGAGGCGGGGAATCAGAGGCGGGGAATCAGAGGCGGGGAAGCAGAGGCGGGGAAGCAGAGGCGGGAAAGCAGAGGCGGGGAAGCAGAGGCGGGGAAGCAGAGGCGGGGAAGCAGAGGCGGGGAAGCAGAGGCGGGGAATCAGAGGCAGGGAATCAGAGGCAGGGAATCAGAGGCGGGGAATTTGAGGTGGGGATTCTGAGGTGGGAAATCAGAGGCTGAAATTGAAAGGGGGAGAATCAGAAGGGGGAAAAGAAATGTGGGGAAAGAGAGGCATGGAAAGAGCCAGGGACTCTGAAGCAGGGAATCGGAGGCAGGGAAACAGAGTCGGAGAAACGGAGGCGGGGAATCAGAAGCGGGGAATCAGAGGGTGGAAAAGAGATGTGGGGAAAGAGAGGCAGGGAAAGAGGCGCGGAAATAGACGCAGGGAAAGAGAGGCGGAGTATCAGATATGGGGAATTCAAGGCGGGGAATCAGAGGCGGGGAAAGAGATGTGGGTAAAGAGAGGCAGGGAAAGAGGCAAGGAAATAGAGGTGGGGAATCAGAGGCAGGGAATCAGAGGCGGAGAATCAGAGGCAGGGAATCTGAGGCGGGGAATCATAGGCTGGGAAAGAGATGTTGGAAAAGAGAGGCAGAGAAGGAGGCACAAAAATAGTGGCAGGGCAAGAGAGGCGGGGAATCAGGGGTGGGGAATCAGAGGCGGGGAATCAGAGGCGGGGAATCAGAGGCGGGGAAAGAGATGTGGGAAAAGAGAGGCAGAGTAGGAGGCACAAAAATAGTGGCAGGGAAAGAGAGGCGGGGAATCAGGGGCGGGGAATCAGAGGTGGGGAATCAGAGGCGGGGAATCAGAGGCGGGGAATCAGAGGGCGGAAAAGAGATGTGGGGAAAGAGAGGCAGGGAAAGAGGCGCGGAAATAGACGCAGAGAAAGAGAGGCGGGGTATCAGATGTGGGGAATCCGAGGCGGGGAATCCGAGGCGGGGAATCAGAGGCGGGGAATCAGAGGCGGGGATTCAGAGGGGGGAAGAGAGATGTGGGAATGGAGAGGCGGGGAAAGAGCCAGGGACTGAAGCAGGGAATCGGAGTCGGGGAATCAGAGTCGGGGAATCAGAGGCGGGGAATCAGAGGCGGGGAATCAGAGGCGGGGAATCAGAGGCGGGGAATCAGAGGCGGGGAATCAGAGGCGGGGAATCAGAGGCGGAGAATCAGAGGCGGGGAATCAGAGGCGGGGTATCAGAGGCGGGGAATCTGAGGTGGGGAATCAGAGGGTGGAAAAGAGATGTAGGGAAAGAGAGGCAGAGAAAGAAGTGTGGAAATAGACGCAGTGAAAGAAAGGAGGGGTATCAGATGCGGGGAATCCGAGGCGGGGAATCAGAGGCAGGAAAAGAGATGTGGGGAAAGAGAGGCCGGGAAAGAGGCACGGAAAGAGAGGCGGGAAATCAGAGGTGGGGTATCAGAGGCGAGGAATCAGAGGCGAGGAATCAGAGGCGGGGAATTTGAGGTGGGGAATAAGAGGCGGTGAATCAGAGGGCGGAAAAGAGATGTGGGGAAAGAGAGGCAGGGAAAGAGGCGTGGAAATAGACGCAGGGAAAGAGAGGCGGGGTATCAGATGTGGGGAATTCAAGGCGGGGAATCAGAGGTGGGGAAAGAGATGTGGGGAAAGAAAGAGGCAAGGAAATAGAGGCGGGGAATCAGAGGTGGGGACTTAGAGTCGGGGAATCGGAGTCGGGGAATCAGAGTCGGGGAATCAGAGTCGGGGAATCAGAGTCGGGGAATCAGAGTCGGGGAATCAGAGTCGGGGAATCAGAGGCGGGGAATCAGAGGCGGGGAATCAGAGGCGGGGAATCAGAGGCGGGGAATCAGAGGCGGGGAATCAGAGGCGGGGAATCAGAGGCGGGGAATCAGAGGCGTGGAATCAGAGGCGTGGAATCAGAGACGGGGAATCTGAGGTGGGGAATCAGAGGTGGGGAATCAGGCGGGGATTCAGAGGCGGGGATTCAGAGGGGGGAATAGAGATGTGGGAATGGAGAGGCGGGGAAAGAGCCTGGGACTGAAGCAGGGAATCGGAGTCGGGGAATCAGAGTCGGGGAATCAGAGTCGGGGAATCAGAGGCGGGGAATCAGAGGCGGGGAATCAGAGGCGGGGAATCAGAGGCGGGGAATCTGAGGTGGGGAATCAGAGGGTGGAAAAGAGATGTGGGGAAAGAGAGGCAGAGAAAGAGGCATGGAAATAGACGCAGTGAAAGAGAGGAGGGGTATCAGATGTGGGGAATCCGAGGCGGGGAATCAGAGGCGGGGAATCAGAGGCGGGGAATTTGAGGTGGGGAATAAGAGGCGGGGAATCAGAGGGCAGAAAAGAGATGTGGGGAAAGAGAGGCAGGGAAAGAGGCGCGGAAATAGACGCAGGGAAAGAGAGGCGGGGTATCAGATGTGGGGAATTCAAGGCGGGGAATCAGAGGTGGGGAAAGAGAGGCCGGGAAAGAGGCACGGAAAGAGAGGCGGGAAATCAGAGGTGGGGAATCAGAGGCGGGGAATCAGAGGCGGGGAATCAGAGGCTTGGACTCAGAGGAGGTGTATCAGAGGCGGAGAAAAGTCGGCGTGGAATCAGAGGTGGGGAATCAGAGGGCGGAAATGAGGTGTGGGAAAAGAGAGGCAGAGAAGGAGGCACGAAAATAGTGGCAGGGAAAGAGAGGCGGGGAATCAGAGGCGGGGAATCAGAGGCGGGGAATCAGAGGCGGGGAATCAGAGGCGGGGAATCAGAGGCGGGGAATCAGAGGCGGGGAATCAGAGGCGGGGAATCAGAGGCGGGGAATCAGAGGCGGGGAATCAGAGGCGGGGAATCAGAGGCGGGGAACCAGAGGCGGGGAACCAGAGGCGGGGAACCAGAGGCGGGGAACCAGAGGCGGGGAATTAGAGGTGGGGAATCTGAGGTGGTGAATCAAAGACTGAGTTTCAAAGGGGGTGAATCAGAGGGGGGAAAAGAGATGTGGGAAAAGAGAAGCCGGGAAAGAGCCAGAGACTCTGAAGCAGGGAATCGGAGGCGGGGAAACAGAGGCAGGGAATCAGAGTCGGAGAAACGGAGGTGGGGAATCAGAAGCGGGGAATCAGAGGGCGGAAAAGAGATGTGGGGAAAGAGAGGCAGAGAAAGAGGCGTGGAAATAGACGCAGGGAAAGAGAGGCGGGGTATCAGATGTGGGGGATCTGAGGCGGGGAATCAGAGGTGGGGAAAGAGAGGCAGGGAAAGAGGCAAGGAAAGAGAGGCGGGGAAAGAGGCACGGAAAGAGAGGTGGGAAATCAGAGGCGGGGAATCAGAGGCGGGGAATCAGAGTCGTGGTATCAGAAGCGGGGAATTTGAGGTGGAGAATCTGAGGCGGGGAATCAGAGGCGTGGAATCCGAGGCGTGGAATCCGAGGCGGGGAATCAGAGGCAGGAAAAGAGATGTGGGAAAAGAGAGGCAGAGAAGGAGGCACAAAAATAGTGGCAGAGAAAGAGAGGCGGGGAATCAGGGGCGGGGAATCAGAAGCGGGGAATCAGAGGGCGGAAAAGAGATGTGGGGAAAGAGAGGCAGAGAAAGAGGCATGGAAATAGACGCAGTGAAAGAGAGGAGGGGTATCAGATGCGGGGAATCCGAGGCAGGAAAAGAGATGTGGGGAAAGAGAGGCCGGGAAAGAGGCACGGAAAGAGAGGCGGGAAATCAGAGGTGGGGTATCAGAGGCAGGGAATCAGAGGCGGGGAATCAGAGGCGGGGAATCAGAGGCGGGGAATCAGAGGCGGGGAATCAGAGGCGGGGAATCAGAGGCGGAGAAAAGTCGGCGTGGAATCAGAGGTGGGGAATCAGAGGGCGGAAATGAGGTGTGGGAAAAGAGAGGCAGAGAAGGAGGCACGAAAATAGTGGCAGGGAAAGAGAGGCGGGGAATCAGAGGCGGGGAATCAGAGGCGGGGAATCAGAGGCGGGGAATCAGAGGCGGGGAATCAGAGGCGGGGAATCAGAGGCGGGGAACCAGAGGCGGGGAACCAGAGGCGGGGAACCAGAGGCGGGGAACCAGAGGCGGGGAACCAGAGGCGGGGAACCAGAGGCGGGGAACCAGAGGCGGGGAATTAGAGGTGGGGAATCTGAGGTGGTGAATCAAAGACTGAGTTTCAAAGGGGGTGAATCAGAGGGGGGAAATGAGATGTGGGAAAAGAGAAGCCGGGAAAGAGCCAGAGACTCTGAAGCAGGGAATCGGAGGCGGGGAAACGGAGGTGGGGAATCAGAAGCGGGGAATCAGAGGGCGGAAAAGAGATGTGGGGAAAGAGAGGCAGAGAAAGAGGCGTGGAAATAGACGCAGGGAAAGAGAGGCGGGGTATCAGATGTGGGGGATCTGAGGCGGGGAATCAGAGGTGGGGAAAGAGATGTGGAGAAAGAGAGGCAGGGAAAGAGGCAAGGAAAGAGAGGCGGGGAAAGAGGCACGGAAAGAGAGGTGGGAAATCAGAGGCGGGGAATCAGAGTCGTGGTATCAGAAGCGGGGAATTTGAGGTGGAGAATCTGAGGCGGGGAATCAGAGGCGTGGAATCCGAGGCGTGGAATCCGAGGCGGGGAATCAGAGGCAGGAAAAGAGATGTGGGAAAAGAGAGGCAGAGAAGGAGGCACAAAAATAGTGGCAGAGAAAGAGAGGCGGGGAATCAGGGGCGGGGAATCAGAAGCGGGGAATCAGAGGGCGGAAAAGAGATGTGGGGAAAGAGAAGCAGGGAAAGAGGCGCGGAAATAGACGCAGGGAAAGAGAGGCGGGGTATCAGATGTGGGGAATCCGAGGCGGGGAATCAGAGGCGGGGAAAGAGATGTGGGGAAAGAGAGGCAGGGAAAGAGGCAAGGAAATAGAGGTGGGGAATCAGAGGCGGGGAATCAGAGGCGGGGATTCAGAGGGGGGGAATCAGAGGCGGGGAATCAGAGGCGGGGAATCAGAGGCGGGGAATCAGAGGCGGGGAATCATAGGCGGGGAATCAGAGGCGGGGAATTAGAGGTAAGGAATCTGAGGTGGTGAATCAAAGGCTGAGATTCAAAGGGGGTGAATCAGAGGGGGGAAAAGAAATGTAGGGAAAGAGAGGCATGGAAAGAGCCAGGGACTCTGAAGCAGGGAATCGGAGGCAGGGAAACAGAGTCGGAGAAACAGAGGCGGGGAATCAGAGGGCGGAAAAGAGATGTGGGGAAAGAGAGGCAGGGAAAGAGGCGCGGAAATAGACGCAGGGAAAGAGAGGCGGGGTATCAGATGTGGGGAATTCAAGGCGGGGAATCAGAGTCGGGGAATTTGAGGCGGGGAATCTGAGGCGGGGAATCAGATGGGGGAATAGAGATGTGGGAAAAGAGAGGCGGCGAATGGGAGGCGGGGAAAGAGTCAGAGACTCTGAAGCAGGGAATCGGAGTCGGGGAATCAGAGTCGGGGAATCAGAGTCGGGGAATCAGAGTCGGGGAATCAGAGTCGGGGAATCAGAGTCGGGGAATCAGTGTCGGGGAATCAGAGGCGGGGAATCAGAGGCGGGGAATCAGAGGCGGGGAATCAGAGGCGGGGAATCAGAGGCGGGGAATCAGAGGCGGGGAATCAGAGGCGGGGAATCAGAGGCGGGGAATCAGAGGCGGGGAATCAGAGGCGGGGAATCAGAGGCGGGGAATCAGAGACGGGGAATCAGAGGCGGGGAATCAGAGGCGGGGAATCAGAGGCGGGGAATCAGAGGCGGGGAATCAGAGGCGGGGAATCAGAGGCGGGGAATCAGAGGCGGGGAATCAGAGGCGGGGAATCAGAGGCGGGGAATCAGAGGCGGGGAATCAGAGGCGGGGAATCAGAGGCGGAGAATCAGAGGCGGGGAATCAGAAGCGGGGAATCAGAAGCGGGGAATCAGATGGGGGAATAGAGATGTGGGAAAAGAGAGGCGGCGAAAGGGAGGCGGGGAAAGAGTCAGAGACTCTGAAGCAGGGAATCGGAGTCGGGGAATCAGAGTCGGGGAATCAGAGGCGGAGAATCAGAGGCGGAGAATCAGAGGCGGGGAATCAGAGGCGGGGAATCAGAGGCGGGGAATCAGAGGCGGGGAATCAGTGGGCGGAAATGAGATGTGGGGAAAGAAGGGCAGGGAAAGAGCCAGGGAAAGAGCCAGGGACTCTGAAGCAGGGAATCGGAAGCAGGGAATCGGAGGCAGTGAAACAGAGGAAGGGAATCAGAGTCGGAGAAATGGTGGCGGGGAATCAGAAGCGGGGAATCAGAGTCGTATTATCTGAGGTGGGGAATCTGAGGTGGGGAATCAGAGGCGGGGAAAGAGATGTGGGAAAAGAGAGGCAGAGAAGGAGGCACGAAAATAGTGGCAGTGAAAGAGAGGCGGGGAATCAGAGGCGGGGAATCAGAGGCGGGGAATCAGAGGCGGGGAAGCAGAGGCGAGGAATCAGAGGCGGGGAATCAGAGGCGGGGAATCAGAGGCGGGGAATCAGAGGCGGGGAATCAGAGGCGGGGAATCAGAGGCGGGGAATCAGAGGCGGGGAATCAGAGGCGGGGAATCAGAGGCGGGGAAGCAGAGGCGGGGAATCAGAGGCAGGAAAAGAGATGTGGGGAAAGAGAGGCCGGGAAAGAGGCACGGAAAGAGAGGCGGGAAATCAGAGGCGGTGAATCAGAGGTGGGGAATCAGAGTCGTATAATCAGAGGCGGGGAATCTGAGGCGGGGAAACAGAGGCGGGGAATCAGAGGCGGGGAATCAGAGGCGGGGAATCAGAGGCGGGGAATCAGAGGCGGGGAATCAGAGGCGGGGAATCAGAGGCGGGGAAGCAGAGGCGGGGAAGCAGAGGCGGGGAAGCAGAGGCGGGGAAGCAGAGGCAGGGAATCCGAGGTGGGGAATCAGAGGCTGAGATTCAAAGGGGGAGAATCAGAAGGGGGAAAAGAAATGTAGGGAAAGAGAGGCATGGAAAGAGCCAGGGACTCTGAAGCAGGGAAACGGAGGCAGGGAAACAGAGTCGGAGAAACAGAGGCGGGGAATCAGAGGGCGGAAAAGAGATGTGGGGAAAGAGAGGCAGGGAAAGAGGCGCGGAAATAGACGCAGGGAAAGAGAGGCGGGGTATCAGATGTGGGGAATTCAAGGCGGGGAATCAGAGGCGGGGAAAGAGATGTGGGGAAAGAGAGGCAGGGAAAGAGGCAATGAAATAGAGGCGGGGAATCAGAGGTGGGGAATCAGAGGCAGGGAATCAGAAGCAGGGAATCATAGGCGGGGAATCAGAGTCGGGGAATTTGAGGCGGGGAATCTGAGGCGGGGAATCAGAGGCGGGGAATCAGAGTCGGGGAATCAGAGGCGGGGAATCAGAGGCGGGGAATCAGAGGCGGGGAATCAGAGGCGAGGAATCAGAGTCGGGGAATCAGAGTCGGGGAATCAGAGGCGGGGAATCTGAGGCGGGGAATCAGAGGCTGGGAAAGAGATGTGGGAAAAGAGAGGCAGAGAAGGAGGCACAAAAATAGTGGCAGAGAAAGAGAGGCGGGGAATCAGGGGCGGGGAATCAGAGGCGGGGAACCAGAGGCGGGGAACCAGAGGCGGGGAATTAGAGGTGGGGAATCTGAGGTGGTGAATCAAAGACTGAGTTTCAAAGGGGGTGAATCAGAGGGGGGAAATGAGATGTGGGAAACGAGAAGCCGGGAAAGAGCCAGAGACTCTGAAGCAGGGAATCGGAGGCGGGGAAACAGAGGCAGGGAATCAGAGTCGGAGAAACGGAGGTGGGGAATCAGAAGCGGGGAATCAGAGGGCGGAAAAGAGATGTGGGGAAAGAGAGGCAGAGGAAGAGGCGTGGAAATAGACGCAGGGAAAGAGAGGCGGGGTATCAGATGTGGGGGATCTGAGGCGGGGAATCAGAGGTGGGGAAAGAGATGTGGAGAAAGAGAGGCAGGGAAAGAGGCAAGGAAAGAGAGGCGGGGAAAGAGGCACGGAAAGAGAGGTGGGAAATCAGAGGCGGGGAATCAGAGGCGGGGAATCAGAGTCGTGGTATCAGAAGCGGGGAATTTGAGGTGGAGAATCTGAGGCGGGGAATCAGAGGCGTGGAATCCGAGGCGGGGAATCAGAGGCAGGAAAAGAGATGTGCGGAAAGAGAGGCCGGGAAAGAGGAACGGAAAGAGAGGCGGGAAATCAGAGGCAAGGAATCAGAGGCGGGGAATCAGAGTCGTGGTATCAGAGGCAGGGAATCTGAGGAGGGGAATCAGAGGCTGGGAAAGAGATGTGGGAAAAGAGAGGCAGAGAAGGAGGCACAAAAATAGTGGCAGAGAAAGAGAGGCGGGGAATCAGGGGCGGGGAATCAGAGGCGGGGATTCAGAGGGGGGGAATCAGAGGGGGGGAATCAGAGGCGGGGAATCAGAGGCGGGGAATCAGAGGCGGGGAATCATAGGCGGGGAATCAGAGGCGGGGAATTAGAGGTAAGGAATCTGAGGTGGTGAATCAAAGGCTGAGATTCAAAGGGGGTGAATCAGAGGGGGGAAAAGAGATGTGGGGAAATAGAAGCCGGGAAAGAGGCAGGGACGCTGAAACAGGGAATCGGAGGCAGGGAAACAGAGGCGGGGAATCAGAGGCGGGGAATCAGAGGCGGGGAATCAGAGGCGGGGAAAGAGACGTGGGAAAAGAGAGGCAGAGAAGGAGGCACAAAAATAGTGGCAGGGAAAGAGAGGCAGGGAATCAGAGGCGGAGAATCAGAGGCGGGGAATCAGAAGCGGGGAATCAGAGGGCGGAAAAGAGATGTGGGGAAAGAGAGGCAGGGAAAGAGGCGCGGAAATAGTGGCAGGGAAAGAGAGGCGGGGAATCAGAGGCTGAAATTAAAAGAGGGTGAATCAGAGGGGGGAAAAGAGATGTGGGGAAAGAAGGGCAGGGAAAGAGCCAGGGAAAGAGCCAGGGACTCTGAAGCAGGGAATCGGAGGCAGGGAATCGGAGGCAGGGAAACAGAGGAAGGGAATCAGAGTCGGAGAAATGGAGGCGGAGAATCAGAAGCGGGGAATCAGAAGCGGGGAATCAGAAGCGGGGAATCAGAGGACGGAAAAGAGATGTGGGGAAAGAGAGGCAGAGAAAGAGAGGCGGGGTATCAGATGTGTGCAATCCGAGGCAAGGAATCAGAGGCGGGGAATCAGAGGCGTGGAATCAGAGGCGGGGAATCTAAGGTGGGGAATCGGAGTCGGGGAATCAGAGTCGTGGAATCAGAGGCGGGGAATCAGAGGAGGAGAATCAGAGGAGGAGAATCAGAGGCAGGGAATCAGAGTCGTGGAATCAGAGGAGGGGAATCAGAGGCGGGGAATCAGAGGCGGGGAATCAGAGGCGGGGAATCAGAGGCGGGGAATCAGAGGCGGGGTATCAGAGGCGGGGTATCAGAGGCGGGGTATCAGAGGCAGAGGAACGGAGGCGTGGAAATAGACGCAGTGAAAGAGAGGAGGGGTATCAGATGCGGGGAATCCGAAGCGGGGAATCAGAGGCAGGAAAAGAGATGTGGGGAAAGAGAGGCCGGGAAGGAGGCACGGAAAGAGAGGCGGGAAATCAGAGGTGGGGAATCAGAGGCGGGGAAAAGGCGGCGTAGAATCAGAGGTGGGGAATCAGAGGGCGGAAATGAGATGTGGGAAAAGAGAGGCAGAGAAGGAGGCACGAAAATAGTGGCAGGGAAAGAGAGGCAGGGAATCAGAGGCGGGGAATCAGAGGCGGGGAATCAGAGGCGTGGAATCAGAGGGCGGAAAAGAGATGTGGGGAAAGAGAAGCAGGGAAAGAGGCGCGGAAATAGACGCAGGGAAAGAGAGGCGGGGTATCAGATGTGGGGGATCCGAGGCGGGGAATCAGAGGTGGGGAAAGAGATGTGGAGAAAGAGAGGCAGGGAAAGAGGCAAGGAAAGAGAGGCGGGGAAAGAGGCACGGAAAGAGAGGTGGGAAATGAGAGGCGGGGAATCAGAGGCGGGGAATCAGAGTCGTGGTATCAGAAGCAGGGAATTTGAGGTGGAGAATCTGAGGCGGGGAATCAGAGGCGTGGAATCCGAGGCGGGGAATCAGAGGCAGGAAAAGAGATGTGGGGAAAGAGAGGCCGGGAAAGAGGCACGGAAAGAGAGGCGGGAAATCAGAGGCGGGGAATCAGAGGCTGGGAAGGACATGTGGGAAAAGAGAGGCAGAGAAGGAGGCACAAAAATAGTGGCAGGGAAAGAGAGGCGGGGAATCAGGGGCGGGGAATCAGAGGCGGGGAATCAGAGGCGTGGAATCAGAGGCGGGGAATCAGAGGCGGGGAATCAGAGTCATGGTATCAGAGGCGGGGAATCTGAGGCGGGGAATCAGAGGCGGGGAAAGAGATGTGGGAAAAGAGAGGCAGGGAAAGAGGCGCGGAAATAGACGCAGGGAAAGAGAGGCGGGGTATCAGATGTGGGGAATCCGAGGCGGGGAATCAGAGGCGGGGAAAGAGATGTGGGGAAAGAGAGGCAGGGAAAGAGGCGCGGAAATAGACGCAGGGAAAGAGAGGCGGGGTATCAGATGTGGGGAATCTGAGGTGGAAAATCTGAGGCGGGGAATCAGAGGCGTGGAATCCGAGGCGGGGCATCAGAGGCAGGAAAAGAGATGTGGGGAAAGAGAGGCCGGGAAAGAGGCACGGAAAGAGAGGCAGGAAATCAGAGGCGGTGAATCACAGGCGGGGAATCAGAGGCGGGGAATCAGAGTCGTATTATCTGAGGCGGGGAATCGGAGGCAGGGAATCAGAGGCGGGGAATCAGAGGCGGGGAATCAGAGGCGGGGAATCAGAGACGGGAAATCAGAGGCGGGGAATCAGAGGCGGGGAATCAGAGGCGGGGAATCAGAGGCGGGGAAGCAGAGGCGGGGAAGCAGAGGCGGGGAAACAGAGGCGGGGAAGCAGAGGCGGGGAAGCAGAGGCGGGGAATCAGAGGCGGGGAATCAGAGGCGGGGAATCTGAGGTGGGGATTCTGAGTTGGGAAATCAGAGGCTGAGATTGAAAGGGGGAGAATCAGAAGGGGGAAAAGAAATGTGGGGAAAGAGAGGCATGGAAAGAGCCATGGACTCTGAAGCAGGGAATCGGAGGCAGGGAAACAGAGTCGGAGAAACGGAGGCGGGGAATCAGAAGCGGGGAATCAGAGGGTGGAAAAGAGATGTGGGGAAAGAGAGGCAGGGAAAGAGGCGCGGAAATAGACGCAGGGAAAGAGAGGCGGAGTATCAGATGTGGGGAATTCAAGGCGAGGAATCAGAGGCGGGGAAAGAGATGTGGGGAAAGAGAGGCAGGGAAAGAGGCAAGGAAATAGAGGTGGGGAAGCAGAGGCGGGGAATAAGAGTCGGGGAATCAGAGGCAGGGAATCAGAGGCGGGGAATCAGAGGCGGAGAATCAGAGGCGGGGAATCAGAGGCGGGGAATCAGTGGGCGGAAATGAGATGTGGGAAAAGAGAGGCAGAGAAAGAGGCACGAAAATAGTGGCAGGGAAAGAGAGGCGGGGAAAGAGAGGCGGGGAACCACAGGCGGGGAATCAGAGGCTGAAATTAAAAGGGGGTGAATCAGAGGGGGGAAAAGAGATGTGGGGAAAGAAGGGCAGGGAAAGAGCCAGGGAAAGAGCCAGGGACTCTGAAGCAGGGAATCGGAGGCAGGGAATCGGAGGCAGGAAAACAGAGGAAGGGAATCAGAGTCGGAGAAATGGAGGCGGGGAATCAGAAGCGGGGAATCAGAAGCGGGGAATCAGAGGACGGAAAAGAGATGTGGCGAAAGAGAGGCAGAGAAAGAGAGGCGGGTTATCAGATGTGTGCAATCCGAGGCAAGGAATCAGAGGCGGGGAATCAGAGGCGGGGAATCAGAGGAGTGGAATCAGAGGCGGGGAATCTAAGGTGGGGAATTGGAGTCGGGGAATGAGAGTCGTGGAATCAGAGGCGGGGAATCAGAGGGCGGAAAAGAGATGTGGGGAAAGAGAGGCAGGGAAAGAGGCGCGGAAATAGACGCAGGGAAAGAGAGGCGGGGTATCAGATGTGGGGAATCCGAGGCGGGGAATCCGAGGCGGGGAATCCGAGGCGGGGAATCCGAGGCGGGGAATCAGAGGCGTGGAATCAGAGACGGGGAATCTGAGGTGGGGAAGCTGAGGCGGGGAATCAGGCGGGGATTCAGAGGCGGGGATTCAGAGGTGGGAAGAGAGATGTGGGAATGGAGAGGCGGGGAAAGAGCCAGGGACTGAAGCAGGGATTCGGAGTCGGGGAATCAGAGTCGGGGAATCAGAGTCGGGGAATCAGAGTCGGGGAATCAGAGGCGGGGAATCAGAGGCGGGGAATCAGAGGCGGGGAATCAGAGGCGGGGAATCAGAGGCGGGGAATCAGAGGCGGGGAATCAGAGGCGGGGAATCAGAGGCGGGGAATCAGAGGCGGGGAATCAGAGGCGGGGAATCAGACGCGGGGAATCAGAGGCGGGGAATCAGAGGCGGGGAATCAGAGGCGGGGAATCAGAGGCGGGGATTCAGAGGGGGGAATAGAGATGTGGGAATGGAGAGGCGGGGAAAGAGCAAGGGACTGAAGCAGGGAATCGGAGTCGGGGAATCAGAGTCGGGGAATCAGAAGCGGGGAATCAGAGGCGGGGAATCAGAGGAGGGGAATCAGAGGAGGGGAATCAGAGGCGGGGAATCAGAGGCGGGGTATCAGAGGCGGGGTATCAGAGGCGGGGTATCAGAGGCGGGGAATCAGAAGCGGGGAATCAGATGGGGGAATAGAGATGTGGGAAAAGAGAGGCGGCGAAAGGGAGGCGGGGAAAGAGTCAGAGACTCTGAAGCAGGGAATCGGAGTCGGGGAATCAGAGTCGGGGAATCAGAGGCGGAGAATCAGAGGCGGAGAATCAGAGGCAGGGAATCAGAGGCGGGGAATCAGAGGCGGGGAATCAGAGGCGGGGAATCAGTGGGCGGAAATGAGATGTGGGGAAAGAAGGGCAGGGAAAGAGCCAGGGAAAGAGCCAGGGACTCTGAAGCAGGGAATCGGAGGCAGGGAATCGGAGGCAGTGAAACAGAGGAAGGGAATCAGAGTCGGAGAAATGGTGGCGGGGAATCAGAAGCGGGGAATCAGAGTCGTATTATCTGAGGTGGGGAATCTGAGGTGGGGAATCAGAGGCGGGGAAAGAGATGTGGGAAAAGAGAGGCAGAGAAGGAGGCACGAAAATAGTGGCAGTGAAAGAGAGGCGGGGAATCAGAGGCGGGGAATCAGAGGCGGGGAAGCAGAGGCGAGGAATCAGAGGCGGGGAATCAGAGGCGGGGAATCAGAGGCGGGGAATCAGAGGCGGGGAATCAGAGGCGGGGAATCAGAGGCGGGGAATCAGAGGCGGGGAATCAGAGGCGGGGAATCAGAGGCGGGGAAGCAGAGGCGGGGAATCAGAGGCGGGGAATCAGAGGCGGGGAATCAGAGGCGGGGAATCAGAGGCGGGGAATCAGAGGCGGGGAATCAGAGGCGGGGAATCAGAGGCGGGGAATCAGAGGCGGGGAATCAGAGGCGGGGAAGCAGAGGCGGGGAAGCAGAGGCGGGGAAGCAGAGGCGGGGAATCAGAGGCAGGAAAAGAGATGTGGGGAAAGAGAGGCCGCGAAAGAGGCACGGAAAGAGAGGCGGGAAATCAGAGGCGGTGAATCAGAGGTGGGGAATCAGAGTCGTATAATCAGAGGCGGGGAATCTGAGGCGGGGAAACAGAGGCGGGGAATCAGAGGCGGGGAATCAGAGGCGGGGAATCAGAGGCGGGGAATCAGAGGCGGGGAATCAGAGGCGGGGAATCAGAGGCGGGGAAGCAGAGGCGGGGAAGCAGAGGCGGGGAAGCAGAGGCAGGGAATCCGAGGTGGGGAATCAGAGGCTGAGATTCAAAGGGGGAGAATCAGAAGGGGGAAAAGAAATGTAGGGAAAGAGAGGCATGGAAAGAGCCAGGGACTCTGAAGCAGGGAAACGGAGGCAGGGAAACAGAGTCGGAGAAACAGAGGCGGGGAATCAGAGGGCGGAAAAGAGATGTGGGGAAAGAGAGGCAGGGAAAGAGGCGCGGAAATAGACGCAGGGAAAGAGAGGCGGGGTATCAGATGTGGGGAATTCAAGGCGGGGAATCAGAGGCGGGGAAAGAGATGTGGGGAAAGAGAGGCAGGGAAAGAGGCAATGAAATAGAGGCGGGGAATCAGAGGTGGGGAATCAGAGGCAGGGAATCAGAAGCAGGGAATCATAGGCGGGGAATCAGAGTCGGGGAATTTGAGGCGGGGAATCTGAGGCGGGGAATCAGAGGCATGGAATCAGATGGGGGAATAGAGATGTGGGAAAAGAGAGGCGGCGAAAGGGAGGCGGGGAAAGAGTCAGAGACTCTGAAGCAGGGAATCGGAGTCGGGGAATCAGAGTCGGGGAATCAGAGTCGGGGAATCAGAGTCGGGGAATCAGAGTCGGGGAATCAGAGTCGGGGAATCAGAGGCGGGGAATCAGAGGCGGGGAATCAGAGGCGGGGAATCAGAGGCGGGGAATCAGAGGCGGGGAATCAGAGGCGGGGAATCAGAGGCGGGGAATCAGAGGCGGGGAATCAGGGGCGGGGAATCAGAGGTGGGGAATCAGAGGCGGGGAATCAGAGGCGGGGAATCAGAGTCATGGTATCAGAGGCGGGGAATCTGAGGAGGGGAATCAGAGGCGGGGAATCAGAGGCGGAGAATCAGAGGCGGGGAATCAGAAGCGGGGAATCAGAGGGCGGAAAAGAGATGTGGGGAAAGAGAAGCAGGGAAAGAGGCGCGGAAATAGACGCAGGGAAAGAGAGGCGGGGTATCAGATGTGGGGAATCCGAGGCGGGGAATCAGAGGCGGGGAAAGAGATGTGGGGAAAGAGAGGCAGGGAAAGAGGCAAGGAAATAGAGGTGGGGAATCAGAGGCGGGGAATCAGAGGCGGGGATTCAGAGGGGGGGAATCAGAGGCGGGGAATCAGAGGCGGGGAATCAGAGGCGGGGAATCAGAGGCGGGGAAGCAGAGGCGGGGAATCATAGGCGGGGAATCAGAGGCGGGGAATTAGAGGTAAGGAATCTGAGGTGGTGAATCAAAGGCTGAGATTCAAAGGGGGTGAATCAGAGGGGGGAAAAGAGATGTGGGGAAATAGAAGCCGGGAAAGAGCCAGAGACGCTGAAGCAGGGAATCAGAGGCAGGGAAACAGAGGCAGGGAATCAGAGTCGGAGAAACGGAGGTGGGGAATCAGAAGCGGAGAATCAGAGGGCGGAAAAGAGATGTGGGGAAAGAGAGGCAGAGAAAGAGGCACGAAAATAGTGGCAGGGAAAGAGAGGCGGGGAACCACAGGCGGGGAATCAGAGGCTGAAATTAAAAGGGGGTGAATCAGAGGGGGGAAAAGAGATGTGGGGAAAGAAGGGCAGGGAAAGAGCCAGGGAAAGAGCCAGGGACTCTGAAGCAGGGAATCGGAGGCAGGGAATCGGAGGCAGGAAAACAGAGGAAGGGAATCAGAGTCGGAGAAATGGAGGCGGGGAATCAGAAGCGGGGAATCAGAAGCGGGGAATCAGAGGACGGAAAAGAGATGTGGCGAAAGAGAGGCAGAGGAACGGAGGCGTGGAAATAGACGCAGTGAAAGAGAGGAGGGGTATCAGATGCGGGGAATCCGAGGCGGGGAATCAAGGCAGGAAAAGAGATGTGGGGAAAGAGAGTCCGGGAAAGAGGCACGGAAAGAGAGGCGGGAAATCAGAGGTGGGGAATCAGTGGCGGGGAATCAGAGGTGGGGAATCAGAGGCTTGGACTCAGAGGAGGTGTATCAGAGGCGGAGAAAAGGCGGCGTGGAATCAGAGGTGGGGAATCAGAGGGCGGAAATGAGATGTGGGAAAAGAGAGGCAGAGAAGGAGGCACGAAAATAGTGGCAGTGAAAGAGAGGCAGGGAATCAGAGGCGGGGAATCAGAGGCGGGGAATCAGAGGCGGGGAATCAGAGGCGGGGAAACAGAGGCGGGGAATCAAACGGCGGAAAAGAGATGTGGGGAAAGAGAGGCAGAGAAAGAGGCGTGGAAATAGACGCAGGGAAAGAGAGGCGGGGTATCAGATGTGGGGGATCCGAGGCGGGGAATCAGAGGTGGGGAAAGAGATGTGGAGAAAGAGAGGCAGGGAAAGAGGCAAGGAAAGAGAGGCGGGGAAAGAGGCACGGAAAGAGAGGCTGGGAAATGAGAGGCGGGGAATCAGAGGCGGGGAATCAGAGTCGTGGTATCAGAAGCGGGGAATTTGAGGTTGAGAATCTGAGGCGGGGAATCAGAGGCGTGGAATCCGAGGCGGGGAATCAGAGGCAGGAAAAGAGATGTGGGGAAAGAGAGGCCGGGAAAGAGGCACGGAAAGAGAGGCGGGGAATCAGAGGCGGGGAATCAGAGGCGTGGAATCAGAGGCGGGGAATCAGAGGCGGGGAATCAGAGTCATGGTATCAGAGGCGGGGAATCTGAGGCGGGGAATCAGAGGCGGGGAAAGAGATGTGGGAAAAGAGAGGCAGGGAAAGAGGCGCGGAAATAGACGCAGGGAAAGAGAGGCGGGGTATCAGATGTGGGGAATCCGAGGCGGGGAATCAGAGGCGGGGAAAGAGATGTGGGAAAAGAGAGGCAGGGAAAGAGGCGCGGAAATAGACGCAGGGAAAGAGAGGCAGGGTATCAGATGTGGGGAATCTGAGGTGGAAAATCTGAGGCGGGGAATCAGAGGCGTGGAATCCGAGGCGGGGCATCAGAGGCAGGAAAAGAGATGTGGGGAAAGAGAGGCCGGGAAAGAGGCACGGAAAGAGAGGCAGGAAATCAGTGGCGGTGAATCACAGGCGGGGAATCAGAGGCGGGGAATCAGAGTCGTATTATCTGAGGCGGGGAATCGGAGGCAGGGAATCAGATGCGGGGAATCAGAGGCGGGGAATCAGAGGCGGGGAATCAGAGGCGGGGAATCAGAGGCGGGAAATCAGAGGCGGGGAATCAGAGGCGGGGAATCAGAGGCGGGGAAGCAGAGGCGGGGAAGCAGAGGCGGGGAAGCAGAGGCGGGGAAGCAGAGGCGGGGAAGCAGAGGCGGGGAAGCAGAGGCGGGGAAGCAGAGGCAGGGAATCAGAGGCGGAGATCCAGAGGCAGGGAATCTGAGGCGGGGAATCTGAGGCGGGGAATCAGAGGCGTGGAATCAGAGGCGTGGAATCAGAGGCGTGGAATCAAAGGGGGGAATAGAGATGTGGGAAAAGAGAGGTGGCGAAAGGGAGGCGGGGAAAGAGTCAGAGACTCTGAAACAGGGAATCGGAGTCGGGTAATCAGAGTCGGGGAATCAGTGTCAGGGAATCAGAGTCGGGGAATCAGAGGTGGGGAATCAGAGGCGGGGAATCAGAGTCGGGGAATCAGAGGCAGGGAATCAGAGGCGGGGAATCAGAGGAGTTGAATCAGAGGCGGGGAATCTAAGGTGGGGAATCGGAGTCGGGGAATGAGAGTCGTGGAATCAGAGGCGGGGAATCAGAGGATGAGAATCAGAGGAGGGGAATCAGAGTCGGGGAATCAGAGGCGGGGAATCAGAGGCGGGGAATCAGAGGCGGGGAATCAGAGGCGGGGAATCAGAGGCGGGGAATCAGAGGCGGGGAATCAGAGGCGGGGAATCAGAGGCGGGGAATCAGAGGCGGGGAATCAGAGGCAGAGGAACGGAGGCGTGGAAATAGACGCAGTGAAAGAGAGGAGGGGTATCAGATGCGGGGAATCCGAGGCGGGGAATCAAGGCAGGAAAAGAGATGTGGAGAAAGAGAGTCCGGGAAAGAGGCACGGAAAGAGAGGCGGGAAATCAGAGGTGGGGAATCAGAGGCGGGGAATCAGAGGCGGGGAATCAGAGGCTTGGACTCAGAGGAGGTGTATCAGAGGCGGAGAAAAGGCGGCGTGGAATCAGAGGTGGGGAATCAAGAGGGCAGAAATGAGGTGTGGGAAAAGAGAGGCAGAGAAGGAGGCATGAAAATAGTGGCAGGGAAAGAGAGGCAGGGAATCAGAGGCGGGGAATCAGAGGCGGGGAATCAGAGGCGGGGAATCAGAGGCGGGGAATCAGAGGCGGGGAATCAGAGGCGGGGAATCAGACGGCGGAAAAGAGATGTGGGGAAAGAGAGGCAGAGAAAGAGGCAAGGAAAGAGAGGTGGGAAATGAGAGGCGGGGAATCAGAGGTGGGGAAAGAGATGTGTCGAAAGAGAGGCAGGGAAAGAGGCAAGGAAAGAGAGGCGGGGAAAGAGGCACGGAAAGAGAGGTGGGAAATGAGAGGCGGGGAAGCAGAGGCGGGGAATCAGAGTCGTGGTATCAGAAGCGGGGAATTTGAGGTGGAGAATCTGAGGCGGGGAATCAGAGGCGTGGAATCCGAGGCGGGGAATCAGAGGCAGGAAAAGAGATGTGGGGAAAGAGAGGCCGGGAAAGAAGCACGGAAAGAGAGGCGGGAAATCAGAGGTGAGGAATCAGAGGCGGGGAATCAGAGTCGTGGTTTCAGAGGCGGGGAATCTGAGGCGGGGAATCAGAGGCTGGGAAAGACATGTGGGAAAAGAGAGGCAGAGAAGGAGGCACAAAAATAGTGGCAGGGAAAGAGAGGCGGGGAATCAGGGGCGGGGAATCAGAGGCGGGGAATCAGAGGCGTGGAATCAGAGGCGGGGAATCAGAGGCGGGGAATCAGAGGGCGGAAAAGAGATGTGGGGAAAGAGAAGCAGGGACATAGGCGCGGAAATAGACGCAGGGAAAGAGAGGCGGGGTATCAGATGAGGGGAATCCGAGGCGGGGAATCAGAGGCGGGGAAAGAGATGTGGGGAAAGAGAGGCAGGGAAACAGGCGCGGAAATAGACGCAGGGAAAGAGAGGCGGGGTATCAGATGTGGGGAATCTGAGGTGGAAAATCTGAGGCGGGGAATCAGAGGCGTGGAATCCGAGGCGGGGCATCAGAGGCAGGAAAAGAGATGTGGGGAAAGAGAGGCCGGGAAAGAGGCACGGAAAGAGAGGCAGGAAATCAGAGGCGGTGAATCACAGGCGGGGAATCAGAGGCGGGGAATCAGAGTCGTATTATCTGAGGCGGGGAATCTGAGGCAGGGAATCAGAGGCGGGGAATCAGAGGCGGGGAAAGAGAGGCAGAGAAGGAGGCACGAAAATAGTGGCAGGGAAAGAGAGGCGGGGAATCAGAGGCGGGGAATCAGAGGCGGGGAATCAGAGGCGGGGAATCAGAGGCGGGGAATCAGAGGCGGGGAATCAGAGGCGGGGAATCAGAGGCGGGGAATCAGAGGCGGGGAATCAGAGGAGGGGAATCAGAGGAGGGGAATCAGAGGAGGGGAATCAGAGGCGGGGAATCAGAGGCGGGGAATCAGAGGCGGGGAATCAGAGGCGGGGAAGCAGAGGCGGGAAAGCAGAGGCGGGGAAGCAGAGGCGGGGAAGCAGAGGCGGGGAAGCAGAGGCGGGGAAGCAGAGGCGGGGAATCAGAGGCAGGGAATCAGAGGCGGGGAATTTGAGGTGGGGATTCTGAGGTGGGAAATCAGAGGCTGAAATTGAAAGGGGGAGAATCAGAAGGGGGAAAAGAAATGTGGGGAAAGAGAGGCATGGAAAGAGCCAGGGACTCTGAAGCAGGGAATCGGAGGCAGGGAAACAGAGTCGGAGAAACGGAGGCGGGGAATCAGAAGCGGGGAATCAGAGGGTGGAAAAGAGATGTGGGGAAAGAGAGGCAGGGAAAGAGGCGCGGAAATAGACGCAGGGAAAGAGAGGCGGAGTATCAGATGTGGGGAATTCAAGGCGGGGAATCAGAGGCGGGGAAAGAGATGTGGGTAAAGAGAGGCAGGGAAAGAGGCAAGGAAATAGAGGTGGGGAATCAGAGGCAGGGAATCAGATGCGGAGAATCAGAGGCAGGGAATCTGAGGCGGGGAATCATAGGCTGGGAAAGAGATGTTGGAAAAGAGAGGCAGAGAAGGAGGCACAAAAATAGTGGCAGGGCAAGAGAGGCGGGGAATCAGGGGTGGGGAATCAGAGGCGGGGAATCAGAGGCGGGGAATCAGAGGCGGGGAAAGAGATGTGGGAAAAGAGAGGCAGAGTAGGAGGCACAAAAATAGTGGCAGGGAAAGAGAGGCGGGGAATCAGGGGCGGGGAATCAGAGGTGGGGAATCAGAGGCGGGGAATCAGAGGGCGGAAAAGAGATGTGGGGAAAGAGAGGCAGGGAAAGAGGCGCGGAAATAGACGCAGAGAAAGAGAGGCGGGGTATCAGATGTGGGGAATCCGAGGCGGGGAATCCGAGGCGGGGAATCAGAGGCGGGGAATCAGAGGCGGGGATTCAGAGGGGGGAAGAGAGATGTGGGAATGGAGAGGCGGGGAAAGAGCCAGGGACTGAAGCAGGGAATCGGAGTCGGGGAATCAGAGTCGGGGAATCAGAGGCGGGGAATCAGAGGCGGGGAATCAGAGGCGGGGAATCAGAGGCGGGGAATCAGAGGCGGGGAATCAGAGGCGAGGAATCAGAGGAGGGGAATCAGAGGCGGGGAATCAGAGGCGGGGAATCAGAGGCGGGGAATCAGAGGCGGGGAATCAGAGGCGGGGAATCAGAGGCGGGGAATCAGAGGCGGGGAATCAGAGGCGGGGTATCAGAGGCGGGGAATCTGAGGTGGGGAATCAGAGGGTGGAAAAGAGATGTAGGGAAAGAGAGGCAGAGAAAGAAGCGTGGAAATAGACGCAGTGAAAGAAAGGAGGGGTATCAGATGCGGGGAATCCGAGGCGGGGAATCAGAGGCAGGAAAAGAGATGTGGGGAAAGAGAGGCCGGGAAAGAGGCACGGAAAGAGAGGCGGGAAATCAGAGGTGGGGTATCAGAGGCGAGGAATCAGAGGCGAGGAATCAGAGGCTTGGACTCAGAGGAGGTGTATCAGAGGCGGAGAAAAGGCGGCGTGGAATCAGAGGCGGGGAATCAGAGGCGGGGAATTTGAGGTGGGGAATAAGAGGCGGGGAATCAGAGGGCGGAAAAGAGATGCGGGGAAAGAGAGGCAGGGAAAGAGGCGTGGAAATAGACGCAGGGAAAGAGAGGCGGGGTATCAGATGTGGGGAATTCAAGGCGGGGAATCAGAGGTGGGGAAAGAGATGTGGGGAAAGAAAGAGGCAAGGAAATAGAGGCGGGGAATCAGAGGTGGGGACTTAGAGTCGGGGAATCAGAGGCGGGGAATCAGAGGCGTGGACTCAGAGGGGGGAATAGAGATGTGGGAAAAGAGAGGCGGCGAAAGGGAGGCGGGGAAAGAGTCAGAGACTCTGAAGCAGGGAATCGGAGTCGGGGAATCAGAGTCGGGGAATCAGAGTCGGGGAATCAGAGTCGGGGAATCAGAGTCGGGGAATCAGAGTCGGGGAATAAGAGGTGGGGAATCAGAGTCGGGGAATCAGAGGTGGGGAATCAGAGGTGGGGAATCAGAGTCGGGGAATCAGAGGCAGGGAATCAGAGGCGGGGAATCAGAGGCGGAGAATCAGAGTTGGATAATCAGAGGCGAGGAATCAGAGGCGGGGAATCAGTGGGCGGAAATGAGATGTGGGGAAAGAGAGGCAGGGAAAGAGGGGCACAAATAGATGCAGGGAAAGAGAGGCGGGGTATCAGATGTGGGGAATCCGAGGCGGGGAATCAGAGGCGGGGAATCAGAGGCGGGGAATCAGAGGCGGGGAATCAGAGGCGGGGAATCAGAGGCGGGGAATCAGAGGCGGGGAATCTGAGGCGGGGAATCAGGCGGGGATTCAGAGGCGGGGATTCAGAGGGGGGAATAGAGATGTGGGAATGGAGAGGCGGGGAAAGAGCCTGGGACTGAAGCAGGGAATCGGAGTCGGGGAATCAGAGTCGGGGAATGAGAGTCGGGGAATCAGAGGCGGGGAATCAGAGGCGGGGAATCAGAGGAGGGGAATCAGAGGCGGGGAATCTGAGGTGGGGAATCAGAGGGTGGAAAAGAGATGTGGGGAAAGAGAGGCAGAGAAAGAGGCATGGAAATAGACGCAGTGAAAGAGAGGAGGGGTATCAGATGCGGGGAATCCGAGGCAGGAAAAGAGATGTGGGGAAAGAGAGGCCGGGAAAGAGGCACGGAAAGAGAGGCGGGAAATCAGAGGTGGGGTATCAGAGGCAGGGAATCAGAGGCGGGGAATCAGAGGCGGGGAATCAGAGGCGGGGAATCAGAGGCGGGGAATCAGAGGCTTGGACTCAGAGGAGGTGTATCAGAGGCGGAGAAAAGGCGGCGTGGAATCAGAGGCGGGGAATCAGAGGCGGGGAATTTGAGGTGGGGAATAAGAGGCGGGGAATCAGAGGGCAGAAAAGAGATGTGGGGAAAGAGAGGCAGGGAAAGAGGCGCGGAAATAGACGCAGGGAAAGAGAGGCGGGGTATCAGATGTGGGGAATTCAAGGCGGGGAATCAGAGGTGGGGAAAGAGATGTGGGGAAAGAGAGGCCGGGAAAGAGGCACGGAAAGAGAGGCGGGAAATCAGAGGTGGGGAATCAGAGGCGGGGAATCAGAGGCGGGGAATCAGAGGCTTGGACTCAGAGGAGGTGTATCAGAGGCGGAGAAAAGGCGGCGTGGAATCAGAGGTGGGGAATCAGAGGGCGGAAATGAGGTGTGGGAAAAGAGAGGCAGAGAAGGAGGCACGAAAATAGTGGCAGGGAAAGAGAGGCAGGGAATCAGAGGCGGGGAATCAGAGGCGGGGAATCAGAGGCGGGGAATCAGAGGCGGGGAACCAGAGGCGGGGAACCAGAGGCGGGGAACCAGAGGCGGGGAACCAGAGGCGGGGAACCAGAGGCGGGGAACCAGAGGCGGGGAACCAGAGGCGGGGAATTAGAGGTGGGGAATCTGAGGTGGTGAATCAAAGACTGAGTTTCAAAGGGGGTGAATCAGAGGGGGGAAATGAGATGTGGGAAACGAGAAGCCGGGAAAGAGCCAGAGACTCTGAAGCAGGGAATCGGAGGCGGGGAAACAGAGGCAGGGAATCAGAGTCGGAGAAACGGAGGTGGGGAATCAGAAGCGGGGAATCAGAGGGCGGAAAAGAGATGTGGGGAAAGAGAGGCAGAGGAAGAGGCGTGGAAATAGACGCAGGGAAAGAGAGGCGGGGTATCAGATGTGGGGGATCTGAGGCGGGGAATCAGAGGTGGGGAAAGAGATGTGGAGAAAGTGAGGCAGGGAAAGAGGCAAGGAAAGAGAGGCGGGGAAAGAGGCACGGAAAGAGAGGTGGGAAATCAGAGGCGGGGAATCAGAGGCGGGGAATCAGAGTCGTGGTATCAGAAGCGGGGAATTTGAGGTGGAGAATCTGAGGCGGGGAATCAGAGGCGTGGAATCCGAGGCGGGGAATCAGAGGCAGGAAAAGAGATGTGCGGAAAGAGAGGCCGGGAAAGAGGAACGGAAAGAGAGGCGGGAAATCAGAGGCAAGGAATCAGAGGCGGGGAATCAGAGTCGTGGTATCAGAGGCAGGGAATCTGAGGCGGGGAATCAGAGGCTGGGAAAGAGATGTGGGAAAAGAGAGGCAGAGAAGGAGGCACAAAAATAGTGGCAGAGAAAGAGAGGCGGGGAATCAGGGGCGGGGAATCAGAAGCGGGGAATCAGAGGGCGGAAAAGAGATGTGGGGAAAGAGAAGCAGGGAAAGAGGCGCGGAAATAGACGCAGGGAAAGAGAGGCGGGGTATCAGATGTGGGGAATCCGAGGCGGGGAATCAGAGGCGGGGAAAGAGATGTGGGGAAAGAGAAGCAGGGAAAGAGGCAAGGAAATAGAGGTGGGGAATCAGAGGCGGGGAATCAGAGGCGGGGATTCAGAGGGGGGGAATCAGAGGGGGGGAATCAGAGGCGGGGAATCAGAGGCGGGGAATCAGAGGCGGGGAATCAGAGGCGGGGAATCATAGGCGGGGAATCAGAGGCGGGGAATTAGAGGTAAGGAATCTGAGGTGGTGAATCAAAGGCTGAGATTCAAAGGGGGTGAATCAGAGGGGGGAAAAGAGATGTGGGGAAATAGAAGCCGGGAAAGAGGCAGGGACGCTGAAACAGGGAATCGGAGGCAGGGAAACAGAGGCAGGAAATCAGAGTCGGAGAAACGGAGGTGGGGAATCAGAAGCGGAGAATCAGAGAGCGGAAAAGAGATGTGGGGAAAGAGAGGCAGAGAAAGAGGCGCGGAAATAGACGCAGGGAAAGAGAGGCAGGGTATCAGATGTGGGGGATCTGAGGCGGGGAATCAGAGGTGGGGAAAGAGTGGAGAAAGAGAGGCAGGGAAGGAGGCAAGGAAAGAGAGGCGGGGAAAGAGGCACGGAAAGAGAGGTGGGAAATCAGAGGCGGGGAATCTGAGGCAGGGAATCATAGGCTGGGAAAGAAATGTGGGAAAAGAGAGGCAGAGAAGGAGGCACAAAAATAGTGGCAGGGCAAGAGAGGCGGGGAATCAGGGGTGGGGAATCAGAGGCGGGGAATCAGAGGCGGGGAATCAGAGGCGGGGAATCAGAGGCGGGGAAAGAGATGTGGGAAAAGAGAGGCAGAGAAGGAGGCACAAAAATAGTGGCAGGGAAAGAGAGGCGGGGAATCAGGGGCGGGGAATCAGAGGTGGGGAATCAGAGGCGGGGAATCAGAGGCGGGGAATCAGAGTCATGGTATCAGAGGCGGGGAATCTGAGGAGGGGAATCAGAGGCGGGGAATCAGAGGCGGAGAATCAGAGGCGGGGAATCAGAAGCGGGGAATCAGAGGGCGGAAAAGAGATGTGGGGAAAGAGAGGCAGGGAAAGAGGCGCGGAAATAGACGCAGGGAAAGAGAGGCGGGGTATCAGATGTGGGGAATCCGAGGCGGGGAATCCGAGGCGGGGAATCAGAGACGGGGAATCTGAGGCGGGGAATCAGAGGCGGGGAATCAGAGGCGTGGAATCAGAGACGGGGAATCTGAGGTGGGGAATCTGAGGCGGGGAATCAGGCGGGGATTCAGAGGCGGGGATTCAGAGGTGGGAAGAGAGATGTGGGAATGGAGAGGCGGGGAAAGAGCCAGGGACTGAAGCAGGGAATCGGAGTCGGGGAATCGGAGTCGGGGAATCGGAGTCGGGGAATCGGAGGCGGGGAATCAGAGGCGGGGAATCAGAGGCGGGGAATCAGAGGCGGGGAATCAGAGGCGGGGAATCAGAGGCGGGGAATCAGAGGCGGGGAATCAGAGGCGGGGAATCAGAGGCGGGGAATCAGAGGCGGGGAATCAGAGGCGGGGAATCAGAGGCGGGGAATCAGAGGAGGGGAATCAGAGGCGGGGAATCAGAGGCGGGGAATCAGAGGCGGGGAATCAGAGGCGGGGAATCGGAGGCGGGGAATCAGAGGCGGGGAATCAGAGGCGGGGAATCAGAGGCGGGGAATCAGAGGCGGGGAATCAGAGGCAGGAAAAGAGATGTGGGGAAAGAGAGGCCGGGAAAGAGGCACGGAAAGAGAGGCGGGAAATCAGAGGCGGTGAATCAGAGGTGGGGAATCAGAGTCGTATAATCAGAGGCGGGGAATCTGAGGTGGGGAAACAGAGGCGGGGAATCAGAGGCGGGGAATCAGAGGCGGGGAATCAGAGGCGGGGAATCAGAGGCGGGGAAGCAGAGGCGGGGAAGCAGAGGCGGGGAAGCAGAGGCAGGGAATCTGAGGTGGGGATTCAGAGGCTGAGATTCAAAGGGGGAGAATCAGAAGGGGGAAAAGAAATGTAGGGAAAGAGAGGCATGGAAAGAGCCAGGGACTCTGAAGCAGGGAATCGGAGGCAGGGAAACAGAGTCGGAGAAACGGAGGCGGGGAATCAGAAGTGGGGAATCAGAGGGCGGAAAAGAGATGTGGGGAAAGAGAGGCAGGGAAAGAGGCGCGGAAATGGACGCAGGGAAAGAGAGGCGGGGAATCAGATGTGGGGAATTCAAGGCGGGGAATCAGAGGCGGGGAAAGAGATGTGGGGAAAGAGAGGCAGGGAAAGAGGCAAGGAAATAGAGGCGGGGAATCAGAGGTGGGGAATCAGAGGCGGGGAATCAGAGGCGGGGAAGCAGAGGCGGGGAAGCAGAGGCGGGGAAGCAGAGGCAGGGAATCTGAGGTGGGGAATCAGAGGCTGAGATTCAAAGGGGGAGAATCAGAAGGGGTAAAAGAAATGTAGGGAAAGAGAGGCATGGAAAGAGCCAGGGACTCTGAAGCAGGGAATCGGAGGCAGGGAAACAGAGTCGGAGAAACGGAGGCGGGGAATCAGAAGTGGGGAATCAGAGGGCGGAAAAGAGATGTGGGGAAAGAGAGGCAGGGAAAGAGGCGCGGAAATGGACGCAGGGAAAGAGAGGCGGGGTATCAGATGTGGGGAATTCAAGGCGGGGAATCAGAGGCGGGGAAAGAGATGTGGGGAAAGAGAGGCAGGGAAAGAGGCAAGGAAATAGAGGCGGGGAATCAGAGGTGGGGAATCAGAGGCGGGGAATCAGAGGCAGGGAATCTGAGGCGGGGAATCTGAGGCGGGGAATCAGAGGCGTGGAATCAGAGGGGGGAATAGAGATGTGGGAAAAGAGAGGCGGCGAAAGGGAGGCGGGGAAAGAGTCAGAGACTCTGAAGCAGGGAATCGGAGTCGGGGAATCAGAGTCGGGGAATCAGAGGTGGGGAATCAGAGGCGGGGAATCAGAGGAGGGAATCAGAGGCGGGAATCAGAGACGGGGAATCAGAGGCGTGGAATCAGAGGCAGAGAATCAGAGGCGGAGAATCAGAGGCGGGGAATCAGAGGCGGGGAATCAGAGGCGGGGAATCAGAGGCGGGGAATCAGAGGCGGGGAATCAGAGGCGGGGAATCAGTGGGCGGAAATGAGATGTGGGGAAAGAAGGGCAGGGAAAGAGCCAGGGACTCTGAAGCAGGGAATCGGAGGCAGGGAATCGGAGGCAGGGAAACAGAGGAAGGGAATCAGAGTCGTATTATCTGAGGTGGGGAATCTGAGGCGGGGAAAGAGATGTGGTAAAAGAGAGGCAGAGAAGGAGGTACGAAAATAGTGGCAGTGAAAGAGAGGCGGGGAATCAGAGGCGGGGAATCAGAGGCGGGGAATCAGAGGCGGGGAATCAGAGGCGGGGAATCAGAGGCGGGGAATCAGAGGCGGGGAATCAGAGGCGGGGAATCAGAGGCGGGGAATCAGAGGCGGGGAATCAGAGGCGGGGAATCAGAGGCGGGGAATCAGAGGCGGGGAATCAGAGGCGGGGATTCAGAGGCGGGGAATCAGAGGCGGGGAATCAGAAGCAGGGAATCAGAGGGCGGAAAACAGATGTGGGGAAAGAAGGGCAGGGAAAGAGCCAGGGAGAGAGCCAGGGACTCTGAAGCAGGGAATCGGAGGCAGGGAAACAGAGGAAGGGAATCAGAGTCGGAGAAATGGAGGCGGGGAATCAGAGGCGGGAAAAGAGATGTGGGAAAAGAGAGGCAGAGAAGGAGGCACAAAAATAGTGGCAGGGAAAGAGAGGCGGGGAATCAGGGGCGAGGAATCAGAGGTGGGGAATCAGAGGCGGAGAATCAGAGGCGGGGAATCAGAATCATGGTATCAGAGGCGGGGAATCTGAGGCGGAGAATCAGAGGCGGGGAATCAGAGGCGGGGAATCAGAGGCGGGGAATCAGAGGCGTGGAATCAGAGGCGTGGAATCAGAGACGGGGAATCTGAGGTGGGGAATCAGGCGGGGATTCAGAGGCGGGGATTCAGAGGGGGGAATAGAGATGTGGGAATGGAGAGGCGGGGAAAGAGCCTGGGACTGAAGCAGGGAATCGGAGTCGGGGAATCAGAGTCGGGGAATCAGAGTCGGGGAATCAGAGGCGGGGAATCAGAGGCGGGGAATCAGAGTCGGGGAATCAGAGAAGGGGAATCAGAGGCGGGGAATCAGAGGCGGGGAATCAGAGGCGGGGAATCAGAGGAGGGGAATCAGAGGCGGGGAATCAGAGGCGGGGTATCAGAGGCGGGGAATCTGAGGTGGGGAATCAGAGGGTGGAAAAGAGATGTGGGGAAAGAGAGGCAGAGAAAGAGGCATGGAAATAGACGCAGTGAAAGAGAGGAGGGGTATCAGATGCGGGGAATCCGAGGCAGGAAAAGAGATGTGGGGAAAGAGAGGCCGGGAAAGAGGCACGGAAAGAGAGGCGGGAAATCAGAGGTGGGGTATCAGAGGCAGGGAATCAGAGGCGGGGAATCAGAGGCGGGGAATCAGAGGCGGGGAATCAGAGGGCGGAAATGAGGTGTGGGAAAAGAGAGGCAGAGAAGGAGGCACGAAAATAGTGGCAGGGAAAGAGAGGCAGGGAATCAGAGGCGGGGAATCAGAGGCGGGGAATCAGAGGCGGGGAATCAGAGGCGGGGAATCAGAGGCGGGGAATCAGAGGCGGGGAATCAGAGGCGGGGAATCAGAGGCGGGGAATCAGAGGCGGGGAATCAGAGGCGGGGAATCAGAGGCGGGGAATCAGAGGCGGGGAACCAGAGGCGGGGAACCAGAGGCGGGGAACCAGAGGCGGGGAACCAGAGGCGGGGAACCAGAGGCGGGGAACCAGAGGCGGGGAACCAGAGGCGGGGAACCAGAGGCGGGGAACCAGAGGCGGGGAACCAGAGGCGGGGAATTAGAGGTGGGGAATCTGAGGTGGTGAATCAAAGACTGAGTTTCAAAGGGGGTGAATCAGAGGGGGGAAATGAGATGTGGGAAAAGAGAAGCCGGGAAAGAGCCAGAGACTCTGAAGCAGGGAATCGGAGGCGGGGAAACAGAGGCAGGGAATCAGAGTCGGAGAAACGGAGGTGGGGAATCAGAAGCGGGGAATCAGAGGGCGGAAAAGAGATGTGGGGAAAGAGAGGCAGAGAAAGAGGCGTGGAAATAGACGCAGGGAAAGAGAGGCGGGGTATCAGATGTGGGGGATCTGAGGCGGGGAATCAGAGGTGGGGAAAGAGATGTGGAGAAAGAGAGGCAGGGAAAGAGGCAAGGAAAGAGAGGCGGGGAAAGAGGCACGGAAAGAGAGGTGGGAAATCAGAGGCGGGGAATCAGAGGCGGGGAATCAGAGTCGTGGTATCAGAAGCGGGGAATTTGAGGTGGAGAATCTGAGGCGGGGAATCAGAGGCGTGGAATCCGAGGCGTGGAATCCGAGGCGGGGAATCAGAGGCAGGAAAAGAGATGTGGGAAAAGAGAGGCAGAGAAGGAGGCACAAAAATAGTGGCAGAGAAAGAGAGGCGGGGAATCAGGGGCGGGGAATCAGAAGCGGGGAATCAGAGGGCGGAAAAGAGATGTGGGGAAAGAGAAGCAGGGAAAGAGGCGCGGAAATAGACGCAGGGAAAGAGAGGCGGGGTATCAGATGTGGGGAATCCGAGGCGGGGAATCAGAGGCGGGGAAAGAGATGTGGGGAAAGAGAGGCAGGGAAAGAGGCAAGGAAATAGAGGTGGGGAATCAGAGGCGGGGAATCAGAGGCGGGGATTCAGAGGGGGGGAATCAGAGGCGGGGAATCAGAGGCGGGGAATCAGAGGCGGGGAATCAGAGGCGGGGAATCATAGGCGGGGAATCAGAGGCGGGGAATTAGAGGTAAGGAATCTGAGGTGGTGAATCAAAGGCTGAGATTCAAAGGGGGTGAATCAGAGGGGGGAAAAGAAATGTAGGGAAAGAGAGGCATGGAAAGAGCCAGGGACTCTGAAGCAGGGAATCGGAGGCAGGGAAACAGAGTCGGAGAAACAGAGGCGGGGAATCAGAGGGCGGAAAAGAGATGTGGGGAAAGAGAGGCAGGGAAAGAGGCGCGGAAATAGACGCAGGGAAAGAGAGGCGGGGTATCAGATGTGGGGAATTCAAGGCGGGGAATCAGAGTCGGGGAATTTGAGGCGGGGAATCTGAGGCGGGGAATCAGAGGCATGGAATCAGATGGGGGAATAGAGATGTGGGAAAAGAGAGGCGGCGAATGGGAGGCGGGGAAAGAGTCAGAGACTCTGAAGCAGGGAATCGGAGTCGGGGAATCAGAGTCGGGGAATCAGAGTCGGGGAATCAGAGTCGGGGAATCAGAGTCGGGGAATCAGTGTCGGGGAATCAGAGGCGGGGAATCAGAGGCGGGGAATCAGAGGCGGGGAATCAGAGGCGGGGAATCAGAGGCGGGGAATCAGAGGCGGGGAATCAGAGGCGGGGAATCAGAGGCGGGGAATCAGAGGCGGGGAATCAGAGGTGGGGAATCAGAGGCGGGGAATCAGAGGCGGGGAATCAGAGGCGGGGAATCAGAGGCGGGGAATCAGAGGCGGGGAATCAGAGGCGGGGAATCAGAGGCGGGGAATCAGAGGCGGGGAATCAGAGGCGGGGAATCAGAGGCGGAGAATCAGAGGCGGGGAATCAGAAGCGGGGAATCAGAAGCGGGGAATCAGATGGGGGAATAGAGATGTGGGAAAAGAGAGGCGGCGAAAGGGAGGCGGGGAAAGAGTCAGAGACTCTGAAGCAGGGAATCGGAGTCGGGGAATCAGAGTCGGGGAATCAGAGGCGGAGAATCAGAGGCGGAGAATCAGAGGCGGGGAATCAGAGGCGGGGAATCAGAGGCGGGGAATCAGAGGCGGGGAATCAGTGGGCGGAAATGAGATGTGGGGAAAGAAGGGCAGGGAAAGAGCCAGGGAAAGAGCCAGGGACTCTGAAGCAGGGAATCGGAGGCAGGGAATCGGAGGCAGGGAAACAGAGGAAGGGAATCAGAGTCGGAGAAATGGTGGCGGGGAATCAGAAGCGGGGAATCAGAGTCGTATTATCTGAGGTGGGGAATCTGAGGTGGGGAATCAGAGGCGGGGAAAGAGATGTGGGAAAAGAGAGGCAGAGAAGGAGGCACGAAAATAGTGGCAGTGAAAGAGAGGCGGGGAATCAGAGGCGGGGAATCAGAGGCGGGGAATCAGAGGCGGGGAATCAGAGGCGGGGAAGCAGAGGCGAGGAATCAGAGGCGGGGAATCAGAGGCGGGGAATCAGAGGCGGGGAATCAGAGGCGGGGAATCAGAGGCGGGGAATCAGAGGCGGGGAAGCAGAGGCGGGGAAGCAGAGGCGGGGAAGCAGAGGCGGGGAATCAGAGGCAGGAAAAGAGATGTGGGGAAAGAGAGGCCGGGAAAGAGGCACGGAAAGAGAGGCGGGAAATCAGAGGCGGTGAATCAGAGGTGGGGAATCAGAGTCGTATAATCAGAGGCGGGGAATCTGAGGCGGGGAATCAGAGGCGGGGAATCAGAGGCGGGGAATCAGAGGCGGGGAATCAGAGGCGGGGAATCAGAGGCGGGGAATCAGAGGCGGGGAATCAGAGGCGGGGAAGCAGAGGCGGGGAAGCAGAGGCAGGGAAGCAGAGGCAGGGAATCCGAGGTGGGGAATCAGAGGCTGAGATTCAAAGGGGGAGAATCAGAAGGGGGAAAAGAAATGTAGGGAAAGAGAGGCATGGAAAGAGCCAGGGACTCTGAAGCAGGGAATCGGAGGCAGGGAAACAGAGTCGGAGAAACAGAGGCGGGGAATCAGAGGGCGGAAAAGAGATGTGGGGAAAGAGAGGCAGGGAAAGAGGCGCGGAAATAGACGCAGGGAAAGAGAGGCGGGGTATCAGATGTGGGGAATTCAAGGCGGGGAATCAGAGGCGGGGAAAGAGATGTGGGGAAAGAGAGGCAGGGAAAGAGGCAATGAAATAGAGGCGGGGAATCAGAGGTGGGGAATCAGAGGCAGGGAATCAGAAGCGGGGAATCATAGGCGGGGAATCAGAGTCGGGGAATCAGAGTCGGGGAATCAGAGTCGGGGAATCAGAGTCGGGGAATCAGAGGCGGGGAATCAGAGTCGGGGAATCAGAGGCGGGGAATCAGAGGCGGGGAATCAGAGGCGGGGAATCAGAGGCGGGGAATCAGAGGCGGGGAATCAGAGGCGGGGAATCAGAGGCGGGGAATCAGAGGCGGGGAATCAGAGGCGAGGAATCAGAGGCTGGGAAAGAGATGTGGGAAAAGAGAGGCAGAGAAGGAGGCACAAAAATAGTGGCAGAGAAAGAGAGGCGGGGAATCAGGGGCGGGGAATCAGAAGCGGGGAATCAGAGGGCGGAAAAGAGATGTGGGGAAAGAGAAGCAGGGAAAGAGGCGCGAAAATAGACGCAGGGAAAAAGAGGCGGGGTATCAGATGTGGGGAATCCGAGGCGGGGAATCAGAGGCGGGGAAAGAGATGTGGGGAAAGAGAGGCAGGGAAAGAGGCAAGGAAATAGAGGTGGGGAATCAGAGGCGGGGAATCAGAGGCGGGGATTCAGAGGGGGGGAATCAGAGGTAAGGAATCTGAGGTGGTGAATCAAAGGCTGAGATTCAAAGGGGGTGAATCAGAGGGGGGAAAAGAGATGTGGGGAAATAGAAGTCGGGAAAGAGGCAGAGACGCTGAAACAGGGAATCGGAGGTAGGGAAACAGAGGCAGGGAATCAGAGTCGGAGAAACGGAGGTGGGGAATCAGAAGCGGAGAATCAGAGGGCGGAAAAGAGATGTGGGGAAAGAGAGGCAGAGAAAGAGGCGCGGAAATAGACGCAGGGAAAGAGAGGCAGGGTATCAGATGTGGGGGATCTGAGGCGGGGAATCAGAGGTGGGGAAAGAGTGGAGAAAGAGAGGCAGGGAAGGAGGCAAGGAAAGAGAGGCGGGGAAAGAGGCACGGAAAGAGAGGTGGGAAATCAGAGGCGGGGAATCTGAGGCAGGGAATCATAGGCTGGGAAAGAAATGTGGGAAAAGAGAGGCAGAGAAGGAGGCACAAAAATAGTGGCAGGGCAAGAGAGGCGGGGAATCAGGGGTGGGGAATCAGAGGCGGGGAATCAGAGGCGGGGAATCAGAGGCGGGGAATCAGAGGCGGGGAATCAGAGGCGGGGAATCAGAGGCGGGGAAAGAGATGTGGGAAAAGAGAGGCAGAGAAGGAGGCACAAAAATAGTGGCAGGGAAAGAGAGGCGGGGAATCAGGGGCGAGGAATCAGAGGTGGGGAATCAGAGGCGGGGAATCAGGGGCGGGGAATCAGAGGTGGGGAATCAGAGGCGGGGAATCAGAGGCGGGGAATCAGAGTCATGGTATCAGAGGCGGGGAATCTGAGGAGGGGAATCAGAGGCGGGGAATCAGAGGCGGAGAATCAGAGGCGGGGAATCAGAGGCGGGGAATCAGAGGTGGGGAATCAGAGGAGGGGAATCAGAGGAGGGGAATCAGAGGCGGGGAATCAGAGGCGGAGAATCAGAGGCGGAGAATCAGAGGCGGGGAATCAGAAGCGGGGAATCAGAGGGCGGAAAAGAGATGTGGGGAAAGAGAGGCAGGGAAAGAGGCGCGGAAATAGACGCAGGGAAAGAGAGGCGGGGTATCAGATGTGGGGAATCCGAGGCGGGGAATCCGAGGCGGGGAATCCGAGGCGGGGAATCCGAGGCGGGGAATCAGAGGCGGGGAATCAGAGGCGGGGAATCAGAGGCGGGGAATCAGAGGCGTGGAATCAGAGGCGTGGAATCAGAGACGGGGAATCTGAGGTGGGGAAGCTGAGGCGGGGAATCAGGCGGGGATTCAGAGGCGGGGATTCAGAGGTGGGAAGAGAGATGTGGGAATGGAGAGGCGGGGAAAGAGCCAGGGACTGAAGCAGGGATTCGGAGTCGGGGAATCAGAGTCGGGGAATCAGAGTCGGGGAATCAGAGTCGGGGAATCAGAGGCGGGGAATCAGAGGCGGGGAATCAGAGGCGGGGAATCAGAGGCGGGGAATCAGAGGCGGGGAATCAGAGGCGGGGAATCAGAGGCGGGGAATCAGAGGCGGGGAATCAGAGGCGGGGAATCAGAGGCGGGGAATCAGACGCGGGGAATCAGAGGCGGGGAATCAGAGGCGGGGAATCAGAGGCGGGGAATCAGAGGCGGGGATTCAGAGGGGGGAATAGAGATGTGGGAATGGAGAGGCGGGGAAAGAGCAAGGGACTGAAGCAGGGAATCGGAGTCGGGGAATCAGAGTCGGGGAATCAGAAGCGGGGAATCAGAGGCGGGGAATCAGAGGCGGGGAATCAGAGGCGGGGAATCAGAGGCGGGGAATCAGAGGCGGGGAATCAGAGGCGGGGAATCAGAGGCGGGGAATCAGAGGCGGGGAATCAGAGGCGGGGAATCAGAGGCGGGGAATCAGAGGCGGGGAATCAGAGGCGGGGAATCAGAGGCGGGGAACCAGAGGCGGGGAATCAGAGGCAGGAAAACAGAGGTGGGGAATCTGAGGTGGTGAATCAAAGGCTGAGTTTCAAAGGGGGTGAATCAGAGGGGGGAAATGAGATGTGGGAAAAGAGAAGCCGGGAAAGAGCCAGAGACTCTGAAGCAGGGAATCGGAGGCGGGGAAACAGAGGCAGGGAATCAGAGTCGGAGAAACGGAGGTGGGGAATCAGAAGCGGGGAATCAGAGGGCGGAAAAGAGATGTGGGGAAGGAGATGCAGAGAAAGAGACGTGGAAATAGACGCAGGGAAAGAGAGGCGGAGTATCAGATGTGGGGGATCTGAGGCGGGGAATCAGAGGTGGGGAAAGAGATGTGGAGAAAGAGAGGCAGGGAAAGAGGCAAGGAAAGAGAGGCGGGGAAAGAGGCACGGAAAGAGAGGTGGGAAATCAGAGGCGGGGAATCAGGCGAGGAATCAGAGTCGTGGTATCAGAGGCAGGGAATCTGAGGCGGGGAATCAGAGGCTGGGAATCAGAGGCGGGGAATCAGACGCGGGAAATCAGAGGCAGGGAATCAGAAGCGGGGAATCAGAGGGCGGAAAAGAGATGTGGGGAAAGAGAAGCAGGGAAATAGGCGCGGAAATAGACGCAGGGAAAGAGAGGCGGGGTATCAGATGTGGGGAATCCGAGGCGGGGAATCAGAGGCGGGGAAAGAGATGTGGGGAAAGAGAGGCAGGGAAAGAGGCAAGGAAATAGAGGTGGGGAATCAGAGGCGGGGAATCAGAGGCGGGGATTCAGAGGGGGGGAATCAGAGGCGGGGAATCAGAGGCGGGGAATCATAGGCGGGGAATCAGAGGCGGGGAATTAGAGGTAAGGAATCTGAGGTGGTGAATCAAAGGCTGAGATTCAAAGGGGGTGAATCAGAGGGGGGAAAAGAGATGTGGGGAAATAGAAGCCGGGAAAGAGCCAGAGACGCTGAAGCAGGGAATCAGAGGCAGGGAAACAGAGGCAGGGAATCAGAGTCGGAGAAACGGAGGTGGGGAATCAGAAGCGGAGAATCAGAGGGCGGAAAAGAGATGTGGGGAAAGAGAGGCAGAGAAAGAGGCGCGGAAATAGACGCAGGGAAAGAGAGGCAGGGTATCAGATGTGGGGGATCTGAGGCGGGGAATCATAGGCTGGGAAAGAGATGTGGGAAAAGAGAGGCAGAGAAGGAGGCACAAAAATAGTGGCAGGAAAAGAGAGGCGGGGAATCAGAGGCGGGGAATCAGAGGCGGGGAATCAGAGGCGGGGAATCAGAGGCGGGCAATCAGAGGCGGGGAATCAGAGGCGGGGAATCAGAGGCGGGGAAAGAGGTGGGGAAAGGGAGGCAGAGAAGGAGGCACAAAAATAGTGGCAGGGAAAGAGAGGCGGGGAATCAGGGGCGGGGAATCAGAGGTGGGGAATCAGAGGCGGGGAATCAGAGGCGGGGAATCTGAGGAGGGGAATCAGAGGCGGGGAAAGAGATGTGGGAAAAGAGAGGCAGAGAAGGAGGCACAAAAATAGTGGCAGGGAAAGAGAGGCGGGGAATCAGAGGCGGAGAATCAGAGGCGGGGAATCAGAGGCGGGGAATCAGAAGCGGGGAATCAGAGGGTGGAAAAGAGATGTGGGGAAAGAGAGGCAGGGAAAGAGGCGCGGAAATAGACGCAGGGAAAGAGAGGCGGGGTATCAGAGGCGGGGAATCAGAGGCGGGGAATCAGAGGCGGGGAATCAGAGGCGGGGAATCAGAGGCGGGGAATCAGAGGCGGGGAATCAGAGGCGGGGAATCAGAGGCGGGGAATCAGAGGCGTGGAATCAGAGGCGTGGAATCAGAGGCGTGGAATCAGAGGCGGGGAATCTGAGGTGGGGAATCTGAGGCGGGGAATCAGAGGCGTGGAATCAGAGGCGGGGATTCAGAGGGGGGAATAGAGATGTGGGAATGGAGAGGAGGGGAAAGAGCCAGGGACTGAAGCAGGGAATCAGAGTCGGGGAATCAGAGGCGGGGAATCAGAGGAGGAGAATCAGAGGCGGGGAATGAGAAGCGGGGAATGAGAAGCGGGGAATCAGAGGCGGGGAATCAGAGGCGGAGAATCAGAGGCGGGGTATCAGAGGCAGAGGAACGGAGGCGTGGAATCAGAGGTGGGGAATCAGAGGGTGGAAAAGAGATGTGGGGAAAGAGAGGCAGAGAAAGAGGCGTGGAAATAGACGCAGTGAAAGAGAGGAGGGGTATCAGATGCGGGGAATCCGAGGCGTGGAATCAGAGGCAGGAAAAGAGATGTGGGGAAAGAGAGGCCGGGAAAGAGGCACGGAAAGAGAGGCGGGAAATCAGAGGTGGGGTATCAGAGGCGGGGAATCAGAGGCGGGGAATCAGAGGCGGGGAATCAGAGGCGGGGAATCAGAGGCTTGGACTCAGAGGAGGTGTATCAGAGGCGGAGAAAAGGCGGCATGGAATCAGAGGCGGGGAATCTAAGGTGGGGAATCTGAGGCAGGGAATCAGAGGGCGGAAAAGAGATGTGGGGAAAGAGAGGCAGGGAAAGAGAGGCGGGGTATCAGATGTGTGCAATCCGAGACAGGGAATCAGAGGCGAGGAATCAGAGGTGGGGAATAAGAGGCGGGGAATCAGAGGGCGGAAAAGAGATGTGGGGAAAGAGAGGCAGAGAAAGAGGCGCGGAAATAGACGCAGGGAAAGAGAGGCGGGGTATCAGATGTGGGGAATTCAAGGCGGGGAATCAGAGGTGGGGAAAGAGATGTGGGGAAAGAGAGGCCGGGAAAGAGGCACGGAAAGAGAGGCGGGAAATCAGAGGTGGGGAATCAGAGGCGGGGAATCAGAGGCGGGGAATCAGAGGCTTGGACTCAGAGGAGGTGTATCAGAGGCGGAGAAAAGGCGGCGTGGAATCAGAGGTGGGGAATCAGAGGGCGGAAATGAGGTGTGGGAAAAGAGAGGCAGAGAAGGAGGCACGAAAATAGTGGCAGGGAAAGAGAGGCAGGGAATCAGAGGCGGGGAATCAGAGGCGGGGAATCAGAGGCGGGGAATCAGAGGCGGGGAATCAGAGGCGGGGAACCAGAGGCGGGGAACCAGAGGCGGGGAACCAGAGGCGGGGAACCAGAGGCGGGGAACCAGAGGCGGGGAACCAGAGGCGGGGAACCAGAGGCGGGGAATTAGAGGTGGGGAATCTGAGGTGGTGAATCAAAGACTGAGTTTCAAAGGGGGTGAATCAGAGGGGGGAAATGAGATGTGGGAAACGAGAAGCCGGGAAAGAGCCAGAGACTCTGAAGCAGGGAATCGGAGGCGGGGAAACAGAGGCAGGGAATCAGAGTCGGAGAAACGGAGGTGGGGAATCAGAAGCGGGGAATCAGAGGGCGGAAAAGAGATGTGGGGAAAGAGAGGCAGAGGAAGAGGCGTGGAAATAGACGCAGGGAAAGAGAGGCGGGGTATCAGATGTGGGGGATCTGAGGCGGGGAATCAGAGGTGGGGAAAGAGATGTGGAGAAAGAGAGGCAGGGAAAGAGGCAAGGAAAGAGAGGCGGGGAAAGAGGCACGGAAAGAGAGGTGGGAAATCAGAGGCGGGGAATCAGAGGCGGGGAATCAGAGTCGTGGTATCAGAAGCGGGGAATTTGAGGTGGAGAATCTGAGGCGGGGAATCAGAGGCGTGGAATCCGAGGCGGGGAATCAGAGGCAGGAAAAGAGATGTGCGGAAAGAGAGGCCGGGAAAGAGGAACGGAAAGAGAGGCGGGAAATCAGAGGCAAGGAATCAGAGGCGGGGAATCAGAGTCGTGGAATCAGAGGCAGGGAATCTGAGGCGGGGAATCAGAGGCTGGGAAAGAGATGTGGGAAAAGAGAGGCAGAGAAGGAGGCACAAAAATAGTGGCAGAGAAAGAGAGGCGGGGAATCAGGGGCGGGGAATCAGAAGCGGGGAATCAGAGGGCGGAAAAGAGATGTGGGGAAAGAGAAGCAGGGAAAGAGGCGCGGAAATAGACGCAGGGAAAGAGAGGCGGGGTATCAGATGTGGGGAATCCGAGGCGGGGAATCAGAGGCGGGGAAAGAGATGTGGGGAAAGAGAAGCAGGGAAAGAGGCAAGGAAATAGAGGTGGGGAATCAGAGGCGGGGAATCAGAGGCGGGGATTCAGAGGGGGGGAATCAGAGGGGGGGAATCAGAGGCGGGGAATCAGAGGCGGGGAATCAGAGGCGGGGAATCTTAGGCGGGGAATCAGAGGCGGGGAATTAGAGGTAAGGAATCTGAGGTGGTGAATCAAAGGCTGAGATTCAAAGGGGGTGAATCAGAGGGGGGAAAAGAGATGTGGGGAAATAGAAGCCGGGAAAGAGGCAGGGACGCTGAAACAGGGAATCGGAGGCAGGGAAACAGAGGCAGGAAATCAGAGTCGGAGAAACGGAGGTGGGGAATCAGAAGCGGAGAATCAGAGAGCGGAAAAGAGATGTGGGGAAAGAGAGGCAGAGAAAGAGGCGCGGAAATAGACGCAGGGAAAGAGAGGCAGGGTATCAGATGTGGGGGATCTGAGGCGGGGAATCAGAGGTGGGGAAAGAGTGGAGAAAGAGAGGCAGGGAAGGAGGCAAGGAAAGAGAGGCGGGGAAAGAGGCACGGAAAGAGAGGTGGGAAATCAGAGGCGGGGAATCTGAGGCAGGGAATCATAGGCTGGGAAAGAAATGTGGGAAAAGAGAGGCAGAGAAGGAGGCACAAAAATAGTGGCAGGGCAAGAGAGGCGGGGAATCAGGGGTGGGGAATCAGAGGCGGGGAATCAGAGGCGGGGAATCAGAGGCGGGGAATCAGAGGCGGGGAAAGAGATGTGGGAAAAGAGAGGCAGAGAAGGAGGCACAAAAATAGTGGCAGGGAAAGAGAGGCGGGGAATCAGGGGCGGGGAATCAGAGGTGGGGAATCAGAGGCGGGGAATCAGAGGCGGGGAATCAGAGTCATGGTATCAGAGGCGGGGAATCTGAGGAGGGGAATCAGAGGCGGGGAATCAGAGGCGGAGAATCAGAGGCGGGGAATCAGAAGCGGGGAATCAGAGGGCGGAAAAGAGATGTGGGGAAAGAGAGGCAGGGAAAGAGGCGCGGAAATAGACGCAGGGAAAGAGAGGCGGGGTATCAGATGTGGGGAATCCGAGGCGGGGAATCCGAGGCGGGGAATCAGAGACGGGGAATCTGAGGCGGGGAATCAGAGGCGGGGAATCAGAGGCGTGGAATCAGAGACGGGGAATCTGAGGTGGGGAATCTGAGGCGGGGAATCAGGCGGGGATTCAGAGGCGGGGATTCAGAGGTGGGAAGAGAGATGTGGGAATGGAGAGGCGGGGAAAGAGCCAGGGACTGAAGCAGGGAATCGGAGTCGGGGAATCGGAGTCGGGGAATCGGAGTCGGGGAATCGGAGGCGGGGAATCAGAGGCGGGGAATCAGAGGCGGGGAATCAGAGGCGGGGAATCAGAGGCGGGGAATCAGAGGCGGGGAATCAGAGGCGGGGAATCAGAGGCGGGGAATCAGAGGCGGGGAATCAGAGGCGGGGAATCAGAGGCGGGGAATCAGAGGCGGGGAATCAGAGGAGGGGAATCAGAGGCGGGGAATCAGAGGCGGGGAATCAGAGGCGGGGAATCAGAGGCGGGGAATCGGAGGCGGGGAATCAGAGGCGGGGAATCAGAGGCGGGGAATCAGAGGCGGGGAATCAGAGGCGGGGAATCAGAGGCAGGAAAAGAGATGTGGGGAAAGAGAGGCCGGGAAAGAGGCACGGAAAGAGAGGCGGGAAATCAGAGGCGGTGAATCAGAGGTGGGGAATCAGAGTCGTATAATCAGAGGCGGGGAATCTGAGGTGGGGAAACAGAGGCGGGGAATCAGAGGCGGGGAATCAGAGGCGGGGAATCAGAGGCGGGGAATCAGAGGCGGGGAAGCAGAGGCGGGGAAGCAGAGGCGGGGAAGCAGAGGCAGGGAATCTGAGGTGGGGATTCAGAGGCTGAGATTCAAAGGGGGAGAATCAGAAGGGGGAAAAGAAATGTAGGGAAAGAGAGGCATGGAAAGAGCCAGGGACTCTGAAGCAGGGAATCGGAGGCAGGGAAACAGAGTCGGAGAAACGGAGGCGGGGAATCAGAAGTGGGGAATCAGAGGGCGGAAAAGAGATGTGGGGAAAGAGAGGCAGGGAAAGAGGCGCGGAAATGGACGCAGGGAAAGAGAGGCGGGGAATCAGATGTGGGGAATTCAAGGCGGGGAATCAGAGGCGGGGAAAGAGATGTGGGGAAAGAGAGGCAGGGAAAGAGGCAAGGAAATAGAGGCGGGGAATCAGAGGTGGGGAATCAGAGGCGGGGAATCAGAGGCGGGGAAGCAGAGGCGGGGAAGCAGAGGCGGGGAAGCAGAGGCAGGGAATCTGAGGTGGGGAATCAGAGGCTGAGATTCAAAGGGGGAGAATCAGAAGGGGTAAAAGAAATGTAGGGAAAGAGAGGCATGGAAAGAGCCAGGGACTCTGAAGCAGGGAATCGGAGGCAGGGAAACAGAGTCGGAGAAACGGAGGCGGGGAATCAGAAGTGGGGAATCAGAGGGCGGAAAAGAGATGTGGGGAAAGAGAGGCAGGGAAAGAGGCGCGGAAATGGACGCAGGGAAAGAGAGGCGGGGTATCAGATGTGGGGAATTCAAGGCGGGGAATCAGAGGCGGGGAAAGAGATGTGGGGAAAGAGAGGCAGGGAAAGAGGCAAGGAAATAGAGGCGGGGAATCAGAGGTGGGGAATCAGAGGCGGGGAATCAGAGGCAGGGAATCTGAGGCGGGGAATCTGAGGCGGGGAATCAGAGGCGTGGAATCAGAGGGGGGAATAGAGATGTGGGAAAAGAGAGGCGGCGAAAGGGAGGCGGGGAAAGAGTCAGAGACTCTGAAGCAGGGAATCGGAGTCGGGGAATCAGAGTCGGGGAATCAGAGGTGGGGAATCAGAGGCGGGGAATCAGAGGAGGGAATCAGAGGCGGGAATCAGAGACGGGGAATCAGAGGCGTGGAATCAGAGGCAGAGAATCAGAGGCGGAGAATCAGAGGCGGGGAATCAGAGGCGGGGAATCAGAGGCGGGGAATCAGAGGCGGGGAATCAGAGGCGGGGAATCAGAGGCGGGGAATCAGTGGGCGGAAATGAGATGTGGGGAAAGAAGGGCAGGGAAAGAGCCAGGGACTCTGAAGCAGGGAATCGGAGGCAGGGAATCGGAGGCAGGGAAACAGAGGAAGGGAATCAGAGTCGTATTATCTGAGGTGGGGAATCTGAGGCGGGGAAAGAGATGTGGTAAAAGAGAGGCAGAGAAGGAGGTACGAAAATAGTGGCAGTGAAAGAGAGGCGGGGAATCAGAGGCGGGGAATCAGAGGCGGGGAATCAGAGGCGGGGAATCAGAGGCGGGGAATCAGAGGCGGGGAATCAGAGGCGGGGAATCAGAGGCGGGGAATCAGAGGCGGGGAATCAGAGGCGGGGAATCAGAGGCGGGGAATCAGAGGCGGGGAATCAGAGGCGGGGAATCAGAGGCGGGGAATCAGAGGCGGGGATTCAGAGGCGGGGAATCAGAGGCGGGGAATCAGAAGCAGGGAATCAGAGGGCGGAAAACAGATGTGGGGAAAGAAGGGCAGGGAAAGAGCCAGGGAGAGAGCCAGGGACTCTGAAGCAGGGAATCGGAGGCAGGGAAACAGAGGAAGGGAATCAGAGTCGGAGAAATGGAGGCGGGGAATCAGAGGCGGGAAAAGAGATGTGGGAAAAGAGAGGCAGAGAAGGAGGCACAAAAATAGTGGCAGGGAAAGAGAGGCGGGGAATCAGGGGCGAGGAATCAGAGGTGGGGAATCAGAGGCGGAGAATCAGAGGCGGGGAATCAGAATCATGGTATCAGAGGCGGGGAATCTGAGGCGGAGAATCAGAGGCGGGGAATCAGAGGCGGGGAATCAGAGGCGGGGAATCAGAGGCGTGGAATCAGAGGCGTGGAATCAGAGACGGGGAATCTGAGGTGGGGAATCAGGCGGGGATTCAGAGGCGGGGATTCAGAGGGGGGAATAGAGATGTGGGAATGGAGAGGCGGGGAAAGAGCCTGGGACTGAAGCAGGGAATCGGAGTCGGGGAATCAGAGTCGGGGAATCAGAGTCGGGGAATCAGAGGCGGGGAATCAGAGGCGGGGAATCAGAGGCGGGGAATCAGAGTCGGGGAATCAGAGAAGGGGAATCAGAGGCGGGGAATCAGAGGCGGGGAATCAGAGGCGGGGAATCAGAGGAGGGGAATCAGAGGCGGGGAATCAGAGGCGGGGTATCAGAGGCGGGGAATCTGAGGTGGGGAATCAGAGGGTGGAAAAGAGATGTGGGGAAAGAGAGGCAGAGAAAGAGGCATGGAAATAGACGCAGTGAAAGAGAGGAGGGGTATCAGATGCGGGGAATCCGAGGCAGGAAAAGAGATGTGGGGAAAGAGAGGCCGGGAAAGAGGCACGGAAAGAGAGGCGGGAAATCAGAGGTGGGGTATCAGAGGCAGGGAATCAGAGGCGGGGAATCAGAGGCGGGGAATCAGAGGCGGGGAATCAGAGGGCGGAAATGAGGTGTGGGAAAAGAGAGGCAGAGAAGGAGGCACGAAAATAGTGGCAGGGAAAGAGAGGCAGGGAATCAGAGGCGGGGAATCAGAGGCGGGGAATCAGAGGCGGGGAATCAGAGGCGGGGAATCAGAGGCGGGGAATCAGAGGCGGGGAATCAGAGGCGGGGAATCAGAGGCGGGGAATCAGAGGCGGGGAATCAGAGGCGGGGAATCAGAGGCGGGGAATCAGAGGCGGGGAACCAGAGGCGGGGAACCAGAGGCGGGGAACCAGAGGCGGGGAACCAGAGGCGGGGAACCAGAGGCGGGGAACCAGAGGCGGGGAACCAGAGGCGGGGAACCAGAGGCGGGGAACCAGAGGCGGGGAATTAGAGGTGGGGAATCTGAGGTGGTGAATCAAAGACTGAGTTTCAAAGGGGGTGAATCAGAGGGGGGAAATGAGATGTGGGAAAAGAGAAGCCGGGAAAGAGCCAGAGACTCTGAAGCAGGGAATCGGAGGCGGGGAAACAGAGGCAGGGAATCAGAGTCGGAGAAACGGAGGTGGGGAATCAGAAGCGGGGAATCAGAGGGCGGAAAAGAGATGTGGGGAAAGAGAGGCAGAGAAAGAGGCGTGGAAATAGACGCAGGGAAAGAGAGGCGGGGTATCAGATGTGGGGGATCTGAGGCGGGGAATCAGAGGTGGGGAAAGAGATGTGGAGAAAGAGAGGCAGGGAAAGAGGCAAGGAAAGAGAGGCGGGGAAAGAGGCACGGAAAGAGAGGTGGGAAATCAGAGGCGGGGAATCAGAGGCGGGGAATCAGAGTCGTGGTATCAGAAGCGGGGAATTTGAGGTGGAGAATCTGAGGCGGGGAATCAGAGGCGTGGAATCCGAGGCGTGGAATCCGAGGCGGGGAATCAGAGGCAGGAAAAGAGATGTGGGAAAAGAGAGGCAGAGAAGCAGGCACAAAAATAGTGGCAGAGAAAGAGAGGCGGGGAATCAGGGGCGGGGAATCAGAAGCGGGGAATCAGAGGGCGGAAAAGAGATGTGGGGAAAGAGAAGCAGGGAAAGAGGCGCGGAAATAGACGCAGGGAAAGAGAGGCGGGGTATCAGATGTGGGGAATCCGAGGCGGGGAATCAGAGGCGGGGAAAGAGATGTGGGGAAAGAGAGGCAGGGAAAGAGGCAAGGAAATAGAGGTGGGGAATCAGAGGCGGGGATTCAGAGGGGGGGAATCAGAGGCGGGGAATCAGAGGCGGGGAATCAGAGGCGGGGAATCAGAGGCGGGGAATCATAGGCGGGGAATCAGAGGCGGGGAATTAGAGGTAAGGAATCTGAGGTGGTGAATCAAAGGCTGAGATTCAAAGGGGGTGAATCAGAGGGGGGAAAAGAAATGTAGGGAAAGAGAGGCATGGAAAGAGCCAGGGACTCTGAAGCAGGGAATCGGAGGCAGGGAAACAGAGTCGGAGAAACAGAGGCGGGGAATCAGAGGGCGGAAAAGAGATGTGGGGAAAGAGAGGCAGGGAAAGAGGCGCGGAAATAGACGCAGGGAAAGAGAGGCGGGGTATCAGATGTGGGGAATTCAAGGCGGGGAATCAGAGTCGGGGAATTTGAGGCGGGGAATCTGAGGCGGGGAATCAGAGGCATGGAATCAGATGGGGGAATAGAGATGTGGGAAAAGAGAGGCGGCGAATGGGAGGCGGGGAAAGAGTCAGAGACTCTGAAGCAGGGAATCGGAGTCGGGGAATCAGAGTCGGGGAATCAGAGTCGGGGAATCAGAGTCGGGGAATCAGAGTCGGGGAATCAGTGTCGGGGAATCAGAGGCGGGGAATCAGAGGCGGGGAATCAGAGGCGGGGAATCAGAGGCGGGGAATCAGAGGCGGGGAATCAGAGGCGGGGAATCAGAGGCGGGGAATCAGAGGCGGGGAATCAGAGGCGGGGAATCAGAGGCGGGGAATCAGAGGCGGGGAATCAGAGGCGGGGAATCAGAGGCGGGGAATCAGAGGCGGGGAATCAGAGGCGGGGAATCAGAGGCGGGGAATCAGAGGCGGGGAATCAGAGGCGGGGAATCAGAGGCGGGGAATCAGAGGCGGGGAATCAGAGGCGGGGAATCAGAGGCGGGGAATCAGAGGCGGAGAATCAGAGGCGGGGAATCAGAAGCGGGGAATCAGAAGCGGGGAATCAGATGGGGGAATAGAGATGTGGGAAAAGAGAGGCGGCGAAAGGGAGGCGGGGAAAGAGTCAGAGACTCTGAAGCAGGGAATCGGAGTCGGGGAATCAGAGTCGGGGAATCAGAGGCGGAGAATCAGAGGCGGAGAATCAGAGGCGGGGAATCAGAGGCGGGGAATCAGAGGCGGGGAATCAGAGGCGGGGAATCAGTGGGCGGAAATGAGATGTGGGGAAAGAAGGGCAGGGAAAGAGCCAGGGAAAGAGCCAGGGACTCTGAAGCAGGGAATCGGAGGCAGGGAATCGGAGGCAGGGAAACAGAGGAAGGGAATCAGAGTCGGAGAAATGGTGGCGGGGAATCAGAAGCGGGGAATCAGAGTCGTATTATCTGAGGTGGGGAATCTGAGGTGGGGAATCAGAGGCGGGGAAAGAGATGTGGGAAAAGAGAGGCAGAGAAGGAGGCACGAAAATAGTGGCAGTGAAAGAGAGGCGGGGAATCAGAGGCGGGGAATCAGAGGCGGGGAATCAGAGGCGGGGAATCAGAGGCGGGGAAGCAGAGGCGAGGAATCAGAGGCGGGGAATCAGAGGCGGGGAATCAGAGGCGGGGAATCAGAGGCGGGGAATCAGAGGCGGGGAATCAGAGGCGGGGAAGCAGAGGCGGGGAAGCAGAGGCGGGGAAGCAGAGGCGGGGAATCAGAGGCAGGAAAAGAGATGTGGGGAAAGAGAGGCCGGGAAAGAGGCACGGAAAGAGAGGCGGGAAATCAGAGGCGGTGAATCAGAGGTGGGGAATCAGAGTCGTATAATCAGAGGCGGGGAATCTGAGGCGGGGAATCAGAGGCGGGGAATCAGAGGCGGGGAATCAGAGGCGGGGAATCAGAGGCGGGGAATCAGAGGCGGGGAATCAGAGGCGGGGAATCAGAGGCGGGGAAGCAGAGGCGGGGAAGCAGAGGCAGGGAAGCAGAGGCAGGGAATCCGAGGTGGGGAATCAGAGGCTGAGATTCAAAGGGGGAGAATCAGAAGGGGGAAAAGAAATGTAGGGAAAGAGAGGCATGGAAAGAGCCAGGGACTCTGAAGCAGGGAATCGGAGGCAGGGAAACAGAGTCGGAGAAACAGAGGCGGGGAATCAGAGGGCGGAAAAGAGATGTGGGGAAAGAGAGGCAGGGAAAGAGGCGCGGAAATAGACGCAGGGAAAGAGAGGCGGGGTATCAGATGTGGGGAATTCAAGGCGGGGAATCAGAGGCGGGGAAAGAGATGTGGGGAAAGAGAGGCAGGGAAAGAGGCAATGAAATAGAGGCGGGGAATCAGAGGTGGGGAATCAGAGGCAGGGAATCAGAAGCGGGGAATCATAGGCGGGGAATCAGAGTCGGGGAATCAGAGTCGGGGAATCAGAGTCGGGGAATCAGAGTCGGGGAATCAGAGGCGGGGAATCAGAGTCGGGGAATCAGAGGCGGGGAATCAGAGGCGGGGAATCAGAGGCGGGGAATCAGAGGCGGGGAATCAGAGGCGGGGAATCAGAGGCGGGGAATCAGAGGCGGGGAATCAGAGGCGGGGAATCAGAGGCGAGGAATCAGAGGCTGGGAAAGAGATGTGGGAAAAGAGAGGCAGAGAAGGAGGCACAAAAATAGTGGCAGAGAAAGAGAGGCGGGGAATCAGGGGCGGGGAATCAGAAGCGGGGAATCAGAGGGCGGAAAAGAGATGTGGGGAAAGAGAAGCAGGGAAAGAGGCGCGAAAATAGACGCAGGGAAAAAGAGGCGGGGTATCAGATGTGGGGAATCCGAGGCGGGGAATCAGAGGCGGGGAAAGAGATGTGGGGAAAGAGAGGCAGGGAAAGAGGCAAGGAAATAGAGGTGGGGAATCAGAGGCGGGGAATCAGAGGCGGGGATTCAGAGGGGGGGAATCAGAGGCGGGGAATCAGAGGCGGGGAATCAGAGGCGGGGAATCAGAGGCGGGGAATCATAGGCGGGGAATCAGAGGCGGGGAATTAGAGGTAAGGAATCTGAGGTGGTGAATCAAAGGCTGAGATTCAAAGGGGGTGAATCAGAGGGGGGAAAAGAAATGTAGGGAAAGAGAGGCATGGAAAGAGCCAGGGACTCTGAAGCAGGGAATCGGAGGCAGGGAAACAGAGTCGGAGAAACAGAGGCGGGGAATCAGAGGGCGGAAAAGAGATGTGGGGAAAGAGAGGCAGGGAAAGAGGCGCGGAAATAGACGCAGGGAAAGAGAGGCGGGGTATCAGATGTGGGGAATTCAAGGCGGGGAATCAGAGTCGGGGAATTTGAGGCGGGGAATCTGAGGCGGGGAATCAGAGGCATGGAATCAGATGGGGGAATAGAGATGTGGGAAAAGAGAGGCGGCGAATGGGAGGCGGGGAAAGAGTCAGAGACTCTGAAGCAGGGAATCGGAGTCGGGGAATCAGAGTCGGGGAATCAGAGTCGGGGAATCAGAGTCGGGGAATCAGAGTCGGGGAATCAGTGTCGGGGAATCAGAGGCGGGGAATCAGAGGCGGGGAATCAGAGGCGGGGAATCAGAGGCGGGGAATCAGAGGCGGGGAATCAGAGGCGGGGAATCAGAGGCGGGGAATCAGAGGCGGGGAATCAGAGGCGGGGAATCAGAGGCGGGGAATCAGAGGCGGGGAATCAGAGGCGGGGAATCAGAGGCGGGGAATCAGAGGCGGGGAATCAGAGGCGGGGAATCAGAGGCGGGGAATCAGAGGCGGGGAATCAGAGGCGGGGAATCAGAGGCGGGGAATCAGAGGCGGGGAATCAGAGGCGGGGAATCAGAGGCGGGGAATCAGAGGCGGAGAATCAGAGGCGGGGAATCAGAAGCGGGGAATCAGAAGCGGGGAATCAGATGGGGGAATAGAGATGTGGGAAAAGAGAGGCGGCGAAAGGGAGGCGGGGAAAGAGTCAGAGACTCTGAAGCAGGGAATCGGAGTCGGGGAATCAGAGTCGGGGAATCAGAGGCGGAGAATCAGAGGCGGAGAATCAGAGGCGGGGAATCAGAGGCGGGGAATCAGAGGCGGGGAATCAGAGGCGGGGAATCAGTGGGCGGAAATGAGATGTGGGGAAAGAAGGGCAGGGAAAGAGCCAGGGAAAGAGCCAGGGACTCTGAAGCAGGGAATCGGAGGCAGGGAATCGGAGGCAGGGAAACAGAGGAAGGGAATCAGAGTCGGAGAAATGGTGGCGGGGAATCAGAAGCGGGGAATCAGAGTCGTATTATCTGAGGTGGGGAATCTGAGGTGGGGAATCAGAGGCGGGGAAAGAGATGTGGGAAAAGAGAGGCAGAGAAGGAGGCACGAAAATAGTGGCAGTGAAAGAGAGGCGGGGAATCAGAGGCGGGGAATCAGAGGCGGGGAATCAGAGGCGGGGAATCAGAGGCGGGGAAGCAGAGGCGAGGAATCAGAGGCGGGGAATCAGAGGCGGGGAATCAGAGGCGGGGAATCAGAGGCGGGGAATCAGAGGCGGGGAATCAGAGGCGGGGAAGCAGAGGCGGGGAAGCAGAGGCGGGGAAGCAGAGGCGGGGAATCAGAGGCAGGAAAAGAGATGTGGGGAAAGAGAGGCCGGGAAAGAGGCACGGAAAGAGAGGCGGGAAATCAGAGGCGGTGAATCAGAGGTGGGGAATCAGAGTCGTATAATCAGAGGCGGGGAATCTGAGGCGGGGAATCAGAGGCGGGGAATCAGAGGCGGGGAATCAGAGGCGGGGAATCAGAGGCGGGGAATCAGAGGCGGGGAATCAGAGGCGGGGAAGCAGAGGCGGGGAAGCAGAGGCAGGGAAGCAGAGGCAGGGAATCCGAGGTGGGGAATCAGAGGCTGAGATTCAAAGGGGGAGAATCAGAAGGGGGAAAAGAAATGTAGGGAAAGAGAGGCATGGAAAGAGCCAGGGACTCTGAAGCAGGGAATCGGAGGCAGGGAAACAGAGTCGGAGAAACAGAGGCGGGGAATCAGAGGGCGGAAAAGAGATGTGGGGAAAGAGAGGCAGGGAAAGAGGCGCGGAAATAGACGCAGGGAAAGAGAGGCGGGGTATCAGATGTGGGGAATTCAAGGCGGGGAATCAGAGGCGGGGAAAGAGATGTGGGGAAAGAGAGGCAGGGAAAGAGGCAATGAAATAGAGGCGGGGAATCAGAGGTGGGGAATCAGAGGCAGGGAATCAGAAGCGGGGAATCATAGGCGGGGAATCAGAGTCGGGGAATCAGAGTCGGGGAATCAGAGTCGGGGAATCAGAGTCGGGGAATCAGAGGCGGGGAATCAGAGTCGGGGAATCAGAGGCGGGGAATCAGAGGCGGGGAATCAGAGGCGGGGAATCAGAGGCGGGGAATCAGAGGCGGGGAATCAGAGGCGGGGAATCAGAGGCGGGGAATCAGAGGCGGGGAATCAGAGGCGAGGAATCAGAGGCTGGGAAAGAGATGTGGGAAAAGAGAGGCAGAGAAGGAGGCACAAAAATAGTGGCAGAGAAAGAGAGGCGGGGAATCAGGGGCGGGGAATCAGAAGCGGGGAATCAGAGGGCGGAAAAGAGATGTGGGGAAAGAGAAGCAGGGAAAGAGGCGCGAAAATAGACGCAGGGAAAAAGAGGCGGGGTATCAGATGTGGGGAATCCGAGGCGGGGAATCAGAGGCGGGGAAAGAGATGTGGGGAAAGAGAGGCAGGGAAAGAGGCAAGGAAATAGAGGTGGGGAATCAGAGGCGGGGAATCAGAGGCGGGGATTCAGAGGGGGGGAATCAGAGGTAAGGAATCTGAGGTGGTGAATCAAAGGCTGAGATTCAAAGGGGGTGAATCAGAGGGGGGAAAAGAGATGTGGGGAAATAGAAGTCGGGAAAGAGGCAGAGACGCTGAAACAGGGAATCGGAGGTAGGGAAACAGAGGCAGGGAATCAGAGTCGGAGAAACGGAGGTGGGGAATCAGAAGCGGAGAATCAGAGGGCGGAAAAGAGATGTGGGGAAAGAGAGGCAGAGAAAGAGGCGCGGAAATAGACGCAGGGAAAGAGAGGCAGGGTATCAGATGTGGGGGATCTGAGGCGGGGAATCAGAGGTGGGGAAAGAGTGGAGAAAGAGAGGCAGGGAAGGAGGCAAGGAAAGAGAGGCGGGGAAAGAGGCACGGAAAGAGAGGTGGGAAATCAGAGGCGGGGAATCTGAGGCAGGGAATCATAGGCTGGGAAAGAAATGTGGGAAAAGAGAGGCAGAGAAGGAGGCACAAAAATAGTGGCAGGGCAAGAGAGGCGGGGAATCAGGGGTGGGGAATCAGAGGCGGGGAATCAGAGGCGGGGAATCAGAGGCGGGGAATCAGAGGCGGGGAAAGAGATGTGGGAAAAGAGAGGCAGAGAAGGAGGCACAAAAATAGTGGCAGGGAAAGAGAGGCGGGGAATCAGGGGCGGGGAATCAGAGGTGGGGAATCAGAGGCGGGGAATCAGAGGCGGGGAATCAGAGTCATGGTATCAGAGGCGGGGAATCTGAGGAGGGGAATCAGAGGCGGGGAATCAGAGGCGGAGAATCAGAGGCGGGGAATCAGAGGCGGGGAATCAGAGGTGGGGAATCAGAGGAGGGGAATCAGAGGAGGGGAATCAGAGGCGGGGAATCAGAGGCGGAGAATCAGAGGCGGAGAATCAGAGGCGGGGAATCAGAAGCGGGGAATCAGAGGGCGGAAAAGAGATGTGGGGAAAGAGAGGCAGGGAAAGAGGCGCGGAAATAGACGCAGGGAAAGAGAGGCGGGGTATCAGATGTGGGGAATCCGAGGCGGGGAATCCGAGGCGGGGAATCCGAGGCGGGGAATCCGAGGCGGGGAATCAGAGGCGGGGAATCAGAGGCGGGGAATCAGAGGCGTGGAATCAGAGGCGTGGAATCAGAGACGGGGAATCTGAGGTGGGGAAGCTGAGGCGGGGAATCAGGCGGGGATTCAGAGGCGGGGATTCAGAGGTGGGAAGAGAGATGTGGGAATGGAGAGGCGGGGAAAGAGCCAGGGACTGAAGCAGGGATTCGGAGTCGGGGAATCAGAGTCGGGGAATCAGAGTCGGGGAATCAGAGTCGGGGAATCAGAGGCGGGGAATCAGAGGCGGGGAATCAGAGGCGGGGAATCAGAGGCGGGGAATCAGAGGCGGGGAATCAGAGGCGGGGAATCAGAGGCGGGGAATCAGAGGCGGGGAATCAGAGGCGGGGAATCAGACGCGGGGAATCAGAGGCGGGGAATCAGAGGCGGGGAATCAGAGGCGGGGAATCAGAGGCGGGGATTCAGAGGGGGGAATAGAGATGTGGGAATGGAGAGGCGGGGAAAGAGCAAGGGACTGAAGCAGGGAATCGGAGTCGGGGAATCAGAGTCGGGGAATCAGAAGCGGGGAATCAGAGGCGGGGAATCAGAGGCGGGGAATCAGAGGCGGGGAATCAGAGGCGGGGAATCAGAGGCGGGGAATCAGAGGCGGGGAATCAGAGGCGGGGAATCAGAGGCGGGGAATCAGAGGCGGGGAATCAGAGGCGGGGAATCAGACGCGGGGAATCAGAGGCGGGGAATCAGACGCGGGGAATCAGAGGCGGGGAATCAGAGGCGGGGAATCAGAGGCGGGGAATCAGAGGCGGGGATTCAGAGGGGGGAATAGAGATGTGGGAATGGAGAGGCGGGGAAAGAGCAAGGGACTGAAGCAGGGAATCGGAGTCGGGGAATCAGAGTCGGGGAATCAGAAGCGGGGAATCAGAGGCGGGGAATCAGAGGCGGGGAATCAGAGGCGGGGAATCAGAGGCGGGGAATCAGAGGCGGGGAATCAGAGGCGGGGAATCAGAGGCGGGGAATCAGAGGCGGGGAATCAGAGGCGGGGAATCAGAGGCGGGGAATCAGAGGCGGGGAATCAGAGGCGGGGAACCAGAGGCGGGGAATCAGAGGCAGGAAAACAGAGGTGGGGAATCTGAGGTGGTGAATCAAAGGCTGAGTTTCAAAGGGGGTGAATCAGAGGGGGGAAATGAGATGTGGGAAAAGAGAAGCCGGGAAAGAGCCAGAGACTCTGAAGCAGGGAATCGGAGGCGGGGAAACAGAGGCAGGGAATCAGAGTCGGAGAAACGGAGGTGGGGAATCAGAAGCGGGGAATCAGAGGGCGGAAAAGAGATGTGGGGAAGGAGAGGCAGAGAAAGAGACGTGGAAATAGACGCAGGGAAAGAGAGGCGGAGTATCAGATGTGGGGGATCTGAGGCGGGGAATCAGAGGTGGGGAAAGAGATGTGGAGAAAGAGAGGCAGGGAAAGAGGCAAGGAAAGAGAGGCGGGGAAAGAGGCACGGAAAGAGAGGTGGGAAATCAGAGGCGGGGAATCAGGCGAGGAATCAGAGTCGTGGTATCAGAGGCAGGGAATCAGAGGCTGGGAATCAGAGGCGGGGAATCAGACGCGGGAAATCAGAGGCAGGGAATCAGAAGCGGGGAATCAGAGGGCGGAAAAGAGATGTGGGGAAAGAGAAGCAGGGAAATAGGCGCGGAAATAGACGCAGGGAAAGAGAGGCGGGGTATCAGATGTGGGGAATCCGAGGCGGGGAATCAGAGGCGGGGAAAGAGATGTGGGGAAAGAGAGGCAGGGAAAGAGGCAAGGAAATAGAGGTGGGGAATCAGAGGCGGGGAATCAGAGGCGGGGATTCAGAGGGGGGGAATCAGAGGCGGGGAATCAGAGGCGGGGAATCATAGGCGGGGAATCAGAGGCGGGGAATTAGAGGTAAGGAATCTGAGGTGGTGAATCAAAGGCTGAGATTCAAAGGGGGTGAATCAGAGGGGGGAAAAGAGATGTGGGGAAATAGAAGCCGGGAAAGAGCCAGAGACGCTGAAGCAGGGAATCAGAGGCAGGGAAACAGAGGCAGGGAATCAGAGTCGGAGAAACGGAGGTGGGGAATCAGAAGCGGAGAATCAGAGGGCGGAAAAGAGATGTGGGGAAAGAGAGGCAGAGAAAGAGGCGCGGAAATAGACGCAGGGAAAGAGAGGCAGGGTATCAGATGTGGGGGATCTGAGGCGGGGAATCATAGGCTGGGAAAGAGATGTGGGAAAAGAGAGGCAGAGAAGGAGGCACAAAAATAGTGGCAGGGAAAGAGAGGCGGGGAATCAGAGGCGGGGAATCAGAGGCGGGGAATCAGAGGCGGGGAATCAGAGGCGGGCAATCAGAGGCGGGGAATCAGAGGCGGGGAATCAGAGGCGGGGAAAGAGGTGGGGAAAGGGAGGCAGAGAAGGAGGCACAAAAATAGTGGCAGGGAAAGAGAGGCGGGGAATCAGGGGCGGGGAATCAGAGGTGGGGAATCAGAGGCGGGGAATCAGAGGCGGGGAATCTGAGGAGGGGAATCAGAGGCGGGGAAAGAGATGTGGGAAAAGAGAGGCAGAGAAGGAGGCACAAAAATAGTGGCAGGGAAAGAGAGGCGGGGAATCAGAGGCGGAGAATCAGAGGCGGGGAATCAGAGGCGGGGAATCAGAAGCGGGGAATCAGAGGGTGGAAAAGAGATGTGGGGAAAGAGAGGCAGTGAAAGAGGCGCGGAAATAGACGCAGGGAAAGAGAGGCGGGGTATCAGAGGCGGGGAATCAGAGGCGGGGAATCAGAGGCGGGGAATCAGAGGCGGGGAATCAGAGGCGGGGAATCAGAGGCGGGGAATCAGAGGCGGGGAATCAGAGGCGGGGAATCAGAGGCGTGGAATCAGAGGCGTGGAATCAGAGGCGTGGAATCAGAGGCGGGGAATCTGAGGTGGGGAATCTGAGGCGGGGAATCAGAGGCGTGGAATCAGAGGCGGGGATTCAGAGGGGGGAATAGAGATGTGGGAATGGAGAGGAGGGGAAAGAGCCAGGGACTGAAGCAGGGAATCAGAGTCGGGGAATCAGAGGCGGGGAATCAGAGGAGGAGAATCAGAGGCGGGGAATGAGAAGCGGGGAATGAGAAGCGGGGAATCAGAGGCGGGGAATCAGAGGCGGAGAATCAGAGGCGGGGTATCAGAGGCAGAGGAACGGAGGCGTGGAATCAGAGGTGGGGAATCAGAGGGTGGAAAAGAGATGTGGGGAAAGAGAGGCAGAGAAAGAGGCGTGGAAATAGACGCAGTGAAAGAGAGGAGGGGTATCAGATGCGGGGAATCCGAGGCGTGGAATCAGAGGCAGGAAAAGAGATGTGGGGAAAGAGAGGCCGGGAAAGAGGCACGGAAAGAGAGGCGGGAAATCAGAGGTGGGGTATCAGAGGCGGGGAATCAGAGGCGGGGAATCAGAGGCGGGGAATCAGAGGCGGGGAATCAGAGGCGGGGAATCAGAGGCGGGGAATCAGAGGCGGGGAATCAGAGGCGGGGAATCAGAGGCTTGGACTCAGAGGAGGTGTATCAGAGGCGGAGAAAAGGCGGCATGGAATCAGAGGCGGGGAATCTAAGGTGGGGAATCTGAGGCAGGGAATCAGAGGGCGGAAAAGAGATGTGGGGAAAGAGAGGCAGGGAAAGAGAGGCGGGGTATCAGATGTGTGCAATCCGAGACAGGGAATCAGAGGCGAGGAATCAGAGGTGGGGAATAAGAGGCGGGGAATCAGAGGGCGGAAAAGAGATGTGGGGAAAGAGAGGCAGAGAAAGAGGCGCGGAAATAGACGCAGGGAAAGAGAGGCGGGGTATCAGATGTGGGGAATTCAAGGCGGGGAATCAGAGGTGGGGAAAGAGATGTGGGGAAAGAGAGGCCGGGAAAGAGGCACGGAAAGAGAGGCGGGAAATCAGAGGTGGGGAATCAGAGGCGGGGAATCAGAGGCGGGGAATCAGAGGCTTGGACTCAGAGGAGGTGTATCAGAGGCGGAGAAAAGGCGGCGTGGAATCAGAGGTGGGGAATCAGAGGGCGGAAATGAGGTGTGGGAAAAGAGAGGCAGAGAAGGAGGCACGAAAATAGTGGCAGGGAAAGAGAGGCAGGGAATCAGAGGCGGGGAATCAGAGGCGGGGAATCAGAGGCGGGGAATCAGAGGCGGGGAACCAGAGGCGGGGAACCAGAGGCGGGGAACCAGAGGCGGGGAACCAGAGGCGGGGAACCAGAGGCGGGGAACCAGAGGCGGGGAACCAGAGGCGGGGAATTAGAGGTGGGGAATCTGAGGTGGTGAATCAAAGACTGAGTTTCAAAGGGGGTGAATCAGAGGGGGGAAATGAGATGTGGGAAACGAGAAGCCGGGAAAGAGCCAGAGACTCTGAAGCAGGGAATCGGAGGCGGGGAAACAGAGGCAGGGAATCAGAGTCGGAGAAACGGAGGTGGGGAATCAGAAGCGGGGAATCAGAGGGCGGAAAAGAGATGTGGGGAAAGAGAGGCAGAGGAAGAGGCGTGGAAATAGACGCAGGGAAAGAGAGGCGGGGTATCAGATGTGGGGGATCTGAGGCGGGGAATCAGAGGTGGGGAAAGAGATGTGGAGAAAGAGAGGCAGGGAAAGAGGCAAGGAAAGAGAGGCGGGGAAAGAGGCACGGAAAGAGAGGTGGGAAATCAGAGGCGGGGAATCAGAGGCGGGGAATCAGAGTCGTGGTATCAGAAGCGGGGAATTTGAGGTGGAGAATCTGAGGCGGGGAATCAGAGGCGTGGAATCCGAGGCGGGGAATCAGAGGCAGGAAAAGAGATGTGCGGAAAGAGAGGCCGGGAAAGAGGAACGGAAAGAGAGGCGGGAAATCAGAGGCAAGGAATCAGAGGCGGGGAATCAGAGTCGTGGTATCAGAGGCAGGGAATCTGAGGCGGGGAATCAGAGGCTGGGAAAGAGATGTGGGAAAAGAGAGGCAGAGAAGGAGGCACAAAAATAGTGGCAGAGAAAGAGAGGCGGGGAATCAGGGGCGGGGAATCAGAAGCGGGGAATCAGAGGGCGGAAAAGAGATGTGGGGAAAGAGAAGCAGGGAAAGAGGCGCGGAAATAGACGCAGGGAAAGAGAGGCGGGGTATCAGATGTGGGGAATCCGAGGCGGGGAATCAGAGGCGGGGAAAGAGATGTGGGGAAAGAGAAGCAGGGAAAGAGGCAAGGAAATAGAGGTGGGGAATCAGAGGCGGGGAATCAGAGGCGGGGATTCAGAGGGGGGGAATCAGAGGGGGGGAATCAGAGGCGGGGAATCAGAGGCGGGGAATCAGAGGCGGGGAATCATAGGCGGGGAATCAGAGGCGGGGAATTAGAGGTAAGGAATCTGAGGTGGTGAATCAAAGGCTGAGATTCAAAGGGGGTGAATCAGAGGGGGGAAAAGAGATGTGGGGAAATAGAAGCCGGGAAAGAGGCAGGGACGCTGAAACAGGGAATCGGAGGCAGGGAAACAGAGGCAGGAAATCAGAGTCGGAGAAACGGAGGTGGGGAATCAGAAGCGGAGAATCAGAGAGCGGAAAAGAGATGTGGGGAAAGAGAGGCAGAGAAAGAGGCGCGGAAATAGACGCAGGGAAAGAGAGGCAGGGTATCAGATGTGGGGGATCTGAGGCGGGGAATCAGAGGTGGGGAAAGAGTGGAGAAAGAGAGGCAGGGAAGGAGGCAAGGAAAGAGAGGCGGGGAAAGAGGCACGGAAAGAGAGGTGGGAAATCAGAGGCGGGGAATCTGAGGCAGGGAATCATAGGCTGGGAAAGAAATGTGGGAAAAGAGAGGCAGAGAAGGAGGCACAAAAATAGTGGCAGGGCAAGAGAGGCGGGGAATCAGGGGTGGGGAATCAGAGGCGGGGAATCAGAGGCGGGGAATCAGAGGCGGGGAAAGAGATGTGGGAAAAGAGAGGCAGAGAAGGAGGCACAAAAATAGTGGCAGGGAAAGAGAGGCGGGGAATCAGGGGCGGGGAATCAGAGGTGGGGAATCAGAGGCGGGGAATCAGAGGCGGGGAATCAGAGTCATGGTATCAGAGGCGGGGAATCTGAGGAGGGGAATCAGAGGCGGGGAATCAGAGGCGGAGAATCAGAGGCGGGGAATCAGAAGCGGGGAATCAGAGGGCGGAAAAGAGATGTGGGGAAAGAGAGGCAGGGAAAGAGGCGCGGAAATAGACGCAGGGAAAGAGAGGCGGGGTATCAGATGTGGGGAATCCGAGGCGGGGAATCCGAGGCGGGGAATCAGAGACGGGGAATCTGAGGCGGGGAATCAGAGGCGGGGAATCAGAGGCGTGGAATCAGAGACGGGGAATCTGAGGTGGGGAATCTGAGGCGGGGAATCAGGCGGGGATTCAGAGGCGGGGATTCAGAGGTGGGAAGAGAGATGTGGGAATGGAGAGGCGGGGAAAGAGCCAGGGACTGAAGCAGGGAATCGGAGTCGGGGAATCGGAGTCGGGGAATCGGAGGCGGGGAATCGGAGGCGGGGAATCAGAGGCGGGGAATCAGAGGCGGGGAATCAGAGGCGGGGAATCAGAGGCGGGGAATCAGAGGCGGGGAATCAGAGGCGGGGAATCAGAGGCGGGGAATCAGAGGCGGGGAATCAGAGGCGGGGAATCAGAGGCGGGGAATCAGAGGCGGGGAATCAGAGGAGGGGAATCAGAGGCGGGGAATCAGAGGCGGGGAATCAGAGGCGGGGAATCAGAGGCGGGGAATCGGAGGCGGGGAATCAGAGGCGGGGAATCAGAGGCGGGGAATCAGAGGCGGGGAATCAGAGGCGGGGAATCAGAGGCAGGAAAAGAGATGTGGGGAAAGAGAGGCCGGGAAAGAGGCACGGAAAGAGAGGCGGGAAATCAGAGGCGGTGAATCAGAGGTGGGGAATCAGAGTCGTATAATCAGAGGCGGGGAATCTGAGGCAGAGGAACGGAGGCGTGGAATCAGAGGTGGGGAATCAGAGGGTGGAAAAGAGATGTGGGGAAAGAGAGGCAGAGAAAGAGGCGTGGAAATAGACGCAGTGAAAGAGAGGAGGGGTATCAGATGCGGGGAATCCGAGGCGTGGAATCAGAGGCAGGAAAAGAGATGTGGGGAAAGAGAGGCCGGGAAAGAGGCACGGAAAGAGAGGCGGGAAATCAGAGGTGGGGTATCAGAGGCGGGGAATCAGAGGCGGGGAATCAGAGGCGGGGAATCAGAGGCGGGGAATCAGAGGCGGGGAATCAGAGGCTTGGACTCAGAGGAGGTGTATCAGAGGCGGAGAAAAGGCGGCATGGAATCAGAGGCGGGGAATCTAAGGTGGGGAATCTGAGGCAGGGAATCAGAGGGCGGAAAAGAGATGTGGGGAAAGAGAGGCAGGGAAAGAGAGGCGGGGTATCAGATGTGTGCAATCCGAGACAGGGAATCAGAGGCGAGGAATCAGAGGTGGGGAATAAGAGGCGGGGAATCAGAGGGCGGAAAAGAGATGTGGGGAAAGAGAGGCAGAGAAAGAGGCGCGGAAATAGACGCAGGGAAAGAGAGGCGGGGTATCAGATGTGGGGAATTCAAGGCGGGGAATCAGAGGTGGGGAAAGAGATGTGGGGAAAGAGAGGCCGGGAAAGAGGCACGGAAAGAGAGGCGGGAAATCAGAGGTGGGGAATCAGAGGCGGGGAATCAGAGGCGGGGAATCAGAGGCTTGGACTCAGAGGAGGTGTATCAGAGGCGGAGAAAAGGCGGCGTGGAATCAGAGGTGGGGAATCAGAGGGCGGAAATGAGGTGTGGGAAAAGAGAGGCAGAGAAGGAGGCACGAAAATAGTGGCAGGGAAAGAGAGGCAGGGAATCAGAGGCGGGGAATCAGAGGCGGGGAATCAGAGGCGGGGAATCAGAGGCGGGGAATCAGAGGCGGGGAATCAGAGGCGGGGAACCAGAGGCGGGGAACCAGAGGCGGGGAACCAGAGGCGGGGAACCAGAGGCGGGGAACCAGAGGCGGGGAACCAGAGGCGGGGAACCAGAGGCGGGGAATTAGAGGTGGGGAATCTGAGGTGGTGAATCAAAGACTGAGTTTCAAAGGGGGTGAATCAGAGGGGGGAAATGAGATGTGGGAAACGAGAAGCCGGGAAAGAGCCAGAGACTCTGAAGCAGGGAATCGGAGGCGGGGAAACAGAGGCAGGGAATCAGAGTCGGAGAAACGGAGGTGGGGAATCAGAAGCGGGGAATCAGAGGGCGGAAAAGAGATGTGGGGAAAGAGAGGCAGAGGAAGAGGCGTGGAAATAGACGCAGGGAAAGAGAGGCGGGGTATCAGATGTGGGGGATCTGAGGCGGGGAATCAGAGGTGGGGAAAGAGATGTGGAGAAAGAGAGGCAGGGAAAGAGGCAAGGAAAGAGAGGCGGGGAAAGAGGCACGGAAAGAGAGGTGGGAAATCAGAGGCGGGGAATCAGAGGCGGGGAATCAGAGTCGTGGTATCAGAAGCGGGGAATTTGAGGTGGAGAATCTGAGGCGGGGAATCAGAGGCGTGGAATCCGAGGCGGGGAATCAGAGGCAGGAAAAGAGATGTGCGGAAAGAGAGGCCGGGAAAGAGGAACGGAAAGAGAGGCGGGAAATCAGAGGCAAGGAATCAGAGGCGGGGAATCAGAGTCGTGGTATCAGAGGCAGGGAATCTGAGGCGGGGAATCAGAGGCTGGGAAAGAGATGTGGGAAAAGAGAGGCAGAGAAGGAGGCACAAAAATAGTGGCAGAGAAAGAGAGGCGGGGAATCAGGGGCGGGGAATCAGAAGCGGGGAATCAGAGGGCGGAAAAGAGATGTGGGGAAAGAGAAGCAGGGAAAGAGGCGCGGAAATAGACGCAGGGAAAGAGAGGCGGGGTATCAGATGTGGGGAATCCGAGGCGGGGAATCAGAGGCGGGGAAAGAGATGTGGGGAAAGAGAAGCAGGGAAAGAGGCAAGGAAATAGAGGTGGGGAATCAGAGGCGGGGAATCAGAGGCGGGGATTCAGAGGGGGGGAATCAGAGGGGGGGAATCAGAGGCGGGGAATCAGAGGCGGGGAATCAGAGGCGGGGAATCATAGGCGGGGAATCAGAGGCGGGGAATTAGAGGTAAGGAATCTGAGGTGGTGAATCAAAGGCTGAGATTCAAAGGGGGTGAATCAGAGGGGGGAAAAGAGATGTGGGGAAATAGAAGCCGGGAAAGAGGCAGGGACGCTGAAACAGGGAATCGGAGGCAGGGAAACAGAGGCAGGAAATCAGAGTCGGAGAAACGGAGGTGGGGAATCAGAAGCGGAGAATCAGAGAGCGGAAAAGAGATGTGGGGAAAGAGAGGCAGAGAAAGAGGCGCGGAAATAGACGCAGGGAAAGAGAGGCAGGGTATCAGATGTGGGGGATCTGAGGCGGGGAATCAGAGGTGGGGAAAGAGTGGAGAAAGAGAGGCAGGGAAGGAGGCAAGGAAAGAGAGGCGGGGAAAGAGGCACGGAAAGAGAGGTGGGAAATCAGAGGCGGGGAATCTGAGGCAGGGAATCATAGGCTGGGAAAGAAATGTGGGAAAAGAGAGGCAGAGAAGGAGGCACAAAAATAGTGGCAGGGCAAGAGAGGCGGGGAATCAGGGGTGGGGAATCAGAGGCGGGGAATCAGAGGCGGGGAATCAGAGGCGGGGAAAGAGATGTGGGAAAAGAGAGGCAGAGAAGGAGGCACAAAAATAGTGGCAGGGAAAGAGAGGCGGGGAATCAGGGGCGGGGAATCAGAGGTGGGGAATCAGAGGCGGGGAATCAGAGGCGGGGAATCAGAGTCATGGTATCAGAGGCGGGGAATCTGAGGAGGGGAATCAGAGGCGGGGAATCAGAGGCGGAGAATCAGAGGCGGGGAATCAGAAGCGGGGAATCAGAGGGCGGAAAAGAGATGTGGGGAAAGAGAGGCAGGGAAAGAGGCGCGGAAATAGACGCAGGGAAAGAGAGGCGGGGTATCAGATGTGGGGAATCCGAGGCGGGGAATCCGAGGCGGGGAATCAGAGACGGGGAATCTGAGGCGGGGAATCAGAGGCGGGGAATCAGAGGCGTGGAATCAGAGACGGGGAATCTGAGGTGGGGAATCTGAGGCGGGGAATCAGGCGGGGATTCAGAGGCGGGGATTCAGAGGTGGGAAGAGAGATGTGGGAATGGAGAGGCGGGGAAAGAGCCAGGGACTGAAGCAGGGAATCGGAGTCGGGGAATCGGAGTCGGGGAATCGGAGTCGGGGAATCGGAGGCGGGGAATCAGAGGCGGGGAATCAGAGGCGGGGAATCAGAGGCGGGGAATCAGAGGCGGGGAATCAGAGGCGGGGAATCAGAGGCGGGGAATCAGAGGCGGGGAATCAGAGGCGGGGAATCAGAGGCGGGGAATCAGAGGCGGGGAATCAGAGGCGGGGAATCAGAGGAGGGGAATCAGAGGCGGGGAATCAGAGGCGGGGAATCAGAGGCGGGGAATCAGAGGCGGGGAATCGGAGGCGGGGAATCAGAGGCGGGGAATCAGAGGCGGGGAATCAGAGGCGGGGAATCAGAGGCGGGGAATCAGAGGCAGGAAAAGAGATGTGGGGAAAGAGAGGCCGGGAAAGAGGCACGGAAAGAGAGGCGGGAAATCAGAGGCGGTGAATCAGAGGTGGGGAATCAGAGTCGTATAATCAGAGGCGGGGAATCTGAGGTGGGGAAACAGAGGCGGGGAATCAGAGGCGGGGAATCAGAGGCGGGGAATCAGAGGCGGGGAATCAGAGGCGGGGAAGCAGAGGCGGGGAAGCAGAGGCGGGGAAGCAGAGGCAGGGAATCTGAGGTGGGGATTCAGAGGCTGAGATTCAAAGGGGGAGAATCAGAAGGGGGAAAAGAAATGTAGGGAAAGAGAGGCATGGAAAGAGCCAGGGACTCTGAAGCAGGGAATCGGAGGCAGGGAAACAGAGTCGGAGAAACGGAGGCGGGGAATCAGAAGTGGGGAATCAGAGGGCGGAAAAGAGATGTGGGGAAAGAGAGGCAGGGAAAGAGGCGCGGAAATGGACGCAGGGAAAGAGAGGCGGGGAATCAGATGTGGGGAATTCAAGGCGGGGAATCAGAGGCGGGGAAAGAGATGTGGGGAAAGAGAGGCAGGGAAAGAGGCAAGGAAATAGAGGCGGGGAATCAGAGGTGGGGAATCAGAGGCGGGGAATCAGAGGCGGGGAAGCAGAGGCGGGGAAGCAGAGGCGGGGAAGCAGAGGCAGGGAATCTGAGGTGGGGAATCAGAGGCTGAGATTCAAAGGGGGAGAATCAGAAGGGGTAAAAGAAATGTAGGGAAAGAGAGGCATGGAAAGAGCCAGGGACTCTGAAGCAGGGAATCGGAGGCAGGGAAACAGAGTCGGAGAAACGGAGGCGGGGAATCAGAAGTGGGGAATCAGAGGGCGGAAAAGAGATGTGGGGAAAGAGAGGCAGGGAAAGAGGCGCGGAAATGGACGCAGGGAAAGAGAGGCGGGGTATCAGATGTGGGGAATTCAAGGCGGGGAATCAGAGGCGGGGAAAGAGATGTGGGGAAAGAGAGGCAGGGAAAGAGGCAAGGAAATAGAGGCGGGGAATCAGAGGTGGGGAATCAGAGGCGGGGAATCAGAGGCAGGGAATCTGAGGCGGGGAATCTGAGGCGGGGAATCAGAGGCGTGGAATCAGAGGGGGGAATAGAGATGTGGGAAAAGAGAGGCGGCGAAAGGGAGGCGGGGAAAGAGTCAGAGACTCTGAAGCAGGGAATCGGAGTCGGGGAATCAGAGTCGGGGAATCAGAGGTGGGGAATCAGAGGCGGGGAATCAGAGGAGGGAATCAGAGGCGGGAATCAGAGACGGGGAATCAGAGGCGTGGAATCAGAGGCAGAGAATCAGAGGCGGAGAATCAGAGGCGGGGAATCAGAGGCGGGGAATCAGAGGCGGGGAATCAGAGGCGGGGAATCAGAGGCGGGGAATCAGAGGCGGGGAATCAGTGGGCGGAAATGAGATGTGGGGAAAGAAGGGCAGGGAAAGAGCCAGGGACTCTGAAGCAGGGAATCGGAGGCAGGGAATCGGAGGCAGGGAAACAGAGGAAGGGAATCAGAGTCGTATTATCTGAGGTGGGGAATCTGAGGCGGGGAAAGAGATGTGGTAAAAGAGAGGCAGAGAAGGAGGTACGAAAATAGTGGCAGTGAAAGAGAGGCGGGGAATCAGAGGCGGGGAATCAGAGGCGGGGAATCAGAGGCGGGGAATCAGAGGCGGGGAATCAGAGGCGGGGAATCAGAGGCGGGGAATCAGAGGCGGGGAATCAGAGGCGGGGAATCAGAGGCGGGGAATCAGAGGCGGGGAATCAGAGGCGGGGAATCAGAGGCGGGGAATCAGAGGCGGGGAATCAGAGGCGGGGATTCAGAGGCGGGGAATCAGAGGCGGGGAATCAGAAGCAGGGAATCAGAGGGCGGAAAACAGATGTGGGGAAAGAAGGGCAGGGAAAGAGCCAGGGAGGTAGCCAGGGACTCTGAAGCAGGGAATCGGAGGCAGGGAAACAGAGGAAGGGAATCAGAGTCGGAGAAATGGAGGCGGGGAATCAGAGGCGGGAAAAGAGATGTGGGAAAAGAGAGGCAGAGAAGGAGGCACAAAAATAGTGGCAGGGAAAGAGAGGCGGGGAATCAGGGGCGAGGAATCAGAGGTGGGGAATCAGAGGCGGAGAATCAGAGGCGGGGAATCAGAATCATGGTATCAGAGGCGGGGAATCTGAGGCGGAGAATCAGAGGCGGGGAATCAGAGGCGGGGAATCAGAGGCGGGGAATCAGAGGCGTGGAATCAGAGGCGTGGAATCAGAGACGGGGAATCTGAGGTGGGGAATCAGGCGGGGATTCAGAGGCGGGGATTCAGAGGGGGGAATAGAGATGTGGGAATGGAGAGGCGGGGAAAGAGCCTGGGACTGAAGCAGGGAATCGGAGTCGGGGAATCAGAGTCGGGGAATCAGAGTCGGGGAATCAGAGGCGGGGAATCAGAGGCGGGGAATCAGAGGCGGGGAATCAGAGTCGGGGAATCAGAGAAGGGGAATCAGAGGCGGGGAATCAGAGGCGGGGAATCAGAGGCGGGGAATCAGAGGAGGGGAATCAGAGGCGGGGAATCAGAGGCGGGGTATCAGAGGCGGGGAATCTGAGGTGGGGAATCAGAGGGTGGAAAAGAGATGTGGGGAAAGAGAGGCAGAGAAAGAGGCATGGAAATAGACGCAGTGAAAGAGAGGAGGGGTATCAGATGCGGGGAATCCGAGGCAGGAAAAGAGATGTGGGGAAAGAGAGGCCGGGAAAGAGGCACGGAAAGAGAGGCGGGAAATCAGAGGTGGGGTATCAGAGGCAGGGAATCAGAGGCGGGGAATCAGAGGCGGGGAATCAGAGGCGGGGAATCAGAGGCGGGGAATCAGAGGCGGGGAATCAGAGGCGGGGAATCAGAGGCGGGGAATCAGAGGCGGGGAATCAGAGGCGGGGAATCAGAGGCGGGGAATCAGAGGCGGGGAACCAGAGGCGGGGAACCAGAGGCGGGGAACCAGAGGCGGGGAACCAGAGGCGGGGAACCAGAGGCGGGGAACCAGAGGCGGGGAACCAGAGGCGGGGAACCAGAGGCGGGGAACCAGAGGCGGGGAATTAGAGGTGGGGAATCTGAGGTGGTGAATCAAAGACTGAGTTTCAAAGGGGGTGAATCAGAGGGGGGAAATGAGATGTGGGAAAAGAGAAGCCGGGAAAGAGCCAGAGACTCTGAAGCAGGGAATCGGAGGCGGGGAAACAGAGGCAGGGAATCAGAGTCGGAGAAACGGAGGTGGGGAATCAGAAGCGGGGAATCAGAGGGCGGAAAAGAGATGTGGGGAAAGAGAGGCAGAGAAAGAGGCGTGGAAATAGACGCAGGGAAAGAGAGGCGGGGTATCAGATGTGGGGGATCTGAGGCGGGGAATCAGAGGTGGGGAAAGAGATGTGGAGAAAGAGAGGCAGGGAAAGAGGCAAGGAAAGAGAGGCGGGGAAAGAGGCACGGAAAGAGAGGTGGGAAATCAGAGGCGGGGAATCAGAGGCGGGGAATCAGAGTCGTGGTATCAGAAGCGGGGAATTTGAGGTGGAGAATCTGAGGCGGGGAATCAGAGGCGTGGAATCCGAGGCGTGGAATCCGAGGCGGGGAATCAGAGGCAGGAAAAGAGATGTGGGAAAAGAGAGGCAGAGAAGGAGGCACAAAAATAGTGGCAGAGAAAGAGAGGCGGGGAATCAGGGGCGGGGAATCAGAAGCGGGGAATCAGAGGGCGGAAAAGAGATGTGGGGAAAGAGAAGCAGGGAAAGAGGCGCGGAAATAGACGCAGGGAAAGAGAGGCGGGGTATCAGATGTGGGGAATCCGAGGCGGGGAATCAGAGGCGGGGAAAGAGATGTGGGGAAAGAGAGGCAGGGAAAGAGGCAAGGAAATAGAGGTGGGGAATCAGAGGCGGGGAATCAGAGGCGGGGATTCAGAGGGGGGGAATCAGAGGCGGGGAATCAGAGGCGGGGAATCAGAGGCGGGGAATCAGAGGCGGGGAATCATAGGCGGGGAATCAGAGGCGGGGAATTAGAGGTAAGGAATCTGAGGTGGTGAATCAAAGGCTGAGATTCAAAGGGGGTGAATCAGAGGGGGGAAAAGAAATGTAGGGAAAGAGAGGCATGGAAAGAGCCAGGGACTCTGAAGCAGGGAATCGGAGGCAGGGAAACAGAGTCGGAGAAACAGAGGCGGGGAATCAGAGGGCGGAAAAGAGATGTGGGGAAAGAGAGGCAGGGAAAGAGGCGCGGAAATAGACGCAGGGAAAGAGAGGCGGGGTATCAGATGTGGGGAATTCAAGGCGGGGAATCAGAGTCGGGGAATTTGAGGCGGGGAATCTGAGGCGGGGAATCAGAGGCATGGAATCAGATGGGGGAATAGAGATGTGGGAAAAGAGAGGCGGCGAATGGGAGGCGGGGAAAGAGTCAGAGACTCTGAAGCAGGGAATCGGAGTCGGGGAATCAGAGTCGGGGAATCAGAGTCGGGGAATCAGAGTCGGGGAATCAGAGTCGGGGAATCAGAGTCGGGGAATCAGTGTCGGGGAATCAGAGGCGGGGAATCAGAGGCGGGGAATCAGAGGCGGGGAATCAGAGGCGGGGAATCAGAGGCGGGGAATCAGAGGCGGGGAATCAGAGGCGGGGAATCAGAGGCGGGGAATCAGAGGCGGGGAATCAGAGGCGGGGAATCAGAGGCGGGGAATCAGAGGCGGGGAATCAGAGGCGGGGAATCAGAGGCGGGGAATCAGAGGCGGGGAATCAGAGGCGGGGAATCAGAGGCGGGGAATCAGAGGCGGGGAATCAGAGGCGGGGAATCAGAGGCGGGGAATCAGAGGCGGGGAATCAGAGGCGGGGAATCAGAGGCGGAGAATCAGAGGCGGGGAATCAGAAGCGGGGAATCAGAAGCGGGGAATCAGATGGGGGAATAGAGATGTGGGAAAAGAGAGGCAGAGAAGGAGGCACGAAAATAGTGGCAGTGAAAGAGAGGCGGGGAATCAGAGGCGGGGAATCAGAGGCGGGGAATCAGAGGCGGGGAATCAGAGGCGGGGAAGCAGAGGCGAGGAATCAGAGGCGGGGAATCAGAGGCGGGGAATCAGAGGCGGGGAATCAGAGGCGGGGAATCAGAGGCGGGGAATCAGAGGCGGGGAAGCAGAGGCGGGGAAGCAGAGGCGGGGAAGCAGAGGCGGGGAATCAGAGGCAGGAAAAGAGATGTGGGGAAAGAGAGGCCGGGAAAGAGGCACGGAAAGAGAGGCGGGAAATCAGAGGCGGTGAATCAGAGGTGGGGAATCAGAGTCGTATAATCAGAGGCGGGGAATCTGAGGCGGGGAATCAGAGGCGGGGAATCAGAGGCGGGGAATCAGAGGCGGGGAATCAGAGGCGGGGAATCAGAGGCGGGGAATCAGAGGCGGGGAATCAGAGGCGGGGAAGCAGAGGCGGGGAAGCAGAGGCAGGGAAGCAGAGGCAGGGAATCCGAGGTGGGGAATCAGAGGCTGAGATTCAAAGGGGGAGAATCAGAAGGGGGAAAAGAAATGTAGGGAAAGAGAGGCATGGAAAGAGCCAGGGACTCTGAAGCAGGGAATCGGAGGCAGGGAAACAGAGTCGGAGAAACAGAGGCGGGGAATCAGAGGGCGGAAAAGAGATGTGGGGAAAGAGAGGCAGGGAAAGAGGCGCGGAAATAGACGCAGGGAAAGAGAGGCGGGGTATCAGATGTGGGGAATTCAAGGCGGGGAATCAGAGGCGGGGAAAGAGATGTGGGGAAAGAGAGGCAGGGAAAGAGGCAATGAAATAGAGGCGGGGAATCAGAGGTGGGGAATCAGAGGCAGGGAATCAGAAGCGGGGAATCATAGGCGGGGAATCAGAGTCGGGGAATCAGAGTCGGGGAATCAGAGTCGGGGAATCAGAGTCGGGGAATCAGAGGCGGGGAATCAGAGTCGGGGAATCAGAGGCGGGGAATCAGAGGCGGGGAATCAGAGGCGGGGAATCAGAGGCGGGGAATCAGAGGCGGGGAATCAGAGGCGGGGAATCAGAGGCGGGGAATCAGAGGCGGGGAATCAGAGGCGAGGAATCAGAGGCTGGGAAAGAGATGTGGGAAAAGAGAGGCAGAGAAGGAGGCACAAAAATAGTGGCAGAGAAAGAGAGGCGGGGAATCAGGGGCGGGGAATCAGAAGCGGGGAATCAGAGGGCGGAAAAGAGATGTGGGGAAAGAGAAGCAGGGAAAGAGGCGCGAATATAGACGCAGGGAAAAAGAGGCGGGGTATCAGATGTGGGGAATCCGAGGCGGGGAATCAGAGGCGGGGAAAGAGATGTGGGGAAAGAGAGGCAGGGAAAGAGGCAAGGAAATAGAGGTGGGGAATCAGAGGCGGGGAATCAGAGGCGGGGATTCAGAGGGGGGGAATCAGAGGTAAGGAATCTGAGGTGGTGAATCAAAGGCTGAGATTCAAAGGGGGTGAATCAGAGGGGGGAAAAGAGATGTGGGGAAATAGAAGTCGGGAAAGAGGCAGAGACGCTGAAGCAGGGAATCAGAGGCAGGGAAACAGAGGCAGGGAATCAGAGTCGGAGAAACGGAGGTGGGGAATCAGAAGCGGAGAATCAGAGGGCGGAAAAGAGATGTGGGGAAAGAGAGGCAGAGAAAGAGGCGCGGAAATAGACGCAGGGAAAGAGAGGCAGGGTATCAGATGTGGGGGATCTGAGGCGGGGAATCAGAGGTGGGGAAAGAGTGGAGAAAGAGAGGCAGGGAAGGAGGCAAGGAAAGAGAGGCGGGGAAAGAGGCACGGAAAGAGAGGTGGGAAATCAGAGGCGGGGAATCTGAGGCAGGGAATCATAGGCTGGGAAAGAAATGTGGGAAAAGAGAGGCAGAGAAGGAGGCACAAAAATAGTGGCAGGGCAAGAGAGGCGGGGAATCAGGGGTGGGGAATCAGAGGCGGGGAATCAGAGGCGGGGAATCAGAGGCGGGGAATCAGAGGCGGGGAATCAGAGGCGGGGAATCAGAGGCGGGGAAAGAGATGTGGGAAAAGAGAGGCAGAGAAGGAGGCACAAAAATAGTGGCAGGGAAAGAGAGGCGGGGAATCAGGGGCGGGGAATCAGAGGTGGGGAATCAGAGGCGGGGAATCAGAGGCGGGGAATCAGAGTCATGGTATCAGAGGCGGGGAATCTGAGGAGGGGAATCAGAGGCGGGGAATCAGAGGCGGAGAATCAGAGGCGGGGAATCAGAGGCGGGGAATCAGAGGCGGAGAATCAGAGGCGGAGAATCAGAGGCGGGGAATCAGAAGCGGGGAATCAGAGGGCGGAAAAGAGATGTGGGGAAAGAGAGGCAGGGAAAGAGGCGCGGAAATAGACGCAGGGAAAGAGAGGCGGGGTATCAGATGTGGGGAATCCGAGGCGGGGAATCCGAGGCGGGGAATCCGAGGCGGGGAATCCGAGGCGGGGAATCAGAGGCGGGGAATCAGAGGCGGGGAATCAGAGGCGGGGAATCAGAGACGGGGAATCTGAGGTGGGGAAGCTGAGGCGGGGAATCAGGCGGGGATTCAGAGGCGGGGATTCAGAGGTGGGAAGAGAGATGTGGGAATGGAGAGGCGGGGAAAGAGCCAGGGACTGAAGCAGGGATTCGGAGTCGGGGAATCAGAGTCGGGGAATCAGAGTCGGGGAATCAGAGTCGGGGAATCAGAGGCGGGGAATCAGAGGCGGGGAATCAGAGGCGGGGAATCAGAGGCGGGGAATCAGAGGCGGGGAATCAGAGGCGGGGAATCAGAGGCGGGGAATCAGAGGCGGGGAATCAGAGGCGGGGAATCAGAGGCGGGGAATCAGACGCGGGGAATCAGAGGCGGGGAATCAGAGGCGGGGAATCAGAGGCGGGGAATCAGAGGCGGGGATTCAGAGGGGGGAATAGAGATGTGGGAATGGAGAGGCGGGGAAAGAGCAAGGGACTGAAGCAGGGAATCGGAGTCGGGGAATCAGAGTCGGGGAATCAGAAGCGGGGAATCAGAGGCGGGGAATCAGAGGCGGGGAATCAGAGGCGGGGAATCAGAGGCGGGGAATCAGAGGCGGGGAATCAGAGGCGGGGAACCAGAGGCGGGGAATCAGAGGCAGGAAAACAGAGGTGGGGAATCTGAGGTGGTGAATCAAAGGCTGAGTTTCAAAGGGGGTGAATCAGAGGGGGGAAATGAGATGTGGGAAAAGAGAAGCCGGGAAAGAGCCAGAGACTCTGAAGCAGGGAATCGGAGGCGGGGAAACAGAGGCAGGGAATCAGAGTCGGAGAAACGGAGGTGGGGAATCAGAAGCGGGGAATCAGAGGGCGGAAAAGAGATGTGGGGAAGGAGAGGCAGAGAAAGAGACGTGGAAATAGACGCAGGGAAAGAGAGGCGGAGTATCAGATGTGGGGGATCTGAGGCGGGGAATCAGAGGTGGGGAAAGAGATGTGGAGAAAGAGAGGCAGGGAAAGAGGCAAGGAAAGAGAGGCGGGGAAAGAGGCACGGAAAGAGAGGTGGGAAATCAGAGGCGGGGAATCAGAGGCGGGGAATCAGAGGCGGGGAATCAGAGGCGGGGAATCAGAGGCGGGGAATCATAGGCGGGGAATCAGAGGCGGGGAATTAGAGGTAAGGAATCTGAGGTGGTGAATCAAAGGCTGAGATTCAAAGGGGGTGAATCAGAGGGGGGAAAAGAAATGTAGGGAAAGAGAGGCATGGAAAGAGCCAGGGACTCTGAAGCAGGGAATCGGAGGCAGGGAAACAGAGTCGGAGAAACAGAGGCGGGGAATCAGAGGGCGGAAAAGAGATGTGGGGAAAGAGAGGCAGGGAAAGAGGCGCGGAAATAGACGCAGGGAAAGAGAGGCGGGGTATCAGATGTGGGGAATTCAAGGCGGGGAATCAGAGTCGGGGAATTTGAGGCGGGGAATCTGAGGCGGGGAATCAGAGGCATGGAATCAGATGGGGGAATAGAGATGTGGGAAAAGAGAGGCGGCGAATGGGAGGCGGGGAAAGAGTCAGAGACTCTGAAGCAGGGAATCGGAGTCGGGGAATCAGAGTCGGGGAATCAGAGTCGGGGAATCAGAGTCGGGGAATCAGAGTCGGGGAATCAGAGTCGGGGAATCAGTGTCGGGGAATCAGAGGCGGGGAATCAGAGGCGGGGAATCAGAGGCGGGGAATCAGAGGCGGGGAATCAGAGGCGGGGAATCAGAGGCGGGGAATCAGAGGCGGGGAATCAGAGGCGGGGAATCAGAGGCGGGGAATCAGAGGCGGGGAATCAGAGGCGGGGAATCAGAGGCGGGGAATCAGAGGCGGGGAATCAGAGGCGGGGAATCAGAGGCGGGGAATCAGAGGCGGGGAATCAGAGGCGGGGAATCAGAGGCGGGGAATCAGAGGCGGGGAATCAGAGGCGGGGAATCAGAGGCGGGGAATCAGAGGCGGGGAATCAGAGGCGGGGAATCAGAGGCGGAGAATCAGAGGCGGGGAATCAGAAGCGGGGAATCAGAAGCGGGGAATCAGATGGGGGAATAGAGATGTGGGAAAAGAGAGGCGGCGAAAGGGAGGCGGGGAAAGAGTCAGAGACTCTGAAGCAGGGAATCGGAGTCGGGGAATCAGAGGCGGGGAATCGGAGGCGGGGAATCAGAGGCGGGGAATCAGAGGCGGGGAATCAGAGGCGGGGAATCAGAGGCAGGAAAAGAGATGTGGGGAAAGAGAGGCCGGGAAAGAGGCACGGAAAGAGAGGCGGGAAATCAGAGGCGGTGAATCAGAGGTGGGGAATCAGAGTCGTATAATCAGAGGCGGGGAATCTGAGGTGGGGAAACAGAGGCGGGGAATCAGAGGCGGGGAATCAGAGGCGGGGAATCAGAGGCGGGGAATCAGAGGCGGGGAAGCAGAGGCGGGGAAGCAGAGGCGGGGAAGCAGAGGCAGGGAATCTGAGGTGGGGATTCAGAGGCTGAGATTCAAAGGGGGAGAATCAGAAGGGGGAAAAGAAATGTAGGGAAAGAGAGGCATGGAAAGAGCCAGGGACTCTGAAGCAGGGAATCGGAGGCAGGGAAACAGAGTCGGAGAAACGGAGGCGGGGAATCAGAAGTGGGGAATCAGAGGGCGGAAAAGAGATGTGGGGAAAGAGAGGCAGGGAAAGAGGCGCGGAAATGGACGCAGGGAAAGAGAGGCGGGGAATCAGATGTGGGGAATTCAAGGCGGGGAATCAGAGGCGGGGAAAGAGATGTGGGGAAAGAGAGGCAGGGAAAGAGGCAAGGAAATAGAGGCGGGGAATCAGAGGTGGGGAATCAGAGGCGGGGAATCAGAGGCGGGGAAGCAGAGGCGGGGAAGCAGAGGCGGGGAAGCAGAGGCAGGGAATCTGAGGTGGGGAATCAGAGGCTGAGATTCAAAGGGGGAGAATCAGAAGGGGTAAAAGAAATGTAGGGAAAGAGAGGCATGGAAAGAGCCAGGGACTCTGAAGCAGGGAATCGGAGGCAGGGAAACAGAGTCGGAGAAACGGAGGCGGGGAATCAGAAGTGGGGAATCAGAGGGCGGAAAAGAGATGTGGGGAAAGAGAGGCAGGGAAAGAGGCGCGGAAATGGACGCAGGGAAAGAGAGGCGGGGTATCAGATGTGGGGAATTCAAGGCGGGGAATCAGAGGCGGGGAAAGAGATGTGGGGAAAGAGAGGCAGGGAAAGAGGCAAGGAAATAGAGGCGGGGAATCAGAGGTGGGGAATCAGAGGCGGGGAATCAGAGGCAGGGAATCTGAGGCGGGGAATCTGAGGCGGGGAATCAGAGGCGTGGAATCAGAGGGGGGAATAGAGATGTGGGAAAAGAGAGGCGGCGAAAGGGAGGCGGGGAAAGAGTCAGAGACTCTGAAGCAGGGAATCGGAGTCGGGGAATCAGAGTCGGGGAATCAGAGGTGGGGAATCAGAGGCGGGGAATCAGAGGAGGGAATCAGAGGCGGGAATCAGAGACGGGGAATCAGAGGCGTGGAATCAGAGGCAGAGAATCAGAGGCGGAGAATCAGAGGCGGGGAATCAGAGGCGGGGAATCAGAGGCGGGGAATCAGAGGCGGGGAATCAGAGGCGGGGAATCAGAGGCGGGGAATCAGTGGGCGGAAATGAGATGTGGGGAAAGAAGGGCAGGGAAAGAGCCAGGGACTCTGAAGCAGGGAATCGGAGGCAGGGAATCGGAGGCAGGGAAACAGAGGAAGGGAATCAGAGTCGTATTATCTGAGGTGGGGAATCTGAGGCGGGGAAAGAGATGTGGTAAAAGAGAGGCAGAGAAGGAGGTACGAAAATAGTGGCAGTGAAAGAGAGGCGGGGAATCAGAGGCGGGGAATCAGAGGCGGGGAATCAGAGGCGGGGAATCAGAGGCGGGGAATCAGAGGCGGGGAATCAGAGGCGGGGAATCAGAGGCGGGGAATCAGAGGCGGGGAATCAGAGGCGGGGAATCAGAGGCGGGGAATCAGAGGCGGGGAATCAGAGGCGGGGAATCAGAGGCGGGGATTCAGAGGCGGGGAATCAGAGGCGGGGAATCAGAAGCAGGGAATCAGAGGGCGGAAAACAGATGTGGGGAAAGAAGGGCAGGGAAAGAGCCAGGGAGGTAGCCAGGGACTCTGAAGCAGGGAATCGGAGGCAGGGAAACAGAGGAAGGGAATCAGAGTCGGAGAAATGGAGGCGGGGAATCAGAGGCGGGAAAAGAGATGTGGGAAAAGAGAGGCAGAGAAGGAGGCACAAAAATAGTGGCAGGGAAAGAGAGGCGGGGAATCAGGGGCGAGGAATCAGAGGTGGGGAATCAGAGGCGGAGAATCAGAGGCGGGGAATCAGAATCATGGTATCAGAGGCGGGGAATCTGAGGCGGAGAATCAGAGGCGGGGAATCAGAGGCGGGGAATCAGAGGCGGGGAATCAGAGGCGTGGAATCAGAGGCGTGGAATCAGAGACGGGGAATCTGAGGTGGGGAATCAGGCGGGGATTCAGAGGCGGGGATTCAGAGGGGGGAATAGAGATGTGGGAATGGAGAGGCGGGGAAAGAGCCTGGGACTGAAGCAGGGAATCGGAGTCGGGGAATCAGAGTCGGGGAATCAGAGTCGGGGAATCAGAGGCGGGGAATCAGAGGCGGGGAATCAGAGGCGGGGAATCAGAGTCGGGGAATCAGAGAAGGGGAATCAGAGGCGGGGAATCAGAGGCGGGGAATCAGAGGCGGGGAATCAGAGGAGGGGAATCAGAGGCGGGGAATCAGAGGCGGGGTATCAGAGGCGGGGAATCTGAGGTGGGGAATCAGAGGGTGGAAAAGAGATGTGGGGAAAGAGAGGCAGAGAAAGAGGCATGGAAATAGACGCAGTGAAAGAGAGGAGGGGTATCAGATGCGGGGAATCCGAGGCAGGAAAAGAGATGTGGGGAAAGAGAGGCCGGGAAAGAGGCACGGAAAGAGAGGCGGGAAATCAGAGGTGGGGTATCAGAGGCAGGGAATCAGAGGCGGGGAATCAGAGGCGGGGAATCAGAGGCGGGGAATCAGAGGCGGGGAATCAGAGGCGGGGAATCAGAGGCGGGGAATCAGAGGCGGGGAATCAGAGGCGGGGAATCAGAGGCGGGGAATCAGAGGCGGGGAATCAGAGGCGGGGAATCAGAGGCGGGGAACCAGAGGCGGGGAACCAGAGGCGGGGAACCAGAGGCGGGGAACCAGAGGCGGGGAACCAGAGGCGGGGAACCAGAGGCGGGGAACCAGAGGCGGGGAACCAGAGGCGGGGAACCAGAGGCGGGGAATTAGAGGTGGGGAATCTGAGGTGGTGAATCAAAGACTGAGTTTCAAAGGGGGTGAATCAGAGGGGGGAAATGAGATGTGGGAAAAGAGAAGCCGGGAAAGAGCCAGAGACTCTGAAGCAGGGAATCGGAGGCGGGGAAACAGAGGCAGGGAATCAGAGTCGGAGAAACGGAGGTGGGGAATCAGAAGCGGGGAATCAGAGGGCGGAAAAGAGATGTGGGGAAAGAGAGGCAGAGAAAGAGGCGTGGAAATAGACGCAGGGAAAGAGAGGCGGGGTATCAGATGTGGGGGATCTGAGGCGGGGAATCAGAGGTGGGGAAAGAGATGTGGAGAAAGAGAGGCAGGGAAAGAGGCAAGGAAAGAGAGGCGGGGAAAGAGGCACGGAAAGAGAGGTGGGAAATCAGAGGCGGGGAATCAGAGGCGGGGAATCAGAGTCGTGGTATCAGAAGCGGGGAATTTGAGGTGGAGAATCTGAGGCGGGGAATCAGAGGCGTGGAATCCGAGGCGTGGAATCCGAGGCGGGGAATCAGAGGCAGGAAAAGAGATGTGGGAAAAGAGAGGCAGAGAAGGAGGCACAAAAATAGTGGCAGAGAAAGAGAGGCGGGGAATCAGGGGCGGGGAATCAGAAGCGGGGAATCAGAGGGCGGAAAAGAGATGTGGGGAAAGAGAAGCAGGGAAAGAGGCGCGGAAATAGACGCAGGGAAAGAGAGGCGGGGTATCAGATGTGGGGAATCAGAGGCGGGGAATCAGAGGCGGGGATTCAGAGGGGGGGAATCAGAGGCGGGGAATCAGAGGCGGGGAATCAGAGGCGGGGAATCAGAGGCGGGGAATCAGAGGCGGGGAATCATAGGCGGGGAATCAGAGGCGGGGAATTAGAGGTAAGGAATCTGAGGTGGTGAATCAAAGGCTGAGATTCAAAGGGGGTGAATCAGAGGGGGGAAAAGAAATGTAGGGAAAGAGAGGCATGGAAAGAGCCAGGGACTCTGAAGCAGGGAATCGGAGGCAGGGAAACAGAGTCGGAGAAACAGAGGCGGGGAATCAGAGGGCGGAAAAGAGATGTGGGGAAAGAGAGGCAGGGAAAGAGGCGCGGAAATAGACGCAGGGAAAGAGAGGCGGGGTATCAGATGTGGGGAATTCAAGGCGGGGAATCAGAGTCGGGGAATTTGAGGCGGGGAATCTGAGGCGGGGAATCAGAGGCATGGAATCAGATGGGGGAATAGAGATGTGGGAAAAGAGAGGCGGCGAATGGGAGGCGGGGAAAGAGTCAGAGACTCTGAAGCAGGGAATCGGAGTCGGGGAATCAGAGTCGGGGAATCAGAGTCGGGGAATCAGAGTCGGGGAATCAGAGTCGGGGAATCAGAGTCGGGGAATCAGTGTCGGGGAATCAGAGGCGGGGAATCAGAGGCGGGGAATCAGAGGCGGGGAATCAGAGGCGGGGAATCAGAGGCGGGGAATCAGAGGCGGGGAATCAGAGGCGGGGAATCAGAGGCGGGGAATCAGAGGCGGGGAATCAGAGGCGGGGAATCAGAGGCGGGGAATCAGAGGCGGGGAATCAGAGGCGGGGAATCAGAGGCGGGGAATCAGAGGCGGGGAATCACAGGCGGGGAATCAGAGGCGGGGAATCAGAGGCGGGGAATCAGAGGCGGGGAATCAGAGGCGGGGAATCAGAGGCGGGGAATCAGAGGCGGGGAATCAGAGGCGGAGAATCAGAGGCGGGGAATCAGAAGCGGGGAATCAGAAGCGGGGAATCAGATGGGGGAATAGAGATGTGGGAAAAGAGAGGCGGCGAAAGGGAGGCGGGGAAAGAGTCAGAGACTCTGAAGCAGGGAATCGGAGTCGGGGAATCAGAGTCGGGGAATCAGAGGCGGAGAATCAGAGGCGGAGAATCAGAGGCGGGGAATCAGAGGCGGGGAATCAGAGGCGGGGAATCAGAGGCGGGGAATCAGTGGGCGGAAATGAGATGTGGGGAAAGAAGGGCAGGGAAAGAGCCAGGGAAAGAGCCAGGGACTCTGAAGCAGGGAATCGGAGGCAGGGAATCGGAGGCAGGGAAACAGAGGAAGGGAATCAGAGTCGGAGAAATGGTGGCGGGGAATCAGAAGCGGGGAATCAGAGTCGTATTATCTGAGGTGGGGAATCTGAGGTGGGGAATCAGAGGCGGGGAAAGAGATGTGGGAAAAGAGAGGCAGAGAAGGAGGCACGAAAATAGTGGCAGTGAAAGAGAGGCGGGGAATCAGAGGCGGGGAATCAGAGGCGGGGAATCAGAGGCGGGGAATCAGAGGCGGGGAATCAGAGGCGGGGAATCAGAGGCGGGGAATCAGAGGCGGGGAATCAGAGGCGGGGAATCAGAGGCGGGGAATCAGAGGCGGGGAATCAGAGGCGGGGAATCAGAGGCGGAGAATCAGAGGCGGGGAATCAGAAGCGGGGAATCAGAAGCGGGGAATCAGATGGGGGAATAGAGATGTGGGAAAAGAGAGGCGGCGAAAGGGAGGCGGGGAAAGAGTCAGAGACTCTGAAGCAGGGAATCGGAGTCGGGGAATCAGAGTCGGGGAATCAGAGGCGGAGAATCAGAGGCGGAGAATCAGAGGCGGGGAATCAGAGGCGGGGAATCAGAGGCGGGGAATCAGAGGCGGGGAATCAGAGGCGGGGAATCAGTGGGCGGAAATGAGATGTGGGGAAAGAAGGGCAGGGAAAGAGCCAGGGAAAGAGCCAGGGACTCTGAAGCAGGGAATCGGAGGCAGGGAATCGGAGGCAGGGAAACAGAGGAAGGGAATCAGAGTCGGAGAAATGGTGGCGGGGAATCAGAAGCGGGGAATCAGAGTCGTATTATCTGAGGTGGGGAATCTGAGGTGGGGAATCAGAGGCGGGGAAAGAGATGTGGGAAAAGAGAGGCAGAGAAGGAGGCACGAAAATAGTGGCAGTGAAAGAGAGGCGGGGAATCAGAGGCGGGGAATCAGAGGCGGGGAATCAGAGGCGGGGAATCAGAGGCGGGGAAGCAGAGGCGAGGAATCAGAGGCGGGGAATCAGAGGCGGGGAATCAGAGGCGGGGAATCAGAGGCGGGGAATCAGAGGCGGGGAATCAGAGGCGGGGAAGCAGAGGCGGGGAAGCAGAGGCGGGGAAGCAGAGGCGGGGAATCAGAGGCAGGAAAAGAGATGTGGGGAAAGAGAGGCCGGGAAAGAGGCACGGAAAGAGAGGCGGGAAATCAGAGGCGGTGAATCAGAGGTGGGGAATCAGAGTCGTATAATCAGAGGCGGGGAATCTGAGGCGGGGAATCAGAGGCGGGGAATCAGAGGCGGGGAATCAGAGGCGGGGAATCAGAGGCGGGGAATCAGAGGCGGGGAATCAGAGGCGGGGAATCAGAGGCGGGGAAGCAGAGGCGGGGAAGCAGAGGCAGGGAAGCAGAGGCAGGGAATCCGAGGTGGGGAATCAGAGGCTGAGATTCAAAGGGGGAGAATCAGAAGGGGGAAAAGAAATGTAGGGAAAGAGAGGCATGGAAAGAGCCAGGGACTCTGAAGCAGGGAATCGGAGGCAGGGAAACAGAGTCGGAGAAACAGAGGCGGGGAATCAGAGGGCGGAAAAGAGATGTGGGGAAAGAGAGGCAGGGAAAGAGGCGCGGAAATAGACGCAGGGAAAGAGAGGCGGGGTATCAGATGTGGGGAATTCAAGGCGGGGAATCAGAGGCGGGGAAAGAGATGTGGGGAAAGAGAGGCAGGGAAAGAGGCAATGAAATAGAGGCGGGGAATCAGAGGTGGGGAATCAGAGGCAGGGAATCAGAAGCGGGGAATCATAGGCGGGGAATCAGAGTCGGGGAATCAGAGTCGGGGAATCAGAGTCGGGGAATCAGAGTCGGGGAATCAGAGGCGGGGAATCAGAGTCGGGGAATCAGAGGCGGGGAATCAGAGGCGGGGAATCAGAGGCGGGGAATCAGAGGCGGGGAATCAGAGGCGGGGAATCAGAGGCGGGGAATCAGAGGCGGGGAATCAGAGGCGGGGAATCAGAGGCGAGGAATCAGAGGCTGGGAAAGAGATGTGGGAAAAGAGAGGCAGAGAAGGAGGCACAAAAATAGTGGCAGAGAAAGAGAGGCGGGGAATCAGGGGCGGGGAATCAGAAGCGGGGAATCAGAGGGCGGAAAAGAGATGTGGGGAAAGAGAAGCAGGGAAAGAGGCGCGAAAATAGACGCAGGGAAAAAGAGGCGGGGTATCAGATGTGGGGAATCCGAGGCGGGGAATCAGAGGCGGGGAAAGAGATGTGGGGAAAGAGAGGCAGGGAAAGAGGCAAGGAAATAGAGGTGGGGAATCAGAGGCGGGGAATCAGAGGCGGGGATTCAGAGGGGGGGAATCAGAGGCGGGGAATCAGAGGCGGGGAATCAGAGGCGGGGAATCATAGGCGGGGAATCAGAGGCGGGGAATTAGAGGTAAGGAATCTGAGGTGGTGAATCAAAGGCTGAGATTCAAAGGGGGTGAATCAGAGGGGGGAAAAGAAATGTAGGGAAAGAGAGGCATGGAAAGAGCCAGGGACTCTGAAGCAGGGAATCGGAGGCAGGGAAACAGAGTCGGAGAAACAGAGGCGGGGAATCAGAGGGCGGAAAAGAGATGTGGGGAAAGAGAGGCAGGGAAAGAGGCGCGGAAATAGACGCAGGGAAAGAGAGGCGGGGTATCAGATGTGGGGAATTCAAGGCGGGGAATCAGAGTCGGGGAATTTGAGGCGGGGAATCTGAGGCGGGGAATCAGAGGCATGGAATCAGATGGGGGAATAGAGATGTGGGAAAAGAGAGGCGGCGAATGGGAGGCGGGGAAAGAGTCAGAGACTCTGAAGCAGGGAATCGGAGTCGGGGAATCAGAGTCGGGGAATCAGAGTCGGGGAATCAGAGTCGGGGAATCAGAGTCGGGGAATCAGTGTCGGGGAATCAGAGGCGGGGAATCAGAGGCGGGGAATCAGAGGCGGGGAATCAGAGGCGGGGAATCAGAGGCGGGGAATCAGAGGCGGGGAATCAGAGGCGGGGAATCAGAGGCGGGGAATCAGAGGCGGGGAATCAGAGGCGGGGAATCAGAGGCGGGGAATCAGAGGCGGGGAATCAGAGGCGGGGAATCAGAGGCGGGGAATCAGAGGCGGGGAATCAGAGGCGGGGAATCAGAGGCGGGGAATCAGAGGCGGGGAATCAGAGGCGGGGAATCAGAGGCGGGGAATCAGAGGCGGGGAATCAGAGGCGGGGAATCAGAGGCGGAGAATCAGAGGCGGGGAATCAGAAGCGGGGAATCAGAAGCGGGGAATCAGATGGGGGAATAGAGATGTGGGAAAAGAGAGGCGGCGAAAGGGAGGCGGGGAAAGAGTCAGAGACTCTGAAGCAGGGAATCGGAGTCGGGGAATCAGAGTCGGGGAATCAGAGGCGGAGAATCAGAGGCGGAGAATCAGAGGCGGGGAATCAGAGGCGGGGAATCAGAGGCGGGGAATCAGAGGCGGGGAATCAGAGGCGGGGAATCAGTGGGCGGAAATGAGATGTGGGGAAAGAAGGGCAGGGAAAGAGCCAGGGAAAGAGCCAGGGACTCTGAAGCAGGGAATCGGAGGCAGGGAATCGGAGGCAGGGAAACAGAGGAAGGGAATCAGAGTCGGAGAAATGGTGGCGGGGAATCAGAAGCGGGGAATCAGAGTCGTATTATCTGAGGTGGGGAATCTGAGGTGGGGAATCAGAGGCGGGGAAAGAGATGTGGGAAAAGAGAGGCAGAGAAGGAGGCACGAAAATAGTGGCAGTGAAAGAGAGGCGGGGAATCAGAGGCGGGGAATCAGAGGCGGGGAATCAGAGGCGGGGAATCAGAGGCGGGGAAGCAGAGGCGAGGAATCAGAGGCGGGGAATCAGAGGCGGGGAATCAGAGGCGGGGAATCAGAGGCGGGGAATCAGAGGCGGGGAATCAGAGGCGGGGAAGCAGAGGCGGGGAAGCAGAGGCGGGGAAGCAGAGGCGGGGAATCAGAGGCAGGAAAAGAGATGTGGGGAAAGAGAGGCCGGGAAAGAGGCACGGAAAGAGAGGCGGGAAATCAGAGGCGGTGAATCAGAGGTGGGGAATCAGAGTCGTATAATCAGAGGCGGGGAATCTGAGGCGGGGAATCAGAGGCGGGGAATCAGAGGCGGGGAATCAGAGGCGGGGAATCAGAGGCGGGGAATCAGAGGCGGGGAATCAGAGGCGGGGAATCAGAGGCGGGGAAGCAGAGGCGGGGAAGCAGAGGCAGGGAAGCAGAGGCAGGGAATCCGAGGTGGGGAATCAGAGGCTGAGATTCAAAGGGGGAGAATCAGAAGGGGGAAAAGAAATGTAGGGAAAGAGAGGCATGGAAAGAGCCAGGGACTCTGAAGCAGGGAATCGGAGGCAGGGAAACAGAGTCGGAGAAACAGAGGCGGGGAATCAGAGGGCGGAAAAGAGATGTGGGGAAAGAGAGGCAGGGAAAGAGGCGCGGAAATAGACGCAGGGAAAGAGAGGCGGGGTATCAGATGTGGGGAATTCAAGGCGGGGAATCAGAGGCGGGGAAAGAGATGTGGGGAAAGAGAGGCAGGGAAAGAGGCAATGAAATAGAGGCGGGGAATCAGAGGTGGGGAATCAGAGGCAGGGAATCAGAAGCGGGGAATCATAGGCGGGGAATCAGAGTCGGGGAATCAGAGTCGGGGAATCAGAGTCGGGGAATCAGAGTCGGGGAATCAGAGGCGGGGAATCAGAGTCGGGGAATCAGAGGCGGGGAATCAGAGGCGGGGAATCAGAGGCGGGGAATCAGAGGCGGGGAATCAGAGGCGGGGAATCAGAGGCGGGGAATCAGAGGCGGGGAATCAGAGGCGGGGAATCAGAGGCGAGGAATCAGAGGCTGGGAAAGAGATGTGGGAAAAGAGAGGCAGAGAAGGAGGCACAAAAATAGTGGCAGAGAAAGAGAGGCGGGGAATCAGGGGCGGGGAATCAGAAGCGGGGAATCAGAGGGCGGAAAAGAGATGTGGGGAAAGAGAAGCAGGGAAAGAGGCGCGAAAATAGACGCAGGGAAAAAGAGGCGGGGTATCAGATGTGGGGAATCCGAGGCGGGGAATCAGAGGCGGGGAAAGAGATGTGGGGAAAGAGAGGCAGGGAAAGAGGCAAGGAAATAGAGGTGGGGAATCAGAGGCGGGGAATCAGAGGCGGGGATTCAGAGGGGGGGAATCAGAGGTAAGGAATCTGAGGTGGTGAATCAAAGGCTGAGATTCAAAGGGGGTGAATCAGAGGGGGGAAAAGAGATGTGGGGAAATAGAAGTCGGGAAAGAGGCAGAGACGCTGAAACAGGGAATCGGAGGTAGGGAAACAGAGGCAGGGAATCAGAGTCGGAGAAACGGAGGTGGGGAATCAGAAGCGGAGAATCAGAGGGCGGAAAAGAGATGTGGGGAAAGAGAGGCAGAGAAAGAGGCGCGGAAATAGACGCAGGGAAAGAGAGGCAGGGTATCAGATGTGGGGGATCTGAGGCGGGGAATCAGAGGTGGGGAAAGAGTGGAGAAAGAGAGGCAGGGAAGGAGGCAAGGAAAGAGAGGCGGGGAAAGAGGCACGGAAAGAGAGGTGGGAAATCAGAGGCGGGGAATCTGAGGCAGGGAATCATAGGCTGGGAAAGAAATGTGGGAAAAGAGAGGCAGAGAAGGAGGCACAAAAATAGTGGCAGGGCAAGAGAGGCGGGGAATCAGGGGTGGGGAATCAGAGGCGGGGAATCAGAGGCGGGGAATCAGAGGCGGGGAATCAGAGGCGGGGAATCAGAGGCGGGGAATCAGAGGCGGGGAAAGAGATGTGGGAAAAGAGAGGCAGAGAAGGAGGCACAAAAATAGTGGCAGGGAAAGAGAGGCGGGGAATCAGGGGCGGGGAATCAGAGGTGGGGAATCAGAGGCGGGGAATCAGAGGCGGGGAATCAGAGTCATGGTATCAGAGGCGGGGAATCTGAGGAGGGGAATCAGAGGCGGGGAATCAGAGGCGGAGAATCAGAGGCGGGGAATCAGAGGCGGGGAATCAGAGGTGGGGAATCAGAGGAGGGGAATCAGAGGAGGGGAATCAGAGGCGGGGAATCAGAGGCGGAGAATCAGAGGCGGAGAATCAGAGGCGGGGAATCAGAAGCGGGGAATCAGAGGGCGGAAAAGAGATGTGGGGAAAGAGAGGCAGGGAAAGAGGCGCGGAAATAGACGCAGGGAAAGAGAGGCGGGGTATCAGATGTGGGGAATCCGAGGCGGGGAATCCGAGGCGGGGAATCCGAGGCGGGGAATCCGAGGCGGGGAATCAGAGGCGGGGAATCAGAGGCGGGGAATCAGAGGCGTGGAATCAGAGGCGTGGAATCAGAGACGGGGAATCTGAGGTGGGGAAGCTGAGGCGGGGAATCAGGCGGGGATTCAGAGGCGGGGATTCAGAGGTGGGAAGAGAGATGTGGGAATGGAGAGGCGGGGAAAGAGCCAGGGACTGAAGCAGGGATTCGGAGTCGGGGAATCAGAGTCGGGGAATCAGAGTCGGGGAATCAGAGTCGGGGAATCAGAGGCGGGGAATCAGAGGCGGGGAATCAGAGGCGGGGAATCAGAGGCGGGGAATCAGAGGCGGGGAATCAGAGGCGGGGAATCAGAGGCGGGGAATCAGAGGCGGGGAATCAGAGGCGGGGAATCAGACGCGGGGAATCAGAGGCGGGGAATCAGAGGCGGGGAATCAGAGGCGGGGAATCAGAGGCGGGGATTCAGAGGGGGGAATAGAGATGTGGGAATGGAGAGGCGGGGAAAGAGCAAGGGACTGAAGCAGGGAATCGGAGTCGGGGAATCAGAGTCGGGGAATCAGAAGCGGGGAATCAGAGGCGGGGAATCAGAGGCGGGGAATCAGAGGCGGGGAATCAGAGGCGGGGAATCAGAGGCGGGGAATCAGAGGCGGGGAATCAGAGGCGGGGAATCAGAGGCGGGGAATCAGAGGCGGGGAATCAGAGGCGGGGAATCAGAGGCGGGGAATCAGAGGCGGGGAATCAGAGGCGGGGAACCAGAGGCGGGGAATCAGAGGCAGGAAAACAGAGGTGGGGAATCTGAGGTGGTGAATCAAAGGCTGAGTTTCAAAGGGGGTGAATCAGAGGGGGGAAATGAGATGTGGGAAAAGAGAAGCCGGGAAAGAGCCAGAGACTCTGAAGCAGGGAATCGGAGGCGGGGAAACAGAGGCAGGGAATCAGAGTCGGAGAAACGGAGGTGGGGAATCAGAAGCGGGGAATCAGAGGGCGGAAAAGAGATGTGGGGAAGGAGAGGCAGAGAAAGAGACGTGGAAATAGACGCAGGGAAAGAGAGGCGGAGTATCAGATGTGGGGGATCTGAGGCGGGGAATCAGAGGTGGGGAAAGAGATGTGGAGAAAGAGAGGCAGGGAAAGAGGCAAGGAAAGAGAGGCGGGGAAAGAGGCACGGAAAGAGAGGTGGGAAATCAGAGGCGGGGAATCAGGCGAGGAATCAGAGTCGTGGTATCAGAGGCAGGGAATCAGAGGCTGGGAATCAGAGGCGGGGAATCAGACGCGGGAAATCAGAGGCAGGGAATCAGAAGCGGGGAATCAGAGGGCGGAAAAGAGATGTGGGGAAAGAGAAGCAGGGAAATAGGCGCGGAAATAGACGCAGGGAAAGAGAGGCGGGGTATCAGATGTGGGGAATCCGAGGCGGGGAATCAGAGGCGGGGAAAGAGATGTGGGGAAAGAGAGGCAGGGAAAGAGGCAAGGAAATAGAGGTGGGGAATCAGAGGCGGGGAATCAGAGGCGGGGATTCAGAGGGGGGGAATCAGAGGCGGGGAATCAGAGGCGGGGAATCATAGGCGGGGAATCAGAGGCGGGGAATTAGAGGTAAGGAATCTGAGGTGGTGAATCAAAGGCTGAGATTCAAAGGGGGTGAATCAGAGGGGGGAAAAGAGATGTGGGGAAATAGAAGCCGGGAAAGAGCCAGAGACGCTGAAGCAGGGAATCAGAGGCAGGGAAACAGAGGCAGGGAATCAGAGTCGGAGAAACGGAGGTGGGGAATCAGAAGCGGAGAATCAGAGGGCGGAAAAGAGATGTGGGGAAAGAGAGGCAGAGAAAGAGGCGCGGAAATAGACGCAGGGAAAGAGAGGCAGGGTATCAGATGTGGGGGATCTGAGGCGGGGAATCATAGGCTGGGAAAGAGATGTGGGAAAAGAGAGGCAGAGAAGGAGGCACAAAAATAGTGGCAGGGAAAGAGAGGCGGGGAATCAGAGGCGGGGAATCAGAGGCGGGGAATCAGAGGCGGGGAATCAGAGGCGGGCAATCAGAGGCGGGGAATCAGAGGCGGGGAATCAGAGGCGGGGAATCAGAGGCGGGGAAAGAGGTGGGGAAAGGGAGGCAGAGAAGGAGGCACAAAAATAGTGGCAGGGAAAGAGAGGCGGGGAATCAGGGGCGGGGAATCAGAGGTGGGGAATCAGAGGCGGGGAATAAGAGGCGGGGAATCTGAGGAGGGGAATCAGAGGCGGGGAAAGAGATGTGGGAAAAGAGAGGCAGAGAAGGAGGCACAAAAATAGTGGCAGGGAAAGAGAGGCGGGGAATCAGAGGCGGAGAATCAGAGGCGGGGAATCAGAGGCGGGGAATCAGAAGCGGGGAATCAGAGGGTGGAAAAGAGATGTGGGGAAAGAGAGGCAGTGAAAGAGGCGCGGAAATAGACGCAGGGAAAGAGAGGCGGGGTATCAGAGGCGGGGAATCAGAGGCGGGGAATCAGAGGCGGGGAATCAGAGGCGGGGAATCAGAGGCGGGGAATCAGAGGCGGGGAATCAGAGGCGGGGAATCAGAGGCGGGGAATCAGAGGCGGGGAATCAGAGGCGTGGAATCAGAGGCGTGGAATCAGAGGCGTGGAATCAGAGGCGGGGAATCTGAGGTGGGGAATCTGAGGCGGGGAATCAGAGGCGTGGAATCAGAGGCGGGGATTCAGAGGGGGGAATAGAGATGTGGGAATGGAGAGGAGGGGAAAGAGCCAGGGACTGAAGCAGGGAATCAGAGTCGGGGAATCAGAGGCGGGGAATCAGAGGAGGAGAATCAGAGGCGGGGAATGAGAAGCGGGGAATGAGAAGCGGGGAATCAGAGGCGGGGAATCAGAGGCGGAGAATCAGAGGCGGGGTATCAGAGGCAGAGGAACGGAGGCGTGGAATCAGAGGTGGGGAATCAGAGGGTGGAAAAGAGATGTGGGGAAAGAGAGGCAGAGAAAGAGGCGTGGAAATAGACGCAGTGAAAGAGAGGAGGGGTATCAGATGCGGGGAATCCGAGGCGTGGAATCAGAGGCAGGAAAAGAGATGTGGGGAAAGAGAGGCCGGGAAAGAGGCACGGAAAGAGAGGCGGGAAATCAGAGGTGGGGTATCAGAGGCGGGGAATCAGAGGCGGGGAATCAGAGGCGGGGAATCAGAGGCGGGGAATCAGAGGCGGGGAATCAGAGGCGGGGAATCAGAGGCGGGGAATCAGAGGCGGGGAATCAGAGGCTTGGACTCAGAGGAGGTGTATCAGAGGCGGAGAAAAGGCGGCATGGAATCAGAGGCGGGGAATCTAAGGTGGGGAATCTGAGGCAGGGAATCAGAGGGCGGAAAAGAGATGTGGGGAAAGAGAGGCAGGGAAAGAGAGGCGGGGTATCAGATGTGTGCAATCCGAGACAGGGAATCAGAGGCGAGGAATCAGAGGTGGGGAATAAGAGGCGGGGAATCAGAGGGCGGAAAAGAGATGTGGGGAAAGAGAGGCAGAGAAAGAGGCGCGGAAATAGACGCAGGGAAAGAGAGGCGGGGTATCAGATGTGGGGAATTCAAGGCGGGGAATCAGAGGTGGGGAAAGAGATGTGGGGAAAGAGAGGCCGGGAAAGAGGCACGGAAAGAGAGGCGGGAAATCAGAGGTGGGGAATCAGAGGCGGGGAATCAGAGGCTTGGACTCAGAGGAGGTGTATCAGAGGCGGAGAAAAGGCGGCGTGGAATCAGAGGTGGGGAATCAGAGGGCGGAAATGAGGTGTGGGAAAAGAGAGGCAGAGAAGGAGGCACGAAAATAGTGGCAGGGAAAGAGAGGCAGGGAATCAGAGGCGGGGAATCAGAGGCGGGGAATCAGAGGCGGGGAATCAGAGGCGGGGAACCAGAGGCGGGGAACCAGAGGCGGGGAACCAGAGGCGGGGAACCAGAGGCGGGGAACCAGAGGCGGGGAACCAGAGGCGGGGAACCAGAGGCGGGGAATTAGAGGTGGGGAATCTGAGGTGGTGAATCAAAGACTGAGTTTCAAAGGGGGTGAATCAGAGGGGGGAAATGAGATGTGGGAAACGAGAAGCCGGGAAAGAGCCAGAGACTCTGAAGCAGGGAATCGGAGGCGGGGAAACAGAGGCAGGGAATCAGAGTCGGAGAAACGGAGGTGGGGAATCAGAAGCGGGGAATCAGAGGGCGGAAAAGAGATGTGGGGAAAGAGAGGCAGAGGAAGAGGCGTGGAAATAGACGCAGGGAAAGAGAGGCGGGGTATCAGATGTGGGGGATCTGAGGCGGGGAATCAGAGGTGGGGAAAGAGATGTGGAGAAAGAGAGGCAGGGAAAGAGGCAAGGAAAGAGAGGCGGGGAAAGAGGCACGGAAAGAGAGGTGGGAAATCAGAGGCGGGGAATCAGAGGCGGGGAATCAGAGTCGTGGTATCAGAAGCGGGGAATTTGAGGTGGAGAATCTGAGGCGGGGAATCAGAGGCGTGGAATCCGAGGCGGGGAATCAGAGGCAGGAAAAGAGATGTGCGGAAAGAGAGGCCGGGAAAGAGGAACGGAAAGAGAGGCGGGAAATCAGAGGCAAGGAATCAGAGGCGGGGAATCAGAGTCGTGGTATCAGAGGCAGGGAATCTGAGGCGGGGAATCAGAGGCTGGGAAAGAGATGTGGGAAAAGAGAGGCAGAGAAGGAGGCACAAAAATAGTGGCAGAGAAAGAGAGGCGGGGAATCAGGGGCGGGGAATCAGAAGCGGGGAATCAGAGGGCGGAAAAGAGATGTGGGGAAAGAGAAGCAGGGAAAGAGGCGCGGAAATAGACGCAGGGAAAGAGAGGCGGGGTATCAGATGTGGGGAATCCGAGGCGGGGAATCAGAGGCGGGGAAAGAGATGTGGGGAAAGAGAAGCAGGGAAAGAGGCAAGGAAATAGAGGTGGGGAATCAGAGGCGGGGAATCAGAGGCGGGGATTCAGAGGGGGGGAATCAGAGGGGGGGAATCAGAGGCGGGGAATCAGAGGCGGGGAATCAGAGGCGGGGAATCATAGGCGGGGAATCAGAGGCGGGGAATTAGAGGTAAGGAATCTGAGGTGGTGAATCAAAGGCTGAGATTCAAAGGGGGTGAATCAGAGGGGGGAAAAGAGATGTGGGGAAATAGAAGCCGGGAAAGAGGCAGGGACGCTGAAACAGGGAATCGGAGGCAGGGAAACAGAGGCAGGAAATCAGAGTCGGAGAAACGGAGGTGGGGAATCAGAAGCGGAGAATCAGAGAGCGGAAAAGAGATGTGGGGAAAGAGAGGCAGAGAAAGAGGCGCGGAAATAGACGCAGGGAAAGAGAGGCAGGGTATCAGATGTGGGGGATCTGAGGCGGGGAATCAGAGGTGGGGAAAGAGTGGAGAAAGAGAGGCAGGGAAGGAGGCAAGGAAAGAGAGGCGGGGAAAGAGGCACGGAAAGAGAGGTGGGAAATCAGAGGCGGGGAATCTGAGGCAGGGAATCATAGGCTGGGAAAGAAATGTGGGAAAAGAGAGGCAGAGAAGGAGGCACAAAAATAGTGGCAGGGCAAGAGAGGCGGGGAATCAGGGGTGGGGAATCAGAGGCGGGGAATCAGAGGCGGGGAATCAGAGGCGGGGAATCAGAGGCGGGGAAAGAGATGTGGGAAAAGAGAGGCAGAGAAGGAGGCACAAAAATAGTGGCAGGGAAAGAGAGGCGGGGAATCAGGGGCGGGGAATCAGAGGTGGGGAATCAGAGGCGGGGAATCAGAGGCGGGGAATCAGAGTCATGGTATCAGAGGCGGGGAATCTGAGGAGGGGAATCAGAGGCGGGGAATCAGAGGCGGAGAATCAGAGGCGGGGAATCAGAAGCGGGGAATCAGAGGGCGGAAAAGAGATGTGGGGAAAGAGAGGCAGGGAAAGAGGCGCGGAAATAGACGCAGGGAAAGAGAGGCGGGGTATCAGATGTGGGGAATCCGAGGCGGGGAATCCGAGGCGGGGAATCAGAGACGGGGAATCTGAGGCGGGGAATCAGAGGCGGGAAATCAGAGGCGGGGAATCAGAGGCGTGGAATCAGAGACGGGGAATCTGAGGTGGGGAATCTGAGGCGGGGAATCAGGCGGGGATTCAGAGGCGGGGATTCAGAGGTGGGAAGAGAGATGTGGGAATGGAGAGGCGGGGAAAGAGCCAGGGACTGAAGCAGGGAATCGGAGTCGGGGAATCGGAGTCGGGGAATCGGAGGCGGGGAATCGGAGGCGGGGAATCAGAGGCGGGGAATCAGAGGCGGGGAATCAGAGGCGGGGAATCAGAGGCGGGGAATCAGAGGCGGGGAATCAGAGGCGGGGAATCAGAGGCGGGGAATCAGAGGCGGGGAATCAGAGGCGGGGAATCAGAGGCGGGGAATCAGAGGCGGGGAATCAGAGGAGGGGAATCAGAGGCGGGGAATCAGAGGCGGGGAATCAGAGGCGGGGAATCGGAGGCGGGGAATCGGAGGCGGGGAATCAGAGGCGGGGAATCAGAGGCGGGGAATCAGAGGCGGGGAATCAGAGGCGGGGAATCAGAGGCAGGAAAAGAGATGTGGGGAAAGAGAGGCCGGGAAAGAGGCACGGAAAGAGAGGCGGGAAATCAGAGGCGGTGAATCAGAGGTGGGGAATCAGAGTCGTATAATCAGAGGCGGGGAATCTGAGGCAGAGGAACGGAGGCGTGGAATCAGAGGTGGGGAATCAGAGGGTGGAAAAGAGATGTGGGGAAAGAGAGGCAGAGAAAGAGGCGTGGAAATAGACGCAGTGAAAGAGAGGAGGGGTATCAGATGCGGGGAATCCGAGGCGTGGAATCAGAGGCAGGAAAAGAGATGTGGGGAAAGAGAGGCCGGGAAAGAGGCACGGAAAGAGAGGCGGGAAATCAGAGGTGGGGTATCAGAGGCGGGGAATCAGAGGCGGGGAATCAGAGGCGGGGAATCAGAGGCGGGGAATCAGAGGCGGGGAATCAGAGGCTTGGACTCAGAGGAGGTGTATCAGAGGCGGAGAAAAGGCGGCATGGAATCAGAGGCGGGGAATCTAAGGTGGGGAATCTGAGGCAGGGAATCAGAGGGCGGAAAAGAGATGTGGGGAAAGAGAGGCAGGGAAAGAGAGGCGGGGTATCAGATGTGTGCAATCCGAGACAGGGAATCAGAGGCGAGGAATCAGAGGTGGGGAATAAGAGGCGGGGAATCAGAGGGCGGAAAAGAGATGTGGGGAAAGAGAGGCAGAGAAAGAGGCGCGGAAATAGACGCAGGGAAAGAGAGGCGGGGTATCAGATGTGGGGAATTCAAGGCGGGGAATCAGAGGTGGGGAAAGAGATGTGGGGAAAGAGAGGCCGGGAAAGAGGCACGGAAAGAGAGGCGGGAAATCAGAGGTGGGGAATCAGAGGCGGGGAATCAGAGGCGGGGAATCAGAGGCTTGGACTCAGAGGAGGTGTATCAGAGGCGGAGAAAAGGCGGCGTGGAATCAGAGGTGGGGAATCAGAGGGCGGAAATGAGGTGTGGGAAAAGAGAGGCAGAGAAGGAGGCACGAAAATAGTGGCAGGGAAAGAGAGGCAGGGAATCAGAGGCGGGGAATCAGAGGCGGGGAATCAGAGGCGGGGAATCAGAGGCGGGGAATCAGAGGCGGGGAATCAGAGGCGGGGAACCAGAGGCGGGGAACCAGAGGCGGGGAACCAGAGGCGGGGAACCAGAGGCGGGGAACCAGAGGCGGGGAACCAGAGGCGGGGAACCAGAGGCGGGGAATTAGAGGTGGGGAATCTGAGGTGGTGAATCAAAGACTGAGTTTCAAAGGGGGTGAATCAGAGGGGGGAAATGAGATGTGGGAAACGAGAAGCCGGGAAAGAGCCAGAGACTCTGAAGCAGGGAATCGGAGGCGGGGAAACAGAGGCAGGGAATCAGAGTCGGAGAAACGGAGGTGGGGAATCAGAAGCGGGGAATCAGAGGGCGGAAAAGAGATGTGGGGAAAGAGAGGCAGAGGAAGAGGCGTGGAAATAGACGCAGGGAAAGAGAGGCGGGGTATCAGATGTGGGGGATCTGAGGCGGGGAATCAGAGGTGGGGAAAGAGATGTGGAGAAAGAGAGGCAGGGAAAGAGGCAAGGAAAGAGAGGCGGGGAAAGAGGCACGGAAAGAGAGGTGGGAAATCAGAGGCGGGGAATCAGAGGCGGGGAATCAGAGTCGTGGTATCAGAAGCGGGGAATTTGAGGTGGAGAATCTGAGGCGGGGAATCAGAGGCGTGGAATCCGAGGCGGGGAATCAGAGGCAGGAAAAGAGATGTGCGGAAAGAGAGGCCGGGAAAGAGGAACGGAAAGAGAGGCGGGAAATCAGAGGCAAGGAATCAGAGGCGGGGAATCAGAGTCGTGGTATCAGAGGCAGGGAATCTGAGGCGGGGAATCAGAGGCTGGGAAAGAGATGTGGGAAAAGAGAGGCAGAGAAGGAGGCACAAAAATAGTGGCAGAGAAAGAGAGGCGGGGAATCAGGGGCGGGGAATCAGAAGCGGGGAATCAGAGGGCGGAAAAGAGATGTGGGGAAAGAGAAGCAGGGAAAGAGGCGCGGAAATAGACGCAGGGAAAGAGAGGCGGGGTATCAGATGTGGGGAATCCGAGGCGGGGAATCAGAGGCGGGGAAAGAGATGTGGGGAAAGAGAAGCAGGGAAAGAGGCAAGGAAATAGAGGTGGGGAATCAGAGGCGGGGAATCAGAGGCGGGGATTCAGAGGGGGGGAATCAGAGGGGGGGAATCAGAGGCGGGGAATCAGAGGCGGGGAATCAGAGGCGGGGAATCATAGGCGGGGAATCAGAGGCGGGGAATTAGAGGTAAGGAATCTGAGGTGGTGAATCAAAGGCTGAGATTCAAAGGGGGTGAATCAGAGGGGGGAAAAGAGATGTGGGGAAATAGAAGCCGGGAAAGAGGCAGGGACGCTGAAACAGGGAATCGGAGGCAGGGAAACAGAGGCAGGAAATCAGAGTCGGAGAAACGGAGGTGGGGAATCAGAAGCGGAGAATCAGAGAGCGGAAAAGAGATGTGGGGAAAGAGAGGCAGAGAAAGAGGCGCGGAAATAGACGCAGGGAAAGAGAGGCAGGGTATCAGATGTGGGGGATCTGAGGCGGGGAATCAGAGGTGGGGAAAGAGTGGAGAAAGAGAGGCAGGGAAGGAGGCAAGGAAAGAGAGGCGGGGAAAGAGGCACGGAAAGAGAGGTGGGAAATCAGAGGCGGGGAATCTGAGGCAGGGAATCATAGGCTGGGAAAGAAATGTGGGAAAAGAGAGGCAGAGAAGGAGGCACAAAAATAGTGGCAGGGCAAGAGAGGCGGGGAATCAGGGGTGGGGAATCAGAGGCGGGGAATCAGAGGCGGGGAATCAGAGGCGGGGAATCAGAGGCGGGGAAAGAGATGTGGGAAAAGAGAGGCAGAGAAGGAGGCACAAAAATAGTGGCAGGGAAAGAGAGGCGGGGAATCAGGGGCGGGGAATCAGAGGTGGGGAATCAGAGGCGGGGAATCAGAGGCGGGGAATCAGAGTCATGGTATCAGAGGCGGGGAATCTGAGGAGGGGAATCAGAGGCGGGGAATCAGAGGCGGAGAATCAGAGGCGGGGAATCAGAAGCGGGGAATCAGAGGGCGGAAAAGAGATGTGGGGAAAGAGAGGCAGGGAAAGAGGCGCGGAAATAGACGCAGGGAAAGAGAGGCGGGGTATCAGATGTGGGGAATCCGAGGCGGGGAATCCGAGGCGGGGAATCAGAGACGGGGAATCTGAGGCGGGGAATCAGAGGCGGGGAATCAGAGGCGTGGAATCAGAGACGGGGAATCTGAGGTGGGGAATCTGAGGCGGGGAATCAGGCGGGGATTCAGAGGCGGGGATTCAGAGGTGGGAAGAGAGATGTGGGAATGGAGAGGCGGGGAAAGAGCCAGGGACTGAAGCAGGGAATCGGAGTCGGGGAATCGGAGTCGGGGAATCGGAGTCGGGGAATCGGAGGCGGGGAATCAGAGGCGGGGAATCAGAGGCGGGGAATCAGAGGCGGGGAATCAGAGGCGGGGAATCAGAGGCGGGGAATCAGAGGCGGGGAATCAGAGGCGGGGAATCAGAGGCGGGGAATCAGAGGCGGGGAATCAGAGGCGGGGAATCAGAGGCGGGGAATCAGAGGAGGGGAATCAGAGGCGGGGAATCAGAGGCGGGGAATCAGAGGCGGGGAATCAGAGGCGGGGAATCGGAGGCGGGGAATCAGAGGCGGGGAATCAGAGGCGGGGAATCAGAGGCGGGGAATCAGAGGCGGGGAATCAGAGGCAGGAAAAGAGATGTGGGGAAAGAGAGGCCGGGAAAGAGGCACGGAAAGAGAGGCGGGAAATCAGAGGCGGTGAATCAGAGGTGGGGAATCAGAGTCGTATAATCAGAGGCGGGGAATCTGAGGTGGGGAAACAGAGGCGGGGAATCAGAGGCGGGGAATCAGAGGCGGGGAATCAGAGGCGGGGAATCAGAGGCGGGGAAGCAGAGGCGGGGAAGCAGAGGCGGGGAAGCAGAGGCAGGGAATCTGAGGTGGGGATTCAGAGGCTGAGATTCAAAGGGGGAGAATCAGAAGGGGGAAAAGAAATGTAGGGAAAGAGAGGCATGGAAAGAGCCAGGGACTCTGAAGCAGGGAATCGGAGGCAGGGAAACAGAGTCGGAGAAACGGAGGCGGGGAATCAGAAGTGGGGAATCAGAGGGCGGAAAAGAGATGTGGGGAAAGAGAGGCAGGGAAAGAGGCGCGGAAATGGACGCAGGGAAAGAGAGGCGGGGAATCAGATGTGGGGAATTCAAGGCGGGGAATCAGAGGCGGGGAAAGAGATGTGGGGAAAGAGAGGCAGGGAAAGAGGCAAGGAAATAGAGGCGGGGAATCAGAGGTGGGGAATCAGAGGCGGGGAATCAGAGGCGGGGAAGCAGAGGCGGGGAAGCAGAGGCGGGGAAGCAGAGGCAGGGAATCTGAGGTGGGGAATCAGAGGCTGAGATTCAAAGGGGGAGAATCAGAAGGGGTAAAAGAAATGTAGGGAAAGAGAGGCATGGAAAGAGCCAGGGACTCTGAAGCAGGGAATCGGAGGCAGGGAAACAGAGTCGGAGAAACGGAGGCGGGGAATCAGAAGTGGGGAATCAGAGGGCGGAAAAGAGATGTGGGGAAAGAGAGGCAGGGAAAGAGGCGCGGAAATGGACGCAGGGAAAGAGAGGCGGGGTATCAGATGTGGGGAATTCAAGGCGGGGAATCAGAGGCGGGGAAAGAGATGTGGGGAAAGAGAGGCAGGGAAAGAGGCAAGGAAATAGAGGCGGGGAATCAGAGGTGGGGAATCAGAGGCGGGGAATCAGAGGCAGGGAATCTGAGGCGGGGAATCTGAGGCGGGGAATCAGAGGCGTGGAATCAGAGGGGGGAATAGAGATGTGGGAAAAGAGAGGCGGCGAAAGGGAGGCGGGGAAAGAGTCAGAGACTCTGAAGCAGGGAATCGGAGTCGGGGAATCAGAGTCGGGGAATCAGAGGTGGGGAATCAGAGGCGGGGAATCAGAGGAGGGAATCAGAGGCGGGAATCAGAGACGGGGAATCAGAGGCGTGGAATCAGAGGCAGAGAATCAGAGGCGGAGAATCAGAGGCGGGGAATCAGAGGCGGGGAATCAGAGGCGGGGAATCAGAGGCGGGGAATCAGAGGCGGGGAATCAGAGGCGGGGAATCAGTGGGCGGAAATGAGATGTGGGGAAAGAAGGGCAGGGAAAGAGCCAGGGACTCTGAAGCAGGGAATCGGAGGCAGGGAATCGGAGGCAGGGAAACAGAGGAAGGGAATCAGAGTCGTATTATCTGAGGTGGGGAATCTGAGGCGGGGAAAGAGATGTGGTAAAAGAGAGGCAGAGAAGGAGGTACGAAAATAGTGGCAGTGAAAGAGAGGCGGGGAATCAGAGGCGGGGAATCAGAGGCGGGGAATCAGAGGCGGGGAATCAGAGGCGGGGAATCAGAGGCGGGGAATCAGAGGCGGGGAATCAGAGGCGGGGAATCAGAGGCGGGGAATCAGAGGCGGGGAATCAGAGGCGGGGAATCAGAGGCGGGGAATCAGAGGCGGGGATTCAGAGGCGGGGAATCAGAGGCGGGGAATCAGAAGCAGGGAATCAGAGGGCGGAAAACAGATGTGGGGAAAGAAGGGCAGGGAAAGAGCCAGGGAGGTAGCCAGGGACTCTGAAGCAGGGAATCGGAGGCAGGGAAACAGAGGAAGGGAATCAGAGTCGGAGAAATGGAGGCGGGGAATCAGAGGCGGGAAAAGAGATGTGGGAAAAGAGAGGCAGAGAAGGAGGCACAAAAATAGTGGCAGGGAAAGAGAGGCGGGGAATCAGGGGCGAGGAATCAGAGGTGGGGAATCAGAGGCGGAGAATCAGAGGCGGGGAATCAGAATCATGGTATCAGAGGCGGGGAATCTGAGGCGGAGAATCAGAGGCGGGGAATCAGAGGCGGGGAATCAGAGGCGGGGAATCAGAGGCGTGGAATCAGAGGCGTGGAATCAGAGACGGGGAATCTGAGGTGGGGAATCAGGCGGGGATTCAGAGGCGGGGATTCAGAGGGGGGAATAGAGATGTGGGAATGGAGAGGCGGGGAAAGAGCCTGGGACTGAAGCAGGGAATCGGAGTCGGGGAATCAGAGTCGGGGAATCAGAGTCGGGGAATCAGAGGCGGGGAATCAGAGGCGGGGAATCAGAGGCGGGGAATCAGAGTCGGGGAATCAGAGAAGGGGAATCAGAGGCGGGGAATCAGAGGCGGGGAATCAGAGGCGGGGAATCAGAGGAGGGGAATCAGAGGCGGGGAATCAGAGGCGGGGTATCAGAGGCGGGGAATCTGAGGTGGGGAATCAGAGGGTGGAAAAGAGATGTGGGGAAAGAGAGGCAGAGAAAGAGGCATGGAAATAGACGCAGTGAAAGAGAGGAGGGGTATCAGATGCGGGGAATCCGAGGCAGGAAAAGAGATGTGGGGAAAGAGAGGCCGGGAAAGAGGCACGGAAAGAGAGGCGGGAAATCAGAGGTGGGGTATCAGAGGCAGGGAATCAGAGGCGGGGAATCAGAGGCGGGGAATCAGAGGCGGGGAATCAGAGGCGGGGAATCAGAGGCGGGGAATCAGAGGCGGGGAATCAGAGGCGGGGAATCAGAGGCGGGGAATCAGAGGCGGGGAATCAGAGGCGGGGAACCAGAGGCGGGGAACCAGAGGCGGGGAACCAGAGGCGGGGAACCAGAGGCGGGGAACCAGAGGCGGGGAACCAGAGGCGGGGAACCAGAGGCGGGGAACCAGAGGCGGGGAACCAGAGGCGGGGAACCAGAGGCGGGGAATTAGAGGTGGGGAATCTGAGGTGGTGAATCAAAGACTGAGTTTCAAAGGGGGTGAATCAGAGGGGGGAAATGAGATGTGGGAAAAGAGAAGCCGGGAAAGAGCCAGAGACTCTGAAGCAGGGAATCGGAGGCGGGGAAACAGAGGCAGGGAATCAGAGTCGGAGAAACGGAGGTGGGGAATCAGAAGCGGGGAATCAGAGGGCGGAAAAGAGATGTGGGGAAAGAGAGGCAGAGAAAGAGGCGTGGAAATAGACGCAGGGAAAGAGAGGCGGGGTATCAGATGTGGGGGATCTGAGGCGGGGAATCAGAGGTGGGGAAAGAGATGTGGAGAAAGAGAGGCAGGGAAAGAGGCAAGGAAAGAGAGGCGGGGAAAGAGGCACGGAAAGAGAGGTGGGAAATCAGAGGCGGGGAATCAGAGGCGGGGAATCAGAGTCGTGGTATCAGAAGCGGGGAATTTGAGGTGGAGAATCTGAGGCGGGGAATCAGAGGCGTGGAATCCGAGGCGTGGAATCCGAGGCGGGGAATCAGAGGCAGGAAAAGAGATGTGGGAAAAGAGAGGCAGAGAAGGAGGCACAAAAATAGTGGCAGAGAAAGAGAGGCGGGGAATCAGGGGCGGGGAATCAGAAGCGGGGAATCAGAGGGCGGAAAAGAGATGTGGGGAAAGAGAAGCAGGGAAAGAGGCGCGGAAATAGACGCAGGGAAAGAGAGGCGGGGTATCAGATGTGGGGAATCCGAGGCGGGGAATCAGAGGCGGGGAAAGAGATGTGGGGAAAGAGAGGCAGGGAAAGAGGCAAGGAAATAGAGGTGGGGAATCAGAGGCGGGGAATCAGAGGCGGGGATTCAGAGGGGGGGAATCAGAGGCGGGGAATCAGAGGCGGGGAATCAGAGGCGGGGAATCAGAGGCGGGGAATCATAGGCGGGGAATCAGAGGCGGGGAATTAGAGGTAAGGAATCTGAGGTGGTGAATCAAAGGCTGAGATTCAAAGGGGGTGAATCAGAGGGGGGAAAAGAAATGTAGGGAAAGAGAGGCATGGAAAGAGCCAGGGACTCTGAAGCAGGGAATCGGAGGCAGGGAAACAGAGTCGGAGAAACAGAGGCGGGGAATCAGAGGGCGGAAAAGAGATGTGGGGAAAGAGAGGCAGGGAAAGAGGCGCGGAAATAGACGCAGGGAAAGAGAGGCGGGGTATCAGATGTGGGGAATTCAAGGCGGGGAATCAGAGTCGGGGAATTTGAGGCGGGGAATCTGAGGCGGGGAATCAGAGGCATGGAATCAGATGGGGGAATAGAGATGTGGGAAAAGAGAGGCGGCGAATGGGAGGCGGGGAAAGAGTCAGAGACTCTGAAGCAGGGAATCGGAGTCGGGGAATCAGAGTCGGGGAATCAGAGTCGGGGAATCAGAGTCGGGGAATCAGAGTCGGGGAATCAGAGTCGGGGAATCAGTGTCGGGGAATCAGAGGCGGGGAATCAGAGGCGGGGAATCAGAGGCGGGGAATCAGAGGCGGGGAATCAGAGGCGGGGAATCAGAGGCGGGGAATCAGAGGCGGGGAATCAGAGGCGGGGAATCAGAGGCGGGGAATCAGAGGCGGGGAATCAGAGGCGGGGAATCAGAGGCGGGGAATCAGAGGCGGGGAATCAGAGGCGGGGAATCAGAGGCGGGGAATCAGAGGCGGGGAATCAGAGGCGGGGAATCAGAGGCGGGGAATCAGAGGCGGGGAATCAGAGGCGGGGAATCAGAGGCGGGGAATCAGAGGCGGGGAATCAGAGGCGGGGAATCAGAGGCGGAGAATCAGAGGCGGGGAATCAGAAGCGGGGAATCAGAAGCGGGGAATCAGATGGGGGAATAGAGATGTGGGAAAAGAGAGGCGGCGAAAGGGAGGCGGGGAAAGAGTCAGAGACTCTGAAGCAGGGAATCGGAGTCGGGGAATCAGAGTCGGGGAATCAGAGGCGGAGAATCAGAGGCGGAGAATCAGAGGCGGGGAATCAGAGGCGGGGAATCAGAGGCGGGGAATCAGAGGCGGGGAATCAGAGGCGGGGAATCAGAGGCGGGGAATCAGTGGGCGGAAATGAGATGTGGGGAAAGAAGGGCAGGGAAAGAGCCAGGGAAAGAGCCAGGGACTCTGAAGCAGGGAATCGGAGGCAGGGAATCGGAGGCAGGGAAACAGAGGAAGGGAATCAGAGTCGGAGAAATGGTGGCGGGGAATCAGAAGCGGGGAATCAGAGGCGGGGAATCAGAGGCGGGGAATCAGAGGCGGGGAAGCAGAGGCGAGGAATCAGAGGCGGGGAATCAGAGGCGGGGAATCAGAGGCGGGGAATCAGAGGCGGGGAATCAGAGGCGGGGAATCAGAGGCGGGGAAGCAGAGGCGGGGAAGCAGAGGCGGGGAAGCAGAGGCGGGGAATCAGAGGCAGGAAAAGAGATGTGGGGAAAGAGAGGCCGGGAAAGAGGCACGGAAAGAGAGGCGGGAAATCAGAGGCGGTGAATCAGAGGTGGGGAATCAGAGTCGTATAATCAGAGGCGGGGAATCTGAGGCGGGGAATCAGAGGCGGGGAATCAGAGGCGGGGAATCAGAGGCGGGGAATCAGAGGCGGGGAATCAGAGGCGGGGAATCAGAGGCGGGGAATCAGAGGCGGGGAAGCAGAGGCGGGGAAGCAGAGGCAGGGAAGCAGAGGCAGGGAATCCGAGGTGGGGAATCAGAGGCTGAGATTCAAAGGGGGAGAATCAGAAGGGGGAAAAGAAATGTAGGGAAAGAGAGGCATGGAAAGAGCCAGGGACTCTGAAGCAGGGAATCGGAGGCAGGGAAACAGAGTCGGAGAAACAGAGGCGGGGAATCAGAGGGCGGAAAAGAGATGTGGGGAAAGAGAGGCAGGGAAAGAGGCGCGGAAATAGACGCAGGGAAAGAGAGGCGGGGTATCAGATGTGGGGAATTCAAGGCGGGGAATCAGAGGCGGGGAAAGAGATGTGGGGAAAGAGAGGCAGGGAAAGAGGCAATGAAATAGAGGCGGGGAATCAGAGGTGGGGAATCAGAGGCAGGGAATCAGAAGCGGGGAATCATAGGCGGGGAATCAGAGTCGGGGAATCAGAGTCGGGGAATCAGAGTCGGGGAATCAGAGTCGGGGAATCAGAGGCGGGGAATCAGAGTCGGGGAATCAGAGGCGGGGAATCAGAGGCGGGGAATCAGAGGCGGGGAATCAGAGGCGGGGAATCAGAGGCGGGGAATCAGAGGCGGGGAATCAGAGGCGGGGAATCAGAGGCGGGGAATCAGAGGCGAGGAATCAGAGGCTGGGAAAGAGATGTGGGAAAAGAGAGGCAGAGAAGGAGGCACAAAAATAGTGGCAGAGAAAGAGAGGCGGGGAATCAGGGGCGGGGAATCAGAAGCGGGGAATCAGAGGGCGGAAAAGAGATGTGGGGAAAGAGAAGCAGGGAAAGAGGCGCGAAAATAGACGCAGGGAAAAAGAGGCGGGGTATCAGATGTGGGGAATCCGAGGCGGGGAATCAGAGGCGGGGAAAGAGATGTGGGGAAAGAGAGGCAGGGAAAGAGGCAAGGAAATAGAGGTGGGGAATCAGAGGCGGGGAATCAGAGGCGGGGATTCAGAGGGGGGGAATCAGAGGTAAGGAATCTGAGGTGGTGAATCAAAGGCTGAGATTCAAAGGGGGTGAATCAGAGGGGGGAAAAGAGATGTGGGGAAATAGAAGTCGGGAAAGAGGCAGAGACGCTGAAACAGGGAATCGGAGGTAGGGAAACAGAGGCAGGGAATCAGAGTCGGAGAAACGGAGGTGGGGAATCAGAAGCGGAGAATCAGAGGGCGGAAAAGAGATGTGGGGAAAGAGAGGCAGAGAAAGAGGCGCGGAAATAGACGCAGGGAAAGAGAGGCAGGGTATCAGATGTGGGGGATCTGAGGCGGGGAATCAGAGGTGGGGAAAGAGTGGAGAAAGAGAGGCAGGGAAGGAGGCAAGGAAAGAGAGGCGGGGAAAGAGGCACGGAAAGAGAGGTGGGAAATCAGAGGCGGGGAATCTGAGGCAGGGAATCATAGGCTGGGAAAGAAATGTGGGAAAAGAGAGGCAGAGAAGGAGGCACAAAAATAGTGGCAGGGCAAGAGAGGCGGGGAATCAGGGGTGGGGAATCAGAGGCGGGGAATCAGAGGCGGGGAATCAGAGGCGGGGAATCAGAGGCGGGGAATCAGAGGCGGGGAATCAGAGGCGGGGAATCAGAGGCGGGGAAAGAGATGTGGGAAAAGAGAGGCAGAGAAGGAGGCACAAAAATAGTGGCAGGGAAAGAGAGGCGGGGAATCAGGGGCGGGGAATCAGAGGTGGGGAATCAGAGGCGGGGAATCAGAGGCGGGGAATCAGAGTCATGGTATCAGAGGCGGGGAATCTGAGGAGGGGAATCAGAGGCGGGGAATCAGAGGCGGAGAATCAGAGGCGGGGAATCAGAGGCGGGGAATCAGAGGCGGAGAATCAGAGGCGGAGAATCAGAGGCGGGGAATCAGAAGCGGGGAATCAGAGGGCGGAAAAGAGATGTGGGGAAAGAGAGGCAGGGAAAGAGGCGCGGAAATAGACGCAGGGAAAGAGAGGCGGGGTATCAGATGTGGGGAATCCGAGGCGGGGAATCCGAGGCGGGGAATCCGAGGCGGGGAATCCGAGGCGGGGAATCAGAGGCGGGGAATCAGAGGCGGGGAATCAGAGGCGGGGAATCAGAGACGGGGAATCTGAGGTGGGGAAGCTGAGGCGGGGAATCAGGCGGGGATTCAGAGGCGGGGATTCAGAGGTGGGAAGAGAGATGTGGGAATGGAGAGGCGGGGAAAGAGCCAGGGACTGAAGCAGGGATTCGGAGTCGGGGAATCAGAGTCGGGGAATCAGAGTCGGGGAATCAGAGTCGGGGAATCAGAGGCGGGGAATCAGAGGCGGGGAATCAGAGGCGGGGAATCAGAGGCGGGGAATCAGAGGCGGGGAATCAGAGGCGGGGAATCAGAGGCGGGGAATCAGAGGCGGGGAATCAGAGGCGGGGAATCAGAGGCGGGGAATCAGACGCGGGGAATCAGAGGCGGGGAATCAGAGGCGGGGAATCAGAGGCGGGGAATCAGAGGCGGGGATTCAGAGGGGGGAATAGAGATGTGGGAATGGAGAGGCGGGGAAAGAGCAAGGGACTGAAGCAGGGAATCGGAGTCGGGGAATCAGAGTCGGGGAATCAGAAGCGGGGAATCAGAGGCGGGGAATCAGAGGCGGGGAATCAGAGGCGGGGAATCAGAGGCGGGGAATCAGAGGCGGGGAATCAGAGGCGGGGAACCAGAGGCGGGGAATCAGAGGCAGGAAAACAGAGGTGGGGAATCTGAGGTGGTGAATCAAAGGCTGAGTTTCAAAGGGGGTGAATCAGAGGGGGGAAATGAGATGTGGGAAAAGAGAAGCCGGGAAAGAGCCAGAGACTCTGAAGCAGGGAATCGGAGGCGGGGAAACAGAGGCAGGGAATCAGAGTCGGAGAAACGGAGGTGGGGAATCAGAAGCGGGGAATCAGAGGGCGGAAAAGAGATGTGGGGAAGGAGAGGCAGAGAAAGAGACGTGGAAATAGACGCAGGGAAAGAGAGGCGGAGTATCAGATGTGGGGGATCTGAGGCGGGGAATCAGAGGTGGGGAAAGAGATGTGGAGAAAGAGAGGCAGGGAAAGAGGCAAGGAAAGAGAGGCGGGGAAAGAGGCACGGAAAGAGAGGTGGGAAATCAGAGGCGGGGAATCAGAGGCGGGGAATCAGAGGCGGGGAATCAGAGGCGGGGAATCAGAGGCGGGGAATCATAGGCGGGGAATCAGAGGCGGGGAATTAGAGGTAAGGAATCTGAGGTGGTGAATCAAAGGCTGAGATTCAAAGGGGGTGAATCAGAGGGGGGAAAAGAAATGTAGGGAAAGAGAGGCATGGAAAGAGCCAGGGACTCTGAAGCAGGGAATCGGAGGCAGGGAAACAGAGTCGGAGAAACAGAGGCGGGGAATCAGAGGGCGGAAAAGAGATGTGGGGAAAGAGAGGCAGGGAAAGAGGCGCGGAAATAGACGCAGGGAAAGAGAGGCGGGGTATCAGATGTGGGGAATTCAAGGCGGGGAATCAGAGTCGGGGAATTTGAGGCGGGGAATCTGAGGCGGGGAATCAGAGGCATGGAATCAGATGGGGGAATAGAGATGTGGGAAAAGAGAGGCGGCGAATGGGAGGCGGGGAAAGAGTCAGAGACTCTGAAGCAGGGAATCGGAGTCGGGGAATCAGAGTCGGGGAATCAGAGTCGGGGAATCAGAGTCGGGGAATCAGAGTCGGGGAATCAGAGTCGGGGAATCAGTGTCGGGGAATCAGAGGCGGGGAATCAGAGGCGGGGAATCAGAGGCGGGGAATCAGAGGCGGGGAATCAGAGGCGGGGAATCAGAGGCGGGGAATCAGAGGCGGGGAATCAGAGGCGGGGAATCAGAGGCGGGGAATCAGAGGCGGGGAATCAGAGGCGGGGAATCAGAGGCGGGGAATCAGAGGCGGGGAATCAGAGGCGGGGAATCAGAGGCGGGGAATCAGAGGCGGGGAATCAGAGGCGGGGAATCAGAGGCGGGGAATCAGAGGCGGGGAATCAGAGGCGGGGAATCAGAGGCGGGGAATCAGAGGCGGGGAATCAGAGGCGGGGAATCAGAGGCGGGGAATCAGAGGCGGAGAATCAGAGGCGGGGAATCAGAAGCGGGGAATCAGAAGCGGGGAATCAGATGGGGGAATAGAGATGTGGGAAAAGAGAGGCGGCGAAAGGGAGGCGGGGAAAGAGTCAGAGACTCTGAAGCAGGGAATCGGAGTCGGGGAATCAGAGGCGGGGAATCGGAGGCGGGGAATCAGAGGCGGGGAATCAGAGGCGGGGAATCAGAGGCGGGGAATCAGAGGCAGGAAAAGAGATGTGGGGAAAGAGAGGCCGGGAAAGAGGCACGGAAAGAGAGGCGGGAAATCAGAGGCGGTGAATCAGAGGTGGGGAATCAGAGTCGTATAATCAGAGGCGGGGAATCTGAGGTGGGGAAACAGAGGCGGGGAATCAGAGGCGGGGAATCAGAGGCGGGGAATCAGAGGCGGGGAATCAGAGGCGGGGAAGCAGAGGCGGGGAAGCAGAGGCGGGGAAGCAGAGGCAGGGAATCTGAGGTGGGGATTCAGAGGCTGAGATTCAAAGGGGGAGAATCAGAAGGGGGAAAAGAAATGTAGGGAAAGAGAGGCATGGAAAGAGCCAGGGACTCTGAAGCAGGGAATCGGAGGCAGGGAAACAGAGTCGGAGAAACGGAGGCGGGGAATCAGAAGTGGGGAATCAGAGGGCGGAAAAGAGATGTGGGGAAAGAGAGGCAGGGAAAGAGGCGCGGAAATGGACGCAGGGAAAGAGAGGCGGGGAATCAGATGTGGGGAATTCAAGGCGGGGAATCAGAGGCGGGGAAAGAGATGTGGGGAAAGAGAGGCAGGGAAAGAGGCAAGGAAATAGAGGCGGGGAATCAGAGGTGGGGAATCAGAGGCGGGGAATCAGAGGCGGGGAAGCAGAGGCGGGGAAGCAGAGGCGGGGAAGCAGAGGCAGGGAATCTGAGGTGGGGAATCAGAGGCTGAGATTCAAAGGGGGAGAATCAGAAGGGGTAAAAGAAATGTAGGGAAAGAGAGGCATGGAAAGAGCCAGGGACTCTGAAGCAGGGAATCGGAGGCAGGGAAACAGAGTCGGAGAAACGGAGGCGGGGAATCAGAAGTGGGGAATCAGAGGGCGGAAAAGAGATGTGGGGAAAGAGAGGCAGGGAAAGAGGCGCGGAAATGGACGCAGGGAAAGAGAGGCGGGGTATCAGATGTGGGGAATTCAAGGCGGGGAATCAGAGGCGGGGAAAGAGATGTGGGGAAAGAGAGGCAGGGAAAGAGGCAAGGAAATAGAGGCGGGGAATCAGAGGTGGGGAATCAGAGGCGGGGAATCAGAGGCAGGGAATCTGAGGCGGGGAATCTGAGGCGGGGAATCAGAGGCGTGGAATCAGAGGGGGGAATAGAGATGTGGGAAAAGAGAGGCGGCGAAAGGGAGGCGGGGAAAGAGTCAGAGACTCTGAAGCAGGGAATCGGAGTCGGGGAATCAGAGTCGGGGAATCAGAGGTGGGGAATCAGAGGCGGGGAATCAGAGGAGGGAATCAGAGGCGGGAATCAGAGACGGGGAATCAGAGGCGTGGAATCAGAGGCAGAGAATCAGAGGCGGAGAATCAGAGGCGGGGAATCAGAGGCGGGGAATCAGAGGCGGGGAATCAGAGGCGGGGAATCAGAGGCGGGGAATCAGAGGCGGGGAATCAGTGGGCGGAAATGAGATGTGGGGAAAGAAGGGCAGGGAAAGAGCCAGGGACTCTGAAGCAGGGAATCGGAGGCAGGGAATCGGAGGCAGGGAAACAGAGGAAGGGAATCAGAGTCGTATTATCTGAGGTGGGGAATCTGAGGCGGGGAAAGAGATGTGGTAAAAGAGAGGCAGAGAAGGAGGTACGAAAATAGTGGCAGTGAAAGAGAGGCGGGGAATCAGAGGCGGGGAATCAGAGGCGGGGAATCAGAGGCGGGGAATCAGAGGCGGGGAATCAGAGGCGGGGAATCAGAGGCGGGGAATCAGAGGCGGGGAATCAGAGGCGGGGAATCAGAGGCGGGGAATCAGAGGCGGGGAATCAGAGGCGGGGAATCAGAGGCGGGGAATCAGAGGCGGGGAATCAGAGGCGGGGATTCAGAGGCGGGGAATCAGAGGCGGGGAATCAGAAGCAGGGAATCAGAGGGCGGAAAACAGATGTGGGGAAAGAAGGGCAGGGAAAGAGCCAGGGAGGTAGCCAGGGACTCTGAAGCAGGGAATCGGAGGCAGGGAAACAGAGGAAGGGAATCAGAGTCGGAGAAATGGAGGCGGGGAATCAGAGGCGGGAAAAGAGATGTGGGAAAAGAGAGGCAGAGAAGGAGGCACAAAAATAGTGGCAGGGAAAGAGAGGCGGGGAATCAGGGGCGAGGAATCAGAGGTGGGGAATCAGAGGCGGAGAATCAGAGGCGGGGAATCAGAATCATGGTATCAGAGGCGGGGAATCTGAGGCGGAGAATCAGAGGCGGGGAATCAGAGGCGGGGAATCAGAGGCGGGGAATCAGAGGCGTGGAATCAGAGGCGTGGAATCAGAGACGGGGAATCTGAGGTGGGGAATCAGGCGGGGATTCAGAGGCGGGGATTCAGAGGGGGGAATAGAGATGTGGGAATGGAGAGGCGGGGAAAGAGCCTGGGACTGAAGCAGGGAATCGGAGTCGGGGAATCAGAGTCGGGGAATCAGAGTCGGGGAATCAGAGGCGGGGAATCAGAGGCGGGGAATCAGAGGCGGGGAATCAGAGTCGGGGAATCAGAGAAGGGGAATCAGAGGCGGGGAATCAGAGGCGGGGAATCAGAGGCGGGGAATCAGAGGAGGGGAATCAGAGGCGGGGAATCAGAGGCGGGGTATCAGAGGCGGGGAATCTGAGGTGGGGAATCAGAGGGTGGAAAAGAGATGTGGGGAAAGAGAGGCAGAGAAAGAGGCATGGAAATAGACGCAGTGAAAGAGAGGAGGGGTATCAGATGCGGGGAATCCGAGGCAGGAAAAGAGATGTGGGGAAAGAGAGGCCGGGAAAGAGGCACGGAAAGAGAGGCGGGAAATCAGAGGTGGGGTATCAGAGGCAGGGAATCAGAGGCGGGGAATCAGAGGCGGGGAATCAGAGGCGGGGAATCAGAGGCGGGGAATCAGAGGCGGGGAATCAGAGGCGGGGAATCAGAGGCGGGGAATCAGAGGCGGGGAATCAGAGGCGGGGAATCAGAGGCGGGGAATCAGAGGCGGGGAATCAGAGGCGGGGAATCAGAGGCGGGGAACCAGAGGCGGGGAACCAGAGGCGGGGAACCAGAGGCGGGGAACCAGAGGCGGGGAACCAGAGGCGGGGAACCAGAGGCGGGGAACCAGAGGCGGGGAACCAGAGGCGGGGAACCAGAGGCGGGGAATTAGAGGTGGGGAATCTGAGGTGGTGAATCAAAGACTGAGTTTCAAAGGGGGTGAATCAGAGGGGGGAAATGAGATGTGGGAAAAGAGAAGCCGGGAAAGAGCCAGAGACTCTGAAGCAGGGAATCGGAGGCGGGGAAACAGAGGCAGGGAATCAGAGTCGGAGAAACGGAGGTGGGGAATCAGAAGCGGGGAATCAGAGGGCGGAAAAGAGATGTGGGGAAAGAGAGGCAGAGAAAGAGGCGTGGAAATAGACGCAGGGAAAGAGAGGCGGGGTATCAGATGTGGGGGATCTGAGGCGGGGAATCAGAGGTGGGGAAAGAGATGTGGAGAAAGAGAGGCAGGGAAAGAGGCAAGGAAAGAGAGGCGGGGAAAGAGGCACGGAAAGAGAGGTGGGAAATCAGAGGCGGGGAATCAGAGGCGGGGAATCAGAGTCGTGGTATCAGAAGCGGGGAATTTGAGGTGGAGAATCTGAGGCGGGGAATCAGAGGCGTGGAATCCGAGGCGTGGAATCCGAGGCGGGGAATCAGAGGCAGGAAAAGAGATGTGGGAAAAGAGAGGCAGAGAAGGAGGCACAAAAATAGTGGCAGAGAAAGAGAGGCGGGGAATCAGGGGCGGGGAATCAGAAGCGGGGAATCAGAGGGCGGAAAAGAGATGTGGGGAAAGAGAAGCAGGGAAAGAGGCGCGGAAATAGACGCAGGGAAAGAGAGGCGGGGTATCAGATGTGGGGAATCCGAGGCGGGGAATCAGAGGCGGGGAAAGAGATGTGGGGAAAGAGAGGCAGGGAAAGAGGCAAGGAAATAGAGGTGGGGAATCAGAGGCGGGGAATCAGAGGCGGGGATTCAGAGGGGGGGAATCAGAGGCGGGGAATCAGAGGCGGGGAATCAGAGGCGGGGAATCAGAGGCGGGGAATCATAGGCGGGGAATCAGAGGCGGGGAATTAGAGGTAAGGAATCTGAGGTGGTGAATCAAAGGCTGAGATTCAAAGGGGGTGAATCAGAGGGGGGAAAAGAAATGTAGGGAAAGAGAGGCATGGAAAGAGCCAGGGACTCTGAAGCAGGGAATCGGAGGCAGGGAAACAGAGTCGGAGAAACAGAGGCGGGGAATCAGAGGGCGGAAAAGAGATGTGGGGAAAGAGAGGCAGGGAAAGAGGCGCGGAAATAGACGCAGGGAAAGAGAGGCGGGGTATCAGATGTGGGGAATTCAAGGCGGGGAATCAGAGTCGGGGAATTTGAGGCGGGGAATCTGAGGCGGGGAATCAGAGGCATGGAATCAGATGGGGGAATAGAGATGTGGGAAAAGAGAGGCGGCGAATGGGAGGCGGGGAAAGAGTCAGAGACTCTGAAGCAGGGAATCGGAGTCGGGGAATCAGAGTCGGGGAATCAGAGTCGGGGAATCAGAGTCGGGGAATCAGAGTCGGGGAATCAGAGTCGGGGAATCAGTGTCGGGGAATCAGAGGCGGGGAATCAGAGGCGGGGAATCAGAGGCGGGGAATCAGAGGCGGGGAATCAGAGGCGGGGAATCAGAGGCGGGGAATCAGAGGCGGGGAATCAGAGGCGGGGAATCAGAGGCGGGGAATCAGAGGCGGGGAATCAGAGGCGGGGAATCAGAGGCGGGGAATCAGAGGCGGGGAATCAGAGGCGGGGAATCAGAGGCGGGGAATCAGAGGCGGGGAATCAGAGGCGGGGAATCAGAGGCGGGGAATCAGAGGCGGGGAATCAGAGGCGGGGAATCAGAGGCGGGGAATCAGAGGCGGAGAATCAGAGGCGGGGAATCAGAAGCGGGGAATCAGAAGCGGGGAATCAGATGGGGGAATAGAGATGTGGGAAAAGAGAGGCGGCGAAAGGGAGGCGGGGAAAGAGTCAGAGACTCTGAAGCAGGGAATCGGAGTCGGGGAATCAGAGTCGGGGAATCAGAGGCGGAGAATCAGAGGCGGAGAATCAGAGGCGGGGAATCAGAGGCGGGGAATCAGAGGCGGGGAATCAGAGGCGGGGAATCAGTGGGCGGAAATGAGATGTGGGGAAAGAAGGGCAGGGAAAGAGCCAGGGAAAGAGCCAGGGACTCTGAAGCAGGGAATCGGAGGCAGGGAATCGGAGGCAGGGAAACAGAGGAAGGGAATCAGAGTCGGAGAAATGGTGGCGGGGAATCAGAAGCGGGGAATCAGAGTCGTATTATCTGAGGTGGGGAATCAGAGGCGGGGAAAGAGATGTGGGAAAAGAGAGGCAGAGAAGGAGGCACGAAAATAGTGGCAGTGAAAGAGAGGCGGGGAATCAGAGGCGGGGAATCAGAGGCGGGGAATCAGAGGCGGGGAATCAGAGGCGGGGAAGCAGAGGCGAGGAATCAGAGGCGGGGAATCAGAGGCGGGGAATCAGAGGCGGGGAATCAGAGGCGGGGAATCAGAGGCGGGGAATCAGAGGCGGGGAAGCAGAGGCGGGGAAGCAGAGGCGGGGAAGCAGAGGCGGGGAATCAGAGGCAGGAAAAGAGATGTGGGGAAAGAGAGGCCGGGAAAGAGGCACGGAAAGAGAGGCGGGAAATCAGAGGCGGTGAATCAGAGGTGGGGAATCAGAGTCGTATAATCAGAGGCGGGGAATCTGAGGCGGGGAATCAGAGGCGGGGAATCAGAGGCGGGGAATCAGAGGCGGGGAATCAGAGGCGGGGAATCAGAGGCGGGGAATCAGAGGCGGGGAATCAGAGGCGGGGAAGCAGAGGCGGGGAAGCAGAGGCAGGGAAGCAGAGGCAGGGAATCCGAGGTGGGGAATCAGAGGCTGAGATTCAAAGGGGGAGAATCAGAAGGGGGAAAAGAAATGTAGGGAAAGAGAGGCATGGAAAGAGCCAGGGACTCTGAAGCAGGGAATCGGAGGCAGGGAAACAGAGTCGGAGAAACAGAGGCGGGGAATCAGAGGGCGGAAAAGAGATGTGGGGAAAGAGAGGCAGGGAAAGAGGCGCGGAAATAGACGCAGGGAAAGAGAGGCGGGGTATCAGATGTGGGGAATTCAAGGCGGGGAATCAGAGGCGGGGAAAGAGATGTGGGGAAAGAGAGGCAGGGAAAGAGGCAATGAAATAGAGGCGGGGAATCAGAGGTGGGGAATCAGAGGCAGGGAATCAGAAGCGGGGAATCATAGGCGGGGAATCAGAGTCGGGGAATCAGAGTCGGGGAATCAGAGTCGGGGAATCAGAGTCGGGGAATCAGAGGCGGGGAATCAGAGTCGGGGAATCAGAGGCGGGGAATCAGAGGCGGGGAATCAGAGGCGGGGAATCAGAGGCGGGGAATCAGAGGCGGGGAATCAGAGGCGGGGAATCAGAGGCGGGGAATCAGAGGCGGGGAATCAGAGGCGAGGAATCAGAGGCTGGGAAAGAGATGTGGGAAAAGAGAGGCAGAGAAGGAGGCACAAAAATAGTGGCAGAGAAAGAGAGGCGGGGAATCAGGGGCGGGGAATCAGAAGCGGGGAATCAGAGGGCGGAAAAGAGATGTGGGGAAAGAGAAGCAGGGAAAGAGGCGCGAAAATAGACGCAGGGAAAAAGAGGCGGGGTATCAGATGTGGGGAATCCGAGGCGGGGAATCAGAGGCGGGGAAAGAGATGTGGGGAAAGAGAGGCAGGGAAAGAGGCAAGGAAATAGAGGTGGGGAATCAGAGGCGGGGAATCAGAGGCGGGGATTCAGAGGGGGGGAATCAGAGGTAAGGAATCTGAGGTGGTGAATCAAAGGCTGAGATTCAAAGGGGGTGAATCAGAGGGGGGAAAAGAGATGTGGGGAAATAGAAGTCGGGAAAGAGGCAGAGACGCTGAAACAGGGAATCGGAGGTAGGGAAACAGAGGCAGGGAATCAGAGTCGGAGAAACGGAGGTGGGGAATCAGAAGCGGAGAATCAGAGGGCGGAAAAGAGATGTGGGGAAAGAGAGGCAGAGAAAGAGGCGCGGAAATAGACGCAGGGAAAGAGAGGCAGGGTATCAGATGTGGGGGATCTGAGGCGGGGAATCAGAGGTGGGGAAAGAGTGGAGAAAGAGAGGCAGGGAAGGAGGCAAGGAAAGAGAGGCGGGGAAAGAGGCACGGAAAGAGAGGTGGGAAATCAGAGGCGGGGAATCTGAGGCAGGGAATCATAGGCTGGGAAAGAAATGTGGGAAAAGAGAGGCAGAGAAGGAGGCACAAAAATAGTGGCAGGGCAAGAGAGGCGGGGAATCAGGGGTGGGGAATCAGAGGCGGGGAATCAGAGGCGGGGAATCAGAGGCGGGGAATCAGAGGCGGGGAATCAGAGGCGGGGAATCAGAGGCGGGGAAAGAGATGTGGGAAAAGAGAGGCAGAGAAGGAGGCACAAAAATAGTGGCAGGGAAAGAGAGGCGGGGAATCAGGGGCGGGGAATCAGAGGTGGGGAATCAGAGGCGGGGAATCAGAGGCGGGGAATCAGAGTCATGGTATCAGAGGCGGGGAATCTGAGGAGGGGAATCAGAGGCGGGGAATCAGAGGCGGAGAATCAGAGGCGGGGAATCAGAGGCGGGGAATCAGAGGCGGAGAATCAGAGGCGGAGAATCAGAGGCGGGGAATCAGAAGCGGGGAATCAGAGGGCGGAAAAGAGATGTGGGGAAAGAGAGGCAGGGAAAGAGGCGCGGAAATAGACGCAGGGAAAGAGAGGCGGGGTATCAGATGTGGGGAATCCGAGGCGGGGAATCCGAGGCGGGGAATCCGAGGCGGGGAATCCGAGGCGGGGAATCAGAGGCGGGGAATCAGAGGTGGGGAATCAGAGGCGGGGAATCAGAGACGGGGAATCTGAGGTGGGGAAGCTGAGGCGGGGAATCAGGCGGGGATTCAGAGGCGGGGATTCAGAGGTGGGAAGAGAGATGTGGGAATGGAGAGGCGGGGAAAGAGCCAGGGACTGAAGCAGGGATTCGGAGTCGGGGAATCAGAGTCGGGGAATCAGAGTCGGGGAATCAGAGTCGGGGAATCAGAGGCGGGGAATCAGAGGCGGGGAATCAGAGGCGGGGAATCAGAGGCGGGGAATCAGAGGCGGGGAATCAGAGGCGGGGAATCAGAGGCGGGGAATCAGAGGCGGGGAATCAGAGGCGGGGAATCAGAGGCGGGGAATCAGACGCGGGGAATCAGAGGCGGGGAATCAGAGGCGGGGAATCAGAGGCGGGGAATCAGAGGCGGGGATTCAGAGGGGGGAATAGAGATGTGGGAATGGAGAGGCGGGGAAAGAGCAAGGGACTGAAGCAGGGAATCGGAGTCGGGGAATCAGAGTCGGGGAATCAGAAGCGGGGAATCAGAGGCGGGGAATCAGAGGCGGGGAATCAGAGGCGGGGAATCAGAGGCGGGGAATCAGAGGCGGGGAATCAGAGGCGGGGAACCAGAGGCGGGGAATCAGAGGCAGGAAAACAGAGGTGGGGAATCTGAGGTGGTGAATCAAAGGCTGAGTTTCAAAGGGGGTGAATCAGAGGGGGGAAATGAGATGTGGGAAAAGAGAAGCCGGGAAAGAGCCAGAGACTCTGAAGCAGGGAATCGGAGGCGGGGAAACAGAGGCAGGGAATCAGAGTCGGAGAAACGGAGGTGGGGAATCAGAAGCGGGGAATCAGAGGGCGGAAAAGAGATGTGGGGAAGGAGAGGCAGAGAAAGAGACGTGGAAATAGACGCAGGGAAAGAGAGGCGGAGTATCAGATGTGGGGGATCTGAGGCGGGGAATCAGAGGTGGGGAAAGAGATGTGGAGAAAGAGAGGCAGGGAAAGAGGCAAGGAAAGAGAGGCGGGGAAAGAGGCACGGAAAGAGAGGTGGGAAATCAGAGGCGGGGAATCAGAGTCGTGGTATCAGAAGCGGGGAATTTGAGGTGGAGAATCTGAGGCGGGGAATCAGAGGCGTGGAATCAGAGTCGTATTATCTGAGGTGGGGAATCTGAGGTGGGGAATCAGAGGCGGGGAAAGAGATGTGGGAAAAGAGAGGCAGAGAAGGAGGCACGAAAATAGTGGCAGTGAAAGAGAGGCGGGGAATCAGAGGCGGGGAATCAGAGGCGGGGAATCAGAGGCGGGGAATCAGAGGCGGGGAAGCAGAGGCGAGGAATCAGAGGCGGGGAATCAGAGGCGGGGAATCAGAGGCGGGGAATCAGAGGCGGGGAATCAGAGGCAGGAAAAGAGATGTGGGGAAAGAGAGGCCGGGAAAGAGGCACGGAAAGAGAGGCGGGAAATCAGAGGCGGTGAATCAGAGGTGGGGAATCAGAGTCGTATAATCAGAGGCGGGGAATCTGAGGCGGGGAATCAGAGGCGGGGAATCAGAGGCGGGGAATCAGAGGCGGGGAATCAGAGGCGGGGAATCAGAGGCGGGGAATCAGAGGCGGGGAATCAGAGGCGGGGAATCAGAGGTGGGGAAGCAGAGGCGGGGAAGCAGAGGCAGGGAAGCAGAGGCAGGGAATCCGAGGTGGGGAATCAGAGGCTGAGATTCAAAGGGGGAGAATCAGAAGGGGGAAAAGAAATGTAGGGAAAGAGAGGCATGGAAAGAGCCAGGGACTCTGAAGCAGGGAATCGGAGGCAGGGAAACAGAGTCGGAGAAACAGAGGCGGGGAATCAGAGGGCGGAAAAGAGATGTGGGGAAAGAGAGGCAGGGAAAGAGGCGCGGAAATAGACGCAGGGAAAGAGAGGCGGGGTATCAGATGTGGGGAATTCAAGGCGGGGAATCAGAGGCGGGGAAAGAGATGTGGGGAAAGAGAGGCAGGGAAAGAGGCAATGAAATAGAGGCGGGGAATCAGAGGTGGGGAATCAGAGGCAGGGAATCAGAAGCGGGGAATCATAGGCGGGGAATCAGAGTCGGGGAATCAGAGTCGGGGAATCAGAGTCGGGGAATCAGAGTCGGGGAATCAGAGGCGGGGAATCAGAGTCGGGGAATCAGAGGCGGGGAATCAGAGGCGGGGAATCAGAGGCGGGGAATCAGAGGCGGGGAATCAGAGGCGGGGAATCAGAGGCGGGGAATCAGAGGCGGGGAATCAGAGGCGGGGAATCAGAGGCGAGGAATCAGAGGCTGGGAAAGAGATGTGGGAAAAGAGAGGCAGAGAAGGAGGCACAAAAATAGTGGCAGAGAAAGAGAGGCGGGGAATCAGGGGCGGGGAATCAGAAGCGGGGAATCAGAGGGCGGAAAAGAGATGTGGGGAAAGAGAAGCAGGGAAAGAGGCGCGAAAATAGACGCAGGGAAAAAGAGGCGGGGTATCAGATGTGGGGAATCCGAGGCGGGGAATCAGAGGCGGGGAAAGAGATGTGGGGAAAGAGAGGCAGGGAAAGAGGCAAGGAAATAGAGGTGGGGAATCAGAGGCGGGGAATCAGAGGCGGGGATTCAGAGGGGGGGAATCAGAGGTAAGGAATCTGAGGTGGTGAATCAAAGGCTGAGATTCAAAGGGGGTGAATCAGAGGGGGGAAAAGAGATGTGGGGAAATAGAAGTCGGGAAAGAGGCAGAGACGCTGAAACAGGGAATCGGAGGTAGGGAAACAGAGGCAGGGAATCAGAGTCGGAGAAACGGAGGTGGGGAATCAGAAGCGGAGAATCAGAGGGCGGAAAAGAGATGTGGGGAAAGAGAGGCAGAGAAAGAGGCGCGGAAATAGACGCAGGGAAAGAGAGGCAGGGTATCAGATGTGGGGGATCTGAGGCGGGGAATCAGAGGTGGGGAAAGAGTGGAGAAAGAGAGGCAGGGAAGGAGGCAAGGAAAGAGAGGCGGGGAAAGAGGCACGGAAAGAGAGGTGGGAAATCAGAGGCGGGGAATCTGAGGCAGGGAATCATAGGCTGGGAAAGAAATGTGGGAAAAGAGAGGCAGAGAAGGAGGCACAAAAATAGTGGCAGGGCAAGAGAGGCGGGGAATCAGGGGTGGGGAATCAGAGGCGGGGAATCAGAGGCGGGGAATCAGAGGCGGGGAATCAGAGGCGGGGAATCAGAGGCGGGGAATCAGAGGCGGGGAAAGAGATGTGGGAAAAGAGAGGCAGAGAAGGAGGCACAAAAATAGTGGCAGGGAAAGAGAGGCGGGGAATCAGGGGCGGGGAATCAGAGGTGGGGAATCAGAGGCGGGGAATCAGAGGCGGGGAATCAGAGTCATGGTATCAGAGGCGGGGAATCTGAGGAGGGGAATCAGAGGCGGGGAATCAGAGGCGGAGAATCAGAGGCGGGGAATCAGAGGCGGGGAATCAGAGGCGGAGAATCAGAGGCGGAGAATCAGAGGCGGGGAATCAGAAGCGGGGAATCAGAGGGCGGAAAAGAGATGTGGGGAAAGAGAGGCAGGGAAAGAGGCGCGGAAATAGACGCAGGGAAAGAGAGGCGGGGTATCAGATGTGGGGAATCCGAGGCGGGGAATCCGAGGCGGGGAATCCGAGGCGGGGAATCCGAGGCGGGGAATCAGAGGCGGGGAATCAGAGGCGGGGAATCAGAGGCGGGGAATCAGAGACGGGGAATCTGAGGTGGGGAAGCTGAGGCGGGGAATCAGGCGGGGATTCAGAGGCGGGGATTCAGAGGTGGGAAGAGAGATGTGGGAATGGAGAGGCGGGGAAAGAGCCAGGGACTGAAGCAGGGATTCGGAGTCGGGGAATCAGAGTCGGGGAATCAGAGTCGGGGAATCAGAGTCGGGGAATCAGAGGCGGGGAATCAGAGGCGGGGAATCAGAGGCGGGGAATCAGAGGCGGGGAATCAGAGGCGGGGAATCAGAGGCGGGGAATCAGAGGCGGGGAATCAGAGGCGGGGAATCAGAGGCGGGGAACCAGAGGCGGGGAATCAGAGGCAGGAAAACAGAGGTGGGGAATCTGAGGTGGTGAATCAAAGGCTGAGTTTCAAAGGGGGTGAATCAGAGGGGGGAAATGAGATGTGGGAAAAGAGAAGCCGGGAAAGAGCCAGAGACTCTGAAGCAGGGAATCGGAGGCGGGGAAACAGAGGCAGGGAATCAGAGTCGGAGAAACGGAGGTGGGGAATCAGAAGCGGGGAATCAGAGGGCGGAAAAGAGATGTGGGGAAGGAGAGGCAGAGAAAGAGACGTGGAAATAGACGCAGGGAAAGAGAGGCGGAGTATCAGATGTGGGGGATCTGAGGCGGGGAATCAGAGGTGGGGAAAGAGATGTGGAGAAAGAGAGGCAGGGAAAGAGGCAAGGAAAGAGAGGCGGGGAAAGAGGCACGGAAAGAGAGGTGGGAAATCAGAGGCGGGGAATCAGGCGAGGAATCAGAGTCGTGGTATCAGAGGCAGGGAATCTGAGGCGGGGAATCAGAGGCTGGGAATCAGAGGCGGGGAATCAGACGCGGGAAATCAGAGGCAGGGAATCAGAAGCGGGGAATCAGAGGGCGGAAAAGAGATGTGGGGAAAGAGAAGCAGGGAAATAGGCGCGGAAATAGACGCAGGGAAAGAGAGGCGGGGTATCAGATGTGGGGAATCCGAGGCGGGGAATCAGAGGCGGGGAAAGAGATGTGGGGAAAGAGAGGCAGGGAAAGAGGCAAGGAAATAGAGGTGGGGAATCAGAGGCGGGGAATCAGAGGCGGGGATTCAGAGGGGGGGAATCAGAGGCGGGGAATCATAGGCGGGGAATCATAGGCGGGGAATCAGAGGCGGGGAATTAGAGGTAAGGAATCTGAGGTGGTGAATCAAAGGCTGAGATTCAAAGGGGGTGAATCAGAGGGGGGAAAAGAGATGTGGGGAAATAGAAGCCGGGAAAGAGCCAGAGACGCTGAAGCAGGGAATCAGAGGCAGGGAAACAGAGGCAGGGAATCAGAGTCGGAGAAACGGAGGTGGGGAATCAGAAGCGGAGAATCAGAGGGCGGAAAAGAGATGTGGGGAAAGAGAGGCAGAGAAAGAGGCGCGGAAATAGACGCAGGGAAAGAGAGGCAGGGTATCAGATGTGGGGGATCTGAGGCGGGGAATCATAGGCTGGGAAAGAGATGTGGGAAAAGAGAGGCAGAGAAGGAGGCACAAAAATAGTGGCAGGGAAAGAGAGGCGGGGAATCAGAGGCGGGGAATCAGAGGCGGGGAATCAGAGGCGGGCAATCAGAGGCGGGGAATCAGAGGCGGGGAATCAGAGGCGGGGAAAGAGGTGGGGAAAGGGAGGCAGAGAAGGAGGCACAAAAATAGTGGCAGGGAAAGAGAGGCGGGGAATCAGGGGCGGGGAATCAGAGGTGGGGAATCAGAGGCGGGGAATCAGAGGCGGGGAATCTGAGGAGGGGAATCAGAGGCGGGGAAAGAGATGTGGGAAAAGAGAGGCAGAGAAGGAGGCACAAAAATAGTGGCAGGGAAAGAGAGGCGGGGAATCAGAGGCGGAGAATCAGAGGCGGGGAATCAGAGGCGGGGAATCAGAAGCGGGGAATCAGAGGGTGGAAAAGAGATGTGGGGAAAGAGAGGCAGGGAAAGAGGCGCGGAAATAGACGCAGGGAAAGAGAGGCGGGGTATCAGAGGCGGGGAATCAGAGGCGGGGAATCAGAGGCGGGGAATCAGAGGCGGGGAATCAGAGGCGGGGAATCAGAGGCGGGGAATCAGAGGCGGGGAATCAGAGGCGGGGAATCAGAGGCGGGGAATCAGAGGCGTGGAATCAGAGGCGTGGAATCAGAGGCGTGGAATCAGAGGCGGGGAATCTGAGGTGGGGAATCTGAGGCGGGGAATCAGAGGCGTGGAATCAGAGGCGGGGATTCAGAGGGGGGAATAGAGATGTGGGAATGGAGAGGAGGGGAAAGAGCCAGGGACTGAAGCAGGGAATCAGAGTCGGGGAATCAGAGGCGGGGAATCAGAGGAGGAGAATCAGAGGCGGGGAATGAGAAGCGGGGAATGAGAAGCGGGGAATCAGAGGCGGGGAATCAGAGGCGGAGAATCAGAGGCGGTGTATCAGAGGCAGAGGAACGGAGGCGTGGAATCAGAGGTGGGGAATCAGAGGGTGGAAAAGAGATGTGGGGAAAGAGAGGCAGAGAAAGAGGCGTGGAAATAGACGCAGTGAAAGAGAGGAGGGGTATCAGATGCGGGGAATCCGAGGCGTGGAATCAGAGGCAGGAAAAGAGATGTGGGGAAAGAGAGGCCGGGAAAGAGGCACGGAAAGAGAGGCGGGAAATCAGAGGTGGGGTATCAGAGGCGGGGAATCAGAGGCGGGGAATCAGAGGCGGGGAATCAGAGGCGGGGAATCAGAGGCGGGGAATCAGAGGCTTGGACTCAGAGGAGGTGTATCAGAGGCGGAGAAAAGGCGGCATGGAATCAGAGGCGGGGAATCTAAGGTGGGGAATCTGAGGCAGGGAATCAGAGGGCGGAAAAGAGATGTGGGGAAAGAGAGGCAGGGAAAGAGAGGCGGGGTATCAGATGTGTGCAATCCGAGACAGGGAATCAGAGGCGAGGAATCAGAGGTGGGGAATAAGAGGCGGGGAATCAGAGGGCGGAAAAGAGATGTGGGGAAAGAGAGGCAGAGAAAGAGGCGCGGAAATAGACGCAGGGAAAGAGAGGCGGGGTATCAGATGTGGGGAATTCAAGGCGGGGAATCAGAGGTGGGGAAAGAGATGTGGGGAAAGAGAGGCCGGGAAAGAGGCACGGAAAGAGAGGCGGGAAATCAGAGGTGGGGAATCAGAGGCGGGGAATCAGAGGCGGGGAATCAGAGGCTTGGACTCAGAGGAGGTGTATCAGAGGCGGAGAAAAGGCGGCGTGGAATCAGAGGTGGGGAATCAGAGGGCGGAAATGAGGTGTGGGAAAAGAGAGGCAGAGAAGGAGGCACGAAAATAGTGGCAGGGAAAGAGAGGCGGGGAATCAGAGGCGGGGAATCAGAGGCGGGGAATCAGAGGCGGGGAACCAGAGGCGGGGAACCAGAGGCGGGGAACCAGAGGCGGGGAACCAGAGGCGGGGAACCAGAGGCGGGGAACCAGAGGCGGGGAACCAGAGGCGGGGAATTAGAGGTGGGGAATCTGAGGTGGTGAATCAAAGACTGAGTTTCAAAGGGGGTGAATCAGAGGGGGGAAATGAGATGTGGGAAACGAGAAGCCGGGAAAGAGCCAGAGACTCTGAAGCAGGGAATCGGAGGCGGGGAAACAGAGGCAGGGAATCAGAGTCGGAGAAACGGAGGTGGGGAATCAGAAGCGGGGAATCAGAGGGCGGAAAAGAGATGTGGGGAAAGAGAGGCAGAGGAAGAGGCGTGGAAATAGACGCAGGGAAAGAGAGGCGGGGTATCAGATGTGGGGGATCTGAGGCGGGGAATCAGAGGTGGGGAAAGAGATGTGGAGAAAGAGAGGCAGGGAAAGAGGCAAGGAAAGAGAGGCGGGGAAAGAGGCACGGAAAGAGAGGTGGGAAATCAGAGGCGGGGAATCAGAGGCGGGGAATCAGAGTCGTGGTATCAGAAGCGGGGAATTTGAGGTGGAGAATCTGAGGCGGGGAATCAGAGGCGTGGAATCCGAGGCGGGGAATCAGAGGCAGGAAAAGAGATGTGCGGAAAGAGAGGCCGGGAAAGAGGAACGGAAAGAGAGGCGGGAAATCAGAGGCAAGGAATCAGAGGCGGGGAATCAGAGTCGTGGTATCAGAGGCAGGGAATCTGAGGCGGGGAATCAGAGGCTGGGAAAGAGATGTGGGAAAAGAGAGGCAGAGAAGGAGGCACAAAAATAGTGGCAGAGAAAGAGAGGCGGGGAATCAGGGGCGGGGAATCAGAAGCGGGGAATCAGAGGGCGGAAAAGAGATGTGGGGAAAGAGAAGCAGGGAAAGAGGCGCGGAAATAGACGCAGGGAAAGAGAGGCGGGGTATCAGATGTGGGGAATCCGAGGCGGGGAATCAGAGGCGGGGAAAGAGATGTGGGGAAAGAGAAGCAGGGAAAGAGGCAAGGAAATAGAGGTGGGGAATCAGAGGCGGGGAATCAGAGGCGGGGATTCAGAGGGGGGGAATCAGAGGGGGGGAATCAGAGGCGGGGAATCAGAGGCGGGGAATCAGAGGCGGGGAATCATAGGCGGGGAATCAGAGGCGGGGAATTAGAGGTAAGGAATCTGAGGTGGTGAATCAAAGGCTGAGATTCAAAGGGGGTGAATCAGAGGGGGGAAAAGAGATGTGGGGAAATAGAAGCCGGGAAAGAGGCAGGGACGCTGAAACAGGGAATCGGAGGCAGGGAAACAGAGGCAGGAAATCAGAGTCGGAGAAACGGAGGTGGGGAATCAGAAGCGGAGAATCAGAGAGCGGAAAAGAGATGTGGGGAAAGAGAGGCAGAGAAAGAGGCGCGGAAATAGACGCAGGGAAAGAGAGGCAGGGTATCAGATGTGGGGGATCTGAGGCGGGGAATCAGAGGTGGGGAAAGAGTGGAGAAAGAGAGGCAGGGAAGGAGGCAAGGAAAGAGAGGCGGGGAAAGAGGCACGGAAAGAGAGGTGGGAAATCAGAGGCGGGGAATCTGAGGCAGGGAATCATAGGCTGGGAAAGAAATGTGGGAAAAGAGAGGCAGAGAAGGAGGCACAAAAATAGTGGCAGGGCAAGAGAGGCGGGGAATCAGGGGTGGGGAATCAGAGGCGGGGAATCAGAGGCGGGGAATCAGAGGCGGGGAATCAGAGGCGGGGAAAGAGATGTGGGAAAAGAGAGGCAGAGAAGGAGGCACAAAAATAGTGGCAGGGAAAGAGAGGCGGGGAATCAGGGGCGGGGAATCAGAGGTGGGGAATCAGAGGCGGGGAATCAGAGGCGGGGAATCAGAGTCATGGTATCAGAGGCGGGGAATCTGAGGAGGGGAATCAGAGGCGGGGAATCAGAGGCGGAGAATCAGAGGCGGGGAATCAGAAGCGGGGAATCAGAGGGCGGAAAAGAGATGTGGGGAAAGAGAGGCAGGGAAAGAGGCGCGGAAATAGACGCAGGGAAAGAGAGGCGGGGTATCAGATGTGGGGAATCCGAGGCGGGGAATCCGAGGCGGGGAATCAGAGACGGGGAATCTGAGGCGGGGAATCAGAGGCGGGGAATCAGAGGCGTGGAATCAGAGACGGGGAATCTGAGGTGGGGAATCTGAGGCGGGGAATCAGGCGGGGATTCAGAGGCGGGGATTCAGAGGTGGGAAGAGAGATGTGGGAATGGAGAGGCGGGGAAAGAGCCAGGGACTGAAGCAGGGAATCGGAGTCGGGGAATCGGAGTCGGGGAATCGGAGTCGGGGAATCGGAGGCGGGGAATCAGAGGCGGGGAATCAGAGGCGGGGAATCAGAGGCGGGGAATCAGAGGCGGGGAATCAGAGGCGGGGAATCAGAGGCGGGGAATCAGAGGCGGGGAATCAGAGGCGGGGAATCAGAGGCGGGGAATCAGAGGCGGGGAATCAGAGGCGGGGAATCAGAGGCGGGGAATCAGAGGAGGGGAATCAGAGGCGGGGAATCAGAGGCGGGGAATCAGAGGCGGGGAATCAGAGGCGGGGAATCGGAGGCGGGGAATCAGAGGCGGGGAATCAGAGGCGGGGAATCAGAGGCGGGGAATCAGAGGCGGGGAATCAGAGGCAGGAAAAGAGATGTGGGGAAAGAGAGGCCGGGAAAGAGGCACGGAAAGAGAGGCGGGAAATCAGAGGCGGTGAATCAGAGGTGGGGAATCAGAGTCGTATAATCAGAGGCGGGGAATCTGAGGTGGGGAAACAGAGGCGGGGAATCAGAGGCGGGGAATCAGAGGCGGGGAATCAGAGGCGGGGAATCAGAGGCGGGGAAGCAGAGGCGGGGAAGCAGAGGCGGGGAAGCAGAGGCGGGGAAGCAGAGGCGGGGAAGCAGAGGCAGGGAATCTGAGGTGGGGATTCAGAGGCTGAGATTCAAAGGGGGAGAATCAGAAGGGGGAAAAGAAATGTAGGGAAAGAGAGGCATGGAAAGAGCCAGGGACTCTGAAGCAGGGAATCGGAGGCAGGGAAACAGAGTCGGAGAAACGGAGGCGGGGAATCAGAAGTGGGGAATCAGAGGGCGGAAAAGAGATGTGGGGAAAGAGAGGCAGGGAAAGAGGCGCGGAAATGGACGCAGGGAAAGAGAGGCGGGGAATCAGATGTGGGGAATTCAAGGCGGGGAATCAGAGGCGGGGAAAGAGATGTGGGGAAAGAGAGGCAGGGAAAGAGGCAAGGAAATAGAGGCGGGGAATCAGAGGTGGGGAATCAGAGGCGGGGAATCAGAGGCGGGGAAGCAGAGGCGGGGAAGCAGAGGCGGGGAAGCAGAGGCGGGGAAGCAGAGGCAGGGAATCTGAGGTGGGGAATCAGAGGCTGAGATTCAAAGGGGGAGAATCAGAAGGGGTAAAAGAAATGTAGGGAAAGAGAGGCATGGAAAGAGCCAGGGACTCTGAAGCAGGGAATCGGAGGCAGGGAAACAGAGTCGGAGAAACGGAGGCGGGGAATCAGAAGTGGGGAATCAGAGGGCGGAAAAGAGATGTGGGGAAAGAGAGGCAGGGAAAGAGGCGCGGAAATGGACGCAGGGAAAGAGAGGCGGGGTATCAGATGTGGGGAATTCAAGGCGGGGAATCAGAGGCGGGGAAAGAGATGTGGGGAAAGAGAGGCAGGGAAAGAGGCAAGGAAATAGAGGCGGGGAATCAGAGGTGGGGAATCAGAGGCGGGGAATCAGAGGCAGGGAATCTGAGGCGGGGAATCTGAGGCGGGGAATCAGAGGCGTGGAATCAGAGGGGGGAATAGAGATGTGGGAAAAGAGAGGCGGCGAAAGGGAGGCGGGGAAAGAGTCAGAGACTCTGAAGCAGGGAATCGGAGTCGGGGAATCAGAGTCGGGGAATCAGAGGTGGGGAATCAGAGGCGGGGAATCAGAGGAGGGAATCAGAGGCGGGAATCAGAGACGGGGAATCAGAGGCGTGGAATCAGAGGCAGAGAATCAGAGGCGGAGAATCAGAGGCGGGGAATCAGAGGCGGGGAATCAGAGGCGGGGAATCAGAGGCGGGGAATCAGAGGCGGGGAATCAGAGGCGGGGAATCAGTGGGCGGAAATGAGATGTGGGGAAAGAAGGGCAGGGAAAGAGCCAGGGACTCTGAAGCAGGGAATCGGAGGCAGGGAATCGGAGGCAGGGAAACAGAGGAAGGGAATCAGAGTCGTATTATCTGAGGTGGGGAATCTGAGGCGGGGAAAGAGATGTGGTAAAAGAGAGGCAGAGAAGGAGGTACGAAAATAGTGGCAGTGAAAGAGAGGCGGGGAATCAGAGGCGGGGAATCAGAGGCGGGGAATCAGAGGCGGGGAATCAGAGGCGGGGAATCAGAGGCGGGGAATCAGAGGCGGGGAATCAGAGGCGGGGAATCAGAGGCGGGGAATCAGAGGCGGGGAATCAGAGGCGGGGAATCAGAGGCGGGGAATCAGAGGCGGGGATTCAGAGGCGGGGAATCAGAGGCGGGGAATCAGAAGCAGGGAATCAGAAGCAGGGAATCAGAGGGCGGAAAACAGATGTGGGGAAAGAAGGGCAGGGAAAGAGCCAGGGAGGTAGCCAGGGACTCTGAAGCAGGGAATCGGAGGCAGGGAAACAGAGGAAGGGAATCAGAGTCGGAGAAATGGAGGCGGGGAATCAGAGGCGGGAAAAGAGATGTGGGAAAAGAGAGGCAGAGAAGGAGGCACAAAAATAGTGGCAGGGAAAGAGAGGCGGGGAATCAGGGGCGAGGAATCAGAGGTGGGGAATCAGAGGCGGAGAATCAGAGGCGGGGAATCAGAATCATGGTATCAGAGGCGGGGAATCTGAGGCGGAGAATCAGAGGCGGGGAATCAGAGGCGGGGAATCAGAGGCGGGGAATCAGAGGCGGGGAATCAGAGGCGTGGAATCAGAGGCGTGGAATCAGAGACGGGGAATCTGAGGTGGGGAATCAGGCGGGGATTCAGAGGCGGGGATTCAGAGGGGGGAATAGAGATGTGGGAATGGAGAGGCGGGGAAAGAGCCTGGGACTGAAGCAGGGAATCGGAGTCGGGGAATCAGAGTCGGGGAATCAGAGTCGGGGAATCAGAGGCGGGGAATCAGAGGCGGGGAATCAGAGGCGGGGAATCAGAGTCGGGGAATCAGAGAAGGGGAATCAGAGGCGGGGAATCAGAGGCGGGGAATCAGAGGCGGGGAATCAGAGGAGGGGAATCAGAGGCGGGGAATCAGAGGCGGGGTATCAGAGGCGGGGAATCTGAGGTGGGGAATCAGAGGGTGGAAAAGAGATGTGGGGAAAGAGAGGCAGAGAAAGAGGCATGGAAATAGACGCAGTGAAAGAGAGGAGGGGTATCACATGCGGGGAATCCGAGGCAGGAAAAGAGATGTGGGGAAAGAGAGGCCGGGAAAGAGGCACGGAAAGAGAGGCGGGAAATCAGAGGTGGGGTATCAGAGGCAGGGAATCAGAGGCGGGGAATCAGAGGCGGGGAATCAGAGGCGGGGAATCAGAGGGCGGAAATGAGGTGTGGGAAAAGAGAGGCAGAGAAGGAGGCACGAAAATAGTGGCAGGGAAAGAGAGGCAGGGAATCAGAGGCGGGGAATCAGAGGCGGGGAATCAGAGGCGGGGAATCAGAGGCGGGGAATCAGAGGCGGGGAATCAGAGGCGGGGAATCAGAGGCGGGGAATCAGAGGCGGGGAATCAGAGGCGGGGAATCAGAGGCGGGGAATCAGAGGCGGGGAACCAGAGGCGGGGAACCAGAGGCGGGGAACCAGAGGCGGGGAACCAGAGGCGGGGAACCAGAGGCGGGGAACCAGAGGCGGGGAACCAGAGGCGGGGAACCAGAGGCGGGGAACCAGAGGCGGGGAACCAGAGGCGGGGAATTAGAGGTGGGGAATCTGAGGTGGTGAATCAAAGACTGAGTTTCAAAGGGGGTGAATCAGAGGGGGGAAATGAGATGTGGGAAAAGAGAAGCCGGGAAAGAGCCAGAGACTCTGAAGCAGGGAATCGGAGGCGGGGAAACAGAGGCAGGGAATCAGAGTCGGAGAAACGGAGGTGGGGAATCAGAAGCGGGGAATCAGAGGGCGGAAAAGAGATGTGGGGAAAGAGAGGCAGAGAAAGAGGCGTGGAAATAGACGCAGGGAAAGAGAGGCGGGGTATCAGATGTGGGGGATCTGAGGCGGGGAATCAGAGGTGGGGAAAGAGATGTGGAGAAAGAGAGGCAGGGAAAGAGGCAAGGAAAGAGAGGCGGGGAAAGAGGCACGGAAAGAGAGGTGGGAAATCAGAGGCGGGGAATCAGAGGCGGGGAATCAGAGTCGTGGTATCAGAAGCGGGGAATTTGAGGTGGAGAATCTGAGGCGGGGAATCAGAGGCGTGGAATCCGAGGCGTGGAATCCGAGGCGGGGAATCAGAGGCAGGAAAAGAGATGTGGGAAAAGAGAGGCAGAGAAGGAGGCACAAAAATAGTGGCAGAGAAAGAGAGGCGGGGAATCAGGGGCGGGGAATCAGAAGCGGGGAATCAGAGGGCGGAAAAGAGATGTGGGGAAAGAGAAGCAGGGAAAGAGGCGCGGAAATAGACGCAGGGAAAGAGAGGCGGGGTATCAGATGTGGGGAATCCGAGGCGGGGAATCAGAGGCGGGGAAAGAGATGTGGGGAAAGAGAGGCAGGGAAAGAGGCAAGGAAATAGAGGTGGGGAATCAGAGGCGGGGAATCAGAGGCGGGGATTCAGAGGGGGGGAATCAGAGGCGGGGAATCAGAGGCGGGGAATCAGAGGCGGGGAATCAGAGGCGGGGAATCATAGGCGGGGAATCAGAGGCGGGGAATTAGAGGTAAGGAATCTGAGGTGGTGAATCAAAGGCTGAGATTCAAAGGGGGTGAATCAGAGGGGGGAAAAGAAATGTAGGGAAAGAGAGGCATGGAAAGAGCCAGGGACTCTGAAGCAGGGAATCGGAGGCAGGGAAACAGAGTCGGAGAAACAGAGGCGGGGAATCAGAGGGCGGAAAAGAGATGTGGGGAAAGAGAGGCAGGGAAAGAGGCGCGGAAATAGACGCAGGGAAAGAGAGGCGGGGTATCAGATGTGGGGAATTCAAGGCGGGGAATCAGAGTCGGGGAATTTGAGGCGGGGAATCTGAGGCGGGGAATCAGAGGCATGGAATCAGATGGGGGAATAGAGATGTGGGAAAAGAGAGGCGGCGAATGGGAGGCGGGGAAAGAGTCAGAGACTCTGAAGCAGGGAATCGGAGTCGGGGAATCAGAGTCGGGGAATCAGAGTCGGGGAATCAGAGTCGGGGAATCAGAGTCGGGGAATCAGTGTCGGGGAATCAGTGTCGGGGAATCAGAGGCGGGGAATCAGAGGCGGGGAATCAGAGGCGGGGAATCAGAGGCGGGGAATCAGAGGCGGGGAATCAGAGGCGGGGAATCAGAGGCGGGGAATCAGAGGCGGGGAATCAGAGGCGGGGAATCAGAGGCGGGGAATCAGAGGCGGGGAATCAGAGGCGGGGAATCAGAGGCGGGGAATCAGAGGCGGGGAATCAGAGGCGGGGAATCAGAGGCGGGGAATCAGAGGCGGGGAATCAGAGGCGGGGAATCAGAGGCGGGGAATCAGAGGCGGGGAATCAGAGGCGGGGAATCAGAGGCGGAGAATCAGAGGCGGGGAATCAGAAGCGGGGAATCAGAAGCGGGGAATCAGATGGGGGAATAGAGATGTGGGAAAAGAGAGGCGGCGAAAGGGAGGCGGGGAAAGAGTCAGAGACTCTGAAGCAGGGAATCGGAGTCGGGGAATCAGAGTCGGGGAATCAGAGGCGGAGAATCAGAGGCGGAGAATCAGAGGCGGGGAATCAGAGGCGGGGAATCAGAGGCGGGGAATCAGAGGCGGGGAATCAGTGGGCGGAAATGAGATGTGGGGAAAGAAGGGCAGGGAAAGAGCCAGGGAAAGAGCCAGGGACTCTGAAGCAGGGAATCGGAGGCAGGGAATCGGAGGCAGGGAAACAGAGGAAGGGAATCAGAGTCGGAGAAATGGTGGCGGGGAATCAGAAGCGGGGAATCAGAGTCGTATTATCTGAGGTGGGGAATCTGAGGTGGGGAATCAGAGGCGGGGAAAGAGATGTGGGAAAAGAGAGGCAGAGAAGGAGGCACGAAAATAGTGGCAGTGAAAGAGAGGCGGGGAATCAGAGGCGGGGAATCAGAGGCGGGGAATCAGAGGCGGGGAATCAGAGGCGGGGAAGCAGAGGCGAGGAATCAGAGGCGGGGAATCAGAGGCGGGGAATCAGAGGCGGGGAATCAGAGGCGGGGAATCAGAGGCGGGGAATCAGAGGCGGGGAAGCAGAGGCGGGGAAGCAGAGGCGGGGAAGCAGAGGCGGGGAATCAGAGGCAGGAAAAGAGATGTGGGGAAAGAGAGGCCGGGAAAGAGGCACGGAAAGAGAGGCGGGAAATCAGAGGCGGTGAATCAGAGGTGGGGAATCAGAGTCGTATAATCAGAGGCGGGGAATCTGAGGCGGGGAATCAGAGGCGGGGAATCAGAGGCGGGGAATCAGAGGCGGGGAATCAGAGGCGGGGAATCAGAGGCGGGGAATCAGAGGCGGGGAATCAGAGGCGGGGAATCAGAGGCGGGGAAGCAGAGGCGGGGAAGCAGAGGCAGGGAAGCAGAGGCAGGGAATCCGAGGTGGGGAATCAGAGGCTGAGATTCAAAGGGGGAGAATCAGAAGGGGGAAAAGAAATGTAGGGAAAGAGAGGCATGGAAAGAGCCAGGGACTCTGAAGCAGGGAATCGGAGGCAGGGAAACAGAGTCGGAGAAACAGAGGCGGGGAATCAGAGGGCGGAAAAGAGATGTGGGGAAAGAGAGGCAGGGAAAGAGGCGCGGAAATAGACGCAGGGAAAGAGAGGCGGGGTATCAGATGTGGGGAATTCAAGGCGGGGAATCAGAGGCGGGGAAAGAGATGTGGGGAAAGAGAGGCAGGGAAAGAGGCAATGAAATAGAGGCGGGGAATCAGAGGTGGGGAATCAGAGGCAGGGAATCAGAAGCGGGGAATCATAGGCGGGGAATCAGAGTCGGGGAATCAGAGTCGGGGAATCAGAGTCGGGGAATCAGAGTCGGGGAATCAGAGTCGGGGAATCAGAGGCGGGGAATCAGAGTCGGGGAATCAGAGGCGGGGAATCAGAGGCGGGGAATCAGAGGCGGGGAATCAGAGGCGGGGAATCAGAGGCGGGGAATCAGAGGCGGGGAATCAGAGGCGGGGAATCAGAGGCGGGGAATCAGAGGCGAGGAATCAGAGGCTGGGAAAGAGATGTGGGAAAAGAGAGGCAGAGAAGGAGGCACAAAAATAGTGGCAGAGAAAGAGAGGCGGGGAATCAGGGGCGGGGAATCAGAAGCGGGGAATCAGAGGGCGGAAAAGAGATGTGGGGAAAGAGAAGCAGGGAAAGAGGCGCGAAAATAGACGCAGGGAAAAAGAGGCGGGGTATCAGATGTGGGGAATCCGAGGCGGGGAATCAGAGGCGGGGAAAGAGATGTGGGGAAAGAGAGGCAGGGAAAGAGGCAAGGAAATAGAGGTGGGGAATCAGAGGCGGGGAATCAGAGGCGGGGATTCAGAGGGGGGGAATCAGAGGTAAGGAATCTGAGGTGGTGAATCAAAGGCTGAGATTCAAAGGGGGTGAATCAGAGGGGGGAAAAGAGATGTGGGGAAATAGAAGTCGGGAAAGAGGCAGAGACGCTGAAACAGGGAATCGGAGGTAGGGAAACAGAGGCAGGGAATCAGAGTCGGAGAAACGGAGGTGGGGAATCAGAAGCGGAGAATCAGAGGGCGGAAAAGAGATGTGGGGAAAGAGAGGCAGAGAAAGAGGCGCGGAAATAGACGCAGGGAAAGAGAGGCAGGGTATCAGATGTGGGGGATCTGAGGCGGGGAATCAGAGGTGGGGAAAGAGTGGAGAAAGAGAGGCAGGGAAGGAGGCAAGGAAAGAGAGGCGGGGAAAGAGGCACGGAAAGAGAGGTGGGAAATCAGAGGCGGGGAATCTGAGGCAGGGAATCATAGGCTGGGAAAGAAATGTGGGAAAAGAGAGGCAGAGAAGGAGGCACAAAAATAGTGGCAGGGCAAGAGAGGCGGGGAATCAGGGGTGGGGAATCAGAGGCGGGGAATCAGAGGCGGGGAATCAGAGGCGGGGAATCAGAGGCGGGGAATCAGAGGCGGGGAATCAGAGGCGGGGAAAGAGATGTGGGAAAAGAGAGGCAGAGAAGGAGGCACAAAAATAGTGGCAGGGAAAGAGAGGCGGGGAATCAGGGGCGGGGAATCAGAGGTGGGGAATCAGAGGCGGGGAATCAGAGGCGGGGAATCAGAGTCATGGTATCAGAGGCGGGGAATCTGAGGAGGGGAATCAGAGGCGGGGAATCAGAGGCGGAGAATCAGAGGCGGGGAATCAGAGGCGGGGAATCAGAGGTGGGGAATCAGAGGAGGGGAATCAGAGGAGGGGAATCAGAGGCGGGGAATCAGAGGCGGAGAATCAGAGGCGGAGAATCAGAGGCGGGGAATCAGAAGCGGGGAATCAGAGGGCGGAAAAGAGATGTGGGGAAAGAGAGGCAGGGAAAGAGGCGCGGAAATAGACGCAGGGAAAGAGAGGCGGGGTATCAGATGTGGGGAATCCGAGGCGGGGAATCCGAGGCGGGGAATCCGAGGCGGGGAATCCGAGGCGGGGAATCAGAGGCGGGGAATCAGAGGCGGGGAATCAGAGGCGGGGAATCAGAGGCGTGGAATCAGAGGCGTGGAATCAGAGACGGGGAATCTGAGGTGGGGAAGCTGAGGCGGGGAATCAGGCGGGGATTCAGAGGCGGGGATTCAGAGGTGGGAAGAGAGATGTGGGAATGGAGAGGCGGGGAAAGAGCCAGGGACTGAAGCAGGGATTCGGAGTCGGGGAATCAGAGTCGGGGAATCAGAGTCGGGGAATCAGAGTCGGGGAATCAGAGGCGGGGAATCAGAGGCGGGGAATCAGAGGCGGGGAATCAGAGGCGGGGAATCAGAGGCGGGGAATCAGAGGCGGGGAATCAGAGGCGGGGAATCAGAGGCGGGGAATCAGAGGCGGGGAATCAGAGGCGGGGAATCAGAGGCGGGGAATCAGAGGCGGGGAATCAGAGGCGGGGAATCAGAGGCGGGGAATCAGAGGCGGGGAATCAGAGGCGGGGATTCAGAGGGGGGAATAGAGATGTGGGAATGGAGAGGCGGGGAAAGAGCAAGGGACTGAAGCAGGGAATCGGAGTCGGGGAATCAGAGTCGGGGAATCAGAAGCGGGGAATCAGAGGCGGGGAATCAGAGGAGGGGAATCAGAGGAGGGGAATCAGAGGCGGGGAATCAGAGGCGGGGTATCAGAGGCGGGGTATCAGAGGCGGGGTATCAGAGGCGGGGTATCAGAGGGCGGAAAAGAGATGTAGGGAAAGAGAGGCAGAGAAAGAAGCGTGGAAATAGACGCAGTGAAAGAGAGGAGGGGTATCAGATGCGGGGAATACGAGGCGGGGTATCAGAGGCAGGAAAAGAGGTGTGGGGAAAGAGAGGCCGGGAAAGAGGCACGGAAAGAGAGGCGGGAAATCAGAGGCGGGGAATCAGAGGCGGGGAATCAGAGGCGGGGAATCAGAGGCGGGGAATCAGAGGCGGGGAATCAGAGGCGGGGAATCAGAGGCGGGGAATCAGAGGCGGGGAATCAGAGGCGGGGAATCAGAGGCGGGGAATCAGAGGCGGGGAATCAGAGGCGGGGAATCAGAGGCGGGGAACCAGAGGCGGGGAATCAGAGGCAGGAAAACAGAGGTGGGGAATCTGAGGTGGTGAATCAAAGGCTGAGTTTCAAAGGGGGTGAATCAGAGGGGGGAAATGAGATGTGGGAAAAGAGAAGCCGGGAAAGAGCCAGAGACTCTGAAGCAGGGAATCGGAGGCGGGGAAACAGAGGCAGGGAATCAGAGTCGGAGAAACGGAGGTGGGGAATCAGAAGCGGGAATCAGAGGGCGGAAAAGAGATGTGGGGAAGGAGAGGCAGAGAAAGAGACGTGGAAATAGACGCAGGGAAAGAGAGGCGGAGTATCAGATGTGGGGGATCTGAGGCGGGGAATCAGAGGTGGGGAAAGAGATGTGGAGAAAGAGAGGCAGGGAAAGAGGCAAGGAAAGAGAGGCGGGGAAAGAGGCACGGAAAGAGAGGTGGGAAATCAGAGGCGGGGAATCAGGCGAGGAATCAGAGTCGTGGTATCAGAGGCAGGGAATCTGAGGCGGGGAATCAGAGGCTGGGAATCAGAGGCGGGGAATCAGACGCGGGAAATCAGAGGCAGGGAATCAGAAGCGGGGAATCAGAGGGCGGAAAAGAGATGTGGGGAAAGAGAAGCAGGGAAATAGGCGCGGAAATAGACGCAGGGAAAGAGAGGCGGGGTATCAGATGTGGGGAATCCGAGGCGGGGAATCAGAGGCGGGGAAAGAGATGTGGGGAAAGAGAGGCAGGGAAAGAGGCAAGGAAATAGAGGTGGGGAATCAGAGGCGGGGAATCAGAGGCGGGGATTCAGAGGGGGGGAATCAGAGGCGGGGAATCAGAGGCGGGGAATCATAGGCGGGGAATCAGAGGCGGGGAATTAGAGGTAAGGAATCTGAGGTGGTGAATCAAAGGCTGAGATTCAAAGGGGGTGAATCAGAGGGGGGAAAAGAGATGTGGGGAAATAGAAGCCGGGAAAGAGCCAGAGACGCTGAAGCAGGGAATCAGAGGCAGGGAAACAGAGGCAGGGAATCAGAGTCGGAGAAACGGAGGTGGGGAATCAGAAGCGGAGAATCAGAGGGCGGAAAAGAGATGTGGGGAAAGAGAGGCAGAGAAAGAGGCGCGGAAATAGACGCAGGGAAAGAGAGGCAGGGTATCAGATGTGGGGGATCTGAGGCGGGGAATCATAGGCTGGGAAAGAGATGTGGGAAAAGAGAGGCAGAGAAGGAGGCACAAAAATAGTGGCAGGGAAAGAGAGGCGGGGAATCAGAGGCGGGGAATCAGAGGCGGGGAATCAGAGGCGGGGAATCAGAGGCGGGCAATCAGAGGCGGGGAATCAGAGGCGGGGAATCAGAGGCGGGGAAAGAGGTGGGGAAAGGGAGGCAGAGAAGGAGGCACAAAAATAGTGGCAGGGAAAGAGAGGCGGGGAATCAGGGGCGGGGAATCAGAGGTGGGGAATCAGAGGCGGGGAATCAGAGGCGGGGAATCTGAGGAGGGGAATCAGAGGCGGGGAAAGAGATGTGGGAAAAGAGAGGCAGAGAAGGAGGCACAAAAATAGTGGCAGGGAAAGAGAGGCGGGGAATCAGAGGCGGAGAATCAGAGGCGGGGAATCAGAGGCGGGGAATCAGAAGCGGGGAATCAGAGGGTGGAAAAGAGATGTGGGGAAAGAGAGGCAGGGAAAGAGGCGCGGAAATAGACGCAGGGAAAGAGAGGCGGGGTATCAGAGGCGGGGAATCAGAGGCGGGGAATCAGAGGCGGGGAATCAGAGGCGGGGAATCAGAGGCGGGGAATCAGAGGCGGGGAATCAGAGGCGGGGAATCAGAGGCGGGGAATCAGAGGCGTGGAATCAGAGGCGTGGAATCAGAGGCGTGGAATCAGAGGCGGGGAATCTGAGGTGGGGAATCTGAGGCGGGGAATCAGAGGCGTGGAATCAGAGGCGGGGATTCAGAGGGGGGAATAGAGATGTGGGAATGGAGAGGAGGGGAAAGAGCCAGGGACTGAAGCAGGGAATCAGAGTCGGGGAATCAGAGGCGGGGAATCAGAGGAGGAGAATCAGAGGCGGGGAATGAGAAGCGGGGAATGAGAAGCGGGGAATCAGAGGCGGGGAATCAGAGGCGGAGAATCAGAGGCGGGGTATCAGAGGCAGAGGAACGGAGGCGTGGAATCAGAGGTGGGGAATCAGAGGGTGGAAAAGAGATGTGGGGAAAGAGAGGCAGAGAAAGAGGCGTGGAAATAGACGCAGTGAAAGAGAGGAGGGGTATCAGATGCGGGGAATCCGAGGCGTGGAATCAGAGGCAGGAAAAGAGATGTGGGGAAAGAGAGGCCGGGAAAGAGGCACGGAAAGAGAGGCGGGAAATCAGAGGTGGGGTATCAGAGGCGGGGAATCAGAGGCGGGGAATCAGAGGCGGGGAATCAGAGGCGGGGAATCAGAGGCGGGGAATCAGAGGCGGGGAATCAGAGGCTTGGACTCAGAGGAGGTGTATCAGAGGCGGAGAAAAGGCGGCATGGAATCAGAGGCGGGGAATCTAAGGTGGGGAATCTGAGGCAGGGAATCAGAGGGCGGAAAAGAGATGTGGGGAAAGAGAGGCAGGGAAAGAGAGGCGGGGTATCAGATGTGTGCAATCCGAGACAGGGAATCAGAGGCGAGGAATCAGAGGTGGGGAATAAGAGGCGGGGAATCAGAGGGCGGAAAAGAGATGTGGGGAAAGAGAGGCAAGGAAAGAGGCGCGGAAATAGACGCAGGGAAAGAGAGGCGGGGTATCAGATGTGGGGAATTCAAGGCGGGGAATCAGAGGCGGGGAAAGAGATGTGGGGAAAGAGAGGCAGGGAAAGAGGCAGGGAAAGAGGCAAGGAAATAGAGGCAGGGGAATCAGAGGCGGGGAATCAGAGGCGGGGAATCTGAGGCGGGGAATCAGAGGCGGGGAATCAGAGGCGGGGAATCAGAGGCGGGGAATCAGAGGCGGGGAATCAGAGGCGGGGAATCAGAGGCGGGGAATCAGAGGCGGGGAATCAGAGGCGGGGAATCAGAGGCGGGGAATCAGAGGCGGGGAATCAGAGGCGGGGAATCAGAGGCGGGGAATCAGAGGCGGGGAATCAGAGGCAGGGAATCTGAGGCGGGGAATCTGAGGTGGGGAATCTGAGGCGGGGAATCAGAGGCGTGGAATCAGAGGGGGGAATAGAGATGTGGGAAAAGAGAGGCGGCGAAAGGGAGGCGGGGAAAGAGTCAGAGACTCTGAAGAAGGGAATCGGAGTCGGGGAATCATCAGAGTCGGGGAATCAGAGTTGGGGAATCAGAGGCGGGGAATCAGAGGCGGGGAATCTGAGGCGGGGAATCTGAGGCGGGGAATCTGAGGTGGGGAATCTGAGGCGGGGAATCAGAGGCGTGGAATCAGAGGCGGGGAGTCAGAGGCGGGGAGTCAGAGGCGGGGAGTCAGAGGCGGGGAATCAGAGTCGGGGAATCAGAGGCGGGGAATCAGAGGCAGGGAATCAGAGGCGGGGAATCAGAGGCGGGGAATCAGAGGCTGAAATTAAAAGGGGTTGAATCAGAGGGGGGAAAAGAGATGTGGGGAAAGAAGGGCAGGGAAAGAGCCAGGGAAAGAGCCAGGGACTCTGAAGCAGGGAATCGGAGGCAGGGAAACAGAGGAAGGGAATCAGAGTCGGAGAAATGGAGGCGGGGAATCAGAAGCGGGCAATCAGAGGCGGGGAATCAGAGGACGGAAAAGAGATGTGGGGAAAGAGAGGCAGAGAAAGAGAGGCGGGGTATCAGATGTGTGCAATCCGAGGCAGGGAATCAGAGGCGTGGAATCAGAGGCGGGGAATCAGAGGCGGGGAATCAGAGACGTGGAATCAAAGGCGGGGAATCTGAGGTGGGGAAGCTGAGGCGAGGAATCAGAGACGTGGAATCAGGGGTGTGGAATCAGAGGCAAAGATTCAGTGGGGGGAATAGAGATGTGGGAAAAGAAAGGCGGGGAAAGAGCCAGGGACTCTGAAGCAGGGAATCGGAGTCGGGGAATCAGAGGTGGGGAATCAGAGTGCGGAAAAGAGATGTGGGGAAAGAGAGGCAGAGAAAGAGGCGTGGAAATAAACGCAAGGAAAGAGAGGCGGGTAATCAGAGGTGGGGAATCAGAGGCGGGGAACCGGAGGCGGGGAATCAGAGGCATGGAATGAGAGGCGTGGAATCAGAGGCGTTGATTCAGAAGGGGGAAAAGAGAGGCGGGGAAAGAGCCAGGAACTCTGAAGCAGGGAATCGGAGTCGGGGAATCAGAGGCGGGAAAGAGAGGCAGGGAATCAGAGGCGGGAAAGAGAGGCAGAGAATCAGAGGCGGGGACTCAGAGGTGGGGTAAGGGAGGCAGGGAATCAGAGTCAGGGAATCGGAGGAGGAGTATCAAAGGCGGGGAATCAGAGGTGGGGAAGAGGGGGGAAACGGAGGTGGATAAACAGAGGCGGGGAAACGGCGGCGGCGAAACAGGCAGGGAAACAGCGGCGTTGGAACAGATGGTTGGAAGTAGAATGGACGAAAGAGAGGTGGAGAAATCGAGGAAGGGAAACAGAGGAGTAGGAGAGACGGGGAAAAAGAGGTGGGGAAAGAGTGCGGTGGAAAAAGAGAAGTGATAAGAGATGGGTAGAATCTAAAGTGGAGAAACAGAGGTGTGGAATTAGTCTGGTTGAAAAAGAGAAGCGGAAAGCGGGGTAGAAACAGAGTTGGGGAAATGGAGGGGTGGAAACAGAGGTGTTAAAAATGAGGTAGGGGAAGAGAAGGCTGGGTACAGGGTCAATAGGCAATTACTTGAAGGTGTGGATAAGCAGAGGGACTTTGGGGTTCAAATCCAAACATCCCTCAACGTTGTTGCCACACAGGTTAGTTATAGGATAGTCATGAAGGCCAATGGGATGCTGAGCTTCATTAACTTTTCTACGTGGTCGTGCGTCAAAATGAGGCCATTTTGGTAAGAAAGCGCAGGAAATTACTACGATCACAGGAATGGCCTCCACGTGCATCCTCGAGCAATATCTACATGGTAATTTTATGGAAACAAATGACAACGTGACCAAATATCCAATCACATTTATAAAAATAGCACTGGCCTTAGCGAAAAAATGGATCACGATGTCCGACTCCCCTCTACTTATAACACACTGGGCTGTGGAAATGAACAGCTGTTACCTACGGAAAAAAATCACATAAACATTACCCTTTGGTAAAGGTCTGTCAGCCATACCTGGACCACAAAAGGGGCCCAGACACAATAATAAAAAGGAACAATAGAATTCTATAAAACTTTTAAAGATTTATTAATTCCTCCCCTCCTGGAAGTAATCAACCAGATTGATAAAACACAAAGCTTACCAGATTCATGCAAAACAGCAATAATTACAGTAATACCAAAGACAGGGAAAGATCCACTCGCACCAGCGTCATATAGACCAATATCTTTACTTCACACAGATTGTAAGATAATAGCTAAACTATTAGCAAACAGATTAGCCGACTATGTACCAAAAATAGTAAATCTAGACCAAACTGGATTTATTAAAAAAGATGAACAACAGACAATATTTGTAAATTTATTAACTTAATTCATGCAGTAGAAGGAAATAAAGCTCCATCAGTAGCGGTTGCTTTAGACGCAGAGAAGCCCTTTGACAGAGTAGAATGGAATTATTTATTCAAAGTACTACAAAAATTCAGTTTACCAGAGAAATATATTCATTGGATTAAAGCATTATATAAGGGGCCATTGGCGAAAGTGACAGTAAATGGATATATATCAAAGCAACAAGATCAACAAGGCAGGGTTGCCCACTATCGCCCTTATTGTTCGCGTTAGCCATAGAACCACTAGCAGAATTGATAAGAACAGAAAATAAAATAAAAAGGATAAAAATAAAAGACAAGGAATATGAAATCAGTTTATTTGCAGATGACGTTATGGTATACTTAACAGAACCAGAAATAGCAATAAAAGAATTACATAACACATTGAAGGAATATGGAGAAGTGTCGGGATACAAGATTAACGCAAATAAAAGTGAAGCAATGCCAATGAATAATGCGGATTTCTCAAAATTTA